>NC_134535.1:17509924-17812538 GCF_050624435.1 Tenrec ecaudatus | reverse complement strand
GCCCGGGGTTTGGTGCCCTGCACTGGTGGTGGGATGAGCTCATCCTTCTAAGAAATGGGAGGTGTGGCATGGGCTGCCTGGCTTGTTGACCTCCCGTCCACCACTGGCGCCCACTGGGTGCCTTGGCACGGCCCTTGCTCGGTGCCCTTCGGGGTTGACTTCTAGCGTGGGCTGAAGCTCAACTTACTCTCGCCTTTGACCCCATTACCCTTGACTCCAGCCACCTCTGCTCACAGGCTCTGTATCCTGTCAGAGTGCCAGCAAGCCAGCTTCCCCTTCCCCAGTTTCCTTGCTGCCTGTGTTCTTGGCATGGCGGACTGCCTTGCAGGCTGGCCCCACGGGGGGCGCCCCGCTGCGCCCCATCCACAGGTGCCTCTGCCTTGTTCTCCCAAAGCCCTGGGGACTGGCCCCACCTTCTGGGTGAGGAGGAGTTAAAAGGTGTTTCTATGGCAACTCTGAGCCCTGCACCAAGCGAGCCAGTGTTTAGGAGAAGAATAAACTACATGCCGGCTTATAAAACACACTGTGGGGGAAGAAACGGACTTGGCAGCGCTCAGGGTCTGCGTGGCCCCCTCCCCACCCGTCATCGTCTCTGGACCTCCTACGGGACCCTGAAGAGGCTGGGGAGGGGGCTGGGAAGGAAGATGCCCCCCCACCCCCACCCCTTGGCTGGACGGAGCCTCCTGGAGCAGCTCTGCCCAGCTCAGGAAGGTGGGCAGTGCCAAGAGCTTTCTGAACATTGGTGTGTGTGTGTGTGTGGGGGGGGGGGGGTTCTGCATGGTTTGGGGTGGGGGTGGGGCAGGAGAGAGAATTCCGCCTCAGAATGCCAAGCCCTCTCTCTGGCCCCATTTCATCCATCGGGTGGAGTGTTGGGGCCCGGCCCCGGAGCCTGTTGGGAATTGGAGCAGGCAGCCCTGCTTGGGGCTGGCTGCCAGCCCCGGGAGGATGGTCTCTGGCTATCTCCAAATTGCTCTGGCGGGGCTGGAGCGGGTGCCAGCGGCTTCTTTCCCTCTTGCCTCTCAGGTTGTGGTTTTTGCAAAGAAACCATTTCCAAGCCAGATCGATGCTTCCTCCTCCTCCCACACACATTCACACCCTGACAGCAGGCTTTGGGACGGATGGTCTCAGACTGCAGAGAGGGACCGGTCACTGGAGGAGGGGTCACCTGCGAGCCCTTGGGTGATGCAAACAGGAGACCCGCCGAGGGAGGAGGGTGGTAGGGGGAGGAGCAGCTCCCAGGGCTCTCCTCAGATGGGGGCACTGCCCAGCTGCTGCCTCTCTCCTCCAGCCCGCAGCCTTAGAGGAGGTAGTGCCCATTCCAGAGGGGCAACACTGAGGCCGCGGGAGGCAGCGCTTACCCATGCCACCCTGCCGCCCCACCCAGCATGAAGGGATGGGAGCGCTGAACTTCTTTCACCTGTGAGTGATCGTCAAACATATTTCCACCCTTACTGCAGGCGATGCCACCCCAAACAGAGATGCAGTGGAGGGTGGTCAGCTTTGAAACAATGTCTCGGGGCTTGATCTGGGAGGGTTTCCGCCCAGTGTGAACACAGCCCACAGACTCAGAGGCTGAAATTTATTCACATCCTCCCCAGGGTTGTTTTATTGGGTAGGAATGGAGAACCCTGAGGGGGGCCTTCTAATGCCCTTAGACTCTGAAAGGGAACCCCTGGGTGGGCCAAAGGGGTGAAGGCACCCTTGGCCGCCCACCGTGAAGCTTGGCAGGTGGAGTGTTCCCAGAGGCACCTGGGAAGAGAGGTCTGACAAGATCCTTCTCAAAGACCTTAGCCACCGACAGCCCACAGTGCACAGCTCCACTCGGGCGCACATAGAAGAAGTTCCCATGAGGACCCCAGGGCAGTTGGGGGAAAGAGCCCCGGGGGTGTAGTGCGGCTCCCATGGGCTGCTCATCTCAAAGTCAGGAGTTCGAAACCACTGGAATTGCTCCCCAGGAAAAAGGTGAAGCTTTCTACTCCTGTAAAGAGTGATACTCTTGGAAACCCACAGAGGCAGCCCCACTCTGTCCTAGCATGTTGCAGAGAGTCAGAATTGACTGGATGGCCGTGAGAGGTTTATCGGGGAAGGGGACCCTCAACATCCTCCAGCCAAAATAAAACCCGAGAATGGTCTGGCTTCGGCGCTGGGAGAAGGCAAGCGATCCGATCCGAGACGGAACAGCTCCTTCCCAGTGGTGGTGGAGCTTCCCCTTGTGCAGGTGATGGGTGGGGGGTGGTACAGCACCCCACCCACTGGAGGGACCCATGCAAGCTATGCAGATGGCTCCGGTCAGTGCTGAGGGGAAGTCCGTGGGGGAGGGAGGCAGGAGAGTAGGCCTGCCTGGAGGAGGAGACCCGCTGGCAAGCTCAGTTCTGTGTCCCTTTTAAGCCCTGGGGTAGGTGGATAGATAAGGCCGTGGCTCCAGTGCAAGAATCTATGTTGATTTTGCTGCTGCAGCATCAGCAGCAGTGGAACCATTCAGCCCCACTGTTGAGTGGCCCACCCGAACAGGTTCATTCGCTGAAGGCAAGACCACCAACCCTGTGTTCTTGGCCTTTGGCTAGGAGCAGTGCAGCCATTGTGGACACCCGGGAGGCCCCAGCTAGCTTGGTTATCCTCAACTCCTGGGTGGCCTCTACAGATAATGTGGGGAGGGGATCAGGGGAGGTGGATCTGGGCCCAGATCCTCCTCTGGGGTCTGCTGGCTGTGTGTGTGTGTGTGTGTGTGTGTGTGTGTGTGTCCAGGTGTGTTCTCAGGACATGGCAAGGGACATCTCTAAGTTTCAGTTTCCTCCCCCAAGGAAAATCCAAACCAGTGGATGTCAAATCAGATCTAACTCCCGGTGACCCCGCCTATGTCAGAGGAGGACTGTACACTGCGAGGTTCTCATGGACTCCTTCTCAAGCAGCTCACCAAGCCTTTCTTCCGAGGCACTGCTGGGTGGACTGACCCCGCAGCCTTTCAGGAAAAGCTGACCTTGGCAGCTGTGTGCACCAAGGAGAACAGACATGCACACCCCCTGGATCCTTTAGTTTCCTAAAGTTGCAAACATGCTATTGATAGAGTCTATGTACTTGTGTAGGCATGTCTGTGTACGTTCATGTGTATGCACGCCTCTCCACCTCTCTGCCCTCTCCCTGCAGGAGCATAAAATGGTCAAGTGATCCTTTTGGATCACGACCTCCTTCACAAACATAGGTTCCCCTAGAAAAGGCATGCTGCCTTTTCATTTTACAAAGATGAATAGTAGCGCATTTTTAGAATGGATTATCGTATAGTTTTCTGTGGACGGTTTCTCCTTTCACGTGATAATGTATATGACTGATCTTTCTCGGTAAACACACAGATACACTCCATGCCTTGCATGTACACACTCATTTCTCGTGATCAACTTGGTTAGGTTCTCGCGGAGCTTTGTGACGCAGTAATCAGCGTGACCTGTAAGTGAAGGCTCACCGCATGCTCGCACACTGGAGGCTGAGAACAACATGACGGCACGACCAGATCTCCTTGTTACGTAAGGGCCACAGTCCATCTGCGTATCATTGCACAACTGTCACACCACTGAGGATCATGGTCCAGCCAAGTGGACGCGTGACCTTCACCATCACAGTCACTGCTCCTCCCTCCCTAGAACTTCAGCTGCTGAGTGTTCGTCATTAATACAAAGTCAGATAGTGGATTTTAATTTTTTTTACCGTTCACATAAATGTGCGATGTCAGACGAGGCGATGGTTGAGGAGTTGGGGTGCTCATGTTCTTGAGTTGATTCTGACTCACAGCGGCGCTGGAGGAGAGAGTAGAACTGCCCCTGGGCGTGTTTGAGACAGCCCGTCTTTCAAAGGAACAGAAAACTTTCTTCCTGCTGAAGAGATGGTGGTTTTGAACTGCTGACCTTGTGGTTAGCAGCCCAACTTGTCACTCATGATGCCACCAGGGCTCAGATCAAAAGACACGTTGGGTTAGGTAAATCTGCTGCACAAGACCTCTTTAGAGAAGGAAGACGTGATTAAAGTAGGGAGTGATAATGAGATATGTATTCAATCCCATGTAATAATACATTAAAAAAATTAAAGCAAGGATGTTACTTTGAGGACTAAGATGCACCTGTCCCCAGCCGGGTGTTTTCTCCACTGCATCACATGCCTGTGGAAGTTGGACTCTGGGTAAGGAAGATTGCGCTGCGGTGTGGTGCTGGTGAAGAATATCGAAAGTGGCATGGCCTGCCAAAGGACACACAAATACGTCTTGGAAGATGCACAGCCACCATGCTTCTTAGAGGCAAAGATGGCCAGACTTCACCTCAGATACTTTGTACGTGCTGTCAGGAGAGACCAATCCCTGGAGAGGGGCGTCATGCTTTGTCAAGTAGAGGGGCAGCAAAAAAAAAAAAGTAAGCCCTCGACAGGATGGATTGACACCATGGCTGTGAAAGGGACTCGACTAAAACAATTGTGAGGATGGCGCAGGGCCTGGTGGGACTTTGTTCTGTTGGGCATATGGTCGCTATGAGTTCGAATCCACTCCGTGGCACCTAGGAACAGAACATGATTTACTAATGCCAGGTGCCATTCTAGCTAATTTGCATCCATTAACTAATAGCCTTGTAAAAATCAATGTGCACGTTCCATTTCCATTTTACAGACGCGGGAACCAAGGATTAGGGGAAAAAAACAAACAAACTTGTGTCAGCGTATACCGCGGGTGACTACATAGTAGAGCCAGAGCTGAAACCACCACAGCCTGGCTCCCAAAGGTCTCCAAGCGCCATAGGATGCCTGACCCGGCAGCAGGGCACTGCTGCTACCATGAACCGGAAGGAGCCGTCGAGTGGATTTGAACTCTGCGATGGATAGAATTGCCCGTGAGGGTTTTCTTGGCTGTGATCTTCACAGAAGATTCTTTACAGAAGCAGGTCTCCTGCAGAGCCGTGGAGTGGTTTGAACTCTGAACCCTTTAGTTAGCCACTGACCACTTTAATGGTGCATGCCACCTCCTACTACATTTTCCAACCAGTCTCCTACTGCCTTCGAATTGTAGTCACGGCAAAGGGTATTGAAGCCACCGAGCACTGCCAAACAAATCGATTTGGGAAGAAATACAACCAGAGTGCCCCTTCGAAGCGAGGGTGGCGAGACTTTGTCTTGCATACTTTGGACATGTTTGGACCAGGCCCTGGAGAAGGACGCCGTGCTTGGCATGGTGGCAGGGCCGAGAAAGAGCGAAGGCCCTCGACAGCTGGATGGACACAGCGGCTGCAGCGATGAGCTTGAGTAGAAGTTGCGAGGCAGGCGCAGGCCCAGGTTGTGTGTCCTTCTGTTGTGCACGGGATCGTGGTGAGTCAGAACCGACTGGAAGGGACCCAGCGACAACACAACCACCTCCTGCTGATAGCTATTTAGGTCCTGACTAGCTTCTCATCCTTTAAAAAAAACCCTGGAACAAAGGCTCCTTGTGCGGTCTCCTTGTCCACACAGACAAGTGTGTGTCTGTGCAAACATACCACCGGCATGAATGGACACAAGGTGTGCCCATGCTACAGTCCCCTCGCTCCTGCCAACTCCCCTCCAGTGAGGCCGTGTTAACACAGTTCTTTCTGGATGCGTGGTTGGAAGAGAGAGGAAGTATTAGATCCTTGTCCCTGGGAACCTTCCAATGCAGCTCTCAACTGGGAAAACTATTTATAATTTCCATGGCTTTTCTAAAGCGATTTCCCCCGCTCCTTAACCCCTTTGGCCCTCTGCGAAGGAACAAAAGGGGGTCCCCTTAGGCAGAGCCCAGCTGTGTGTTCATAGGGAAAGAGGCCCTTCAGTGCTAAAGACAGCGATGGCCTTGCACTTGCTGCAGGCTGTGGGGTCATTCTGTGGAGCGAGGGTTTCAATTTTGGCTTCCGTCCGAAGCAGTGACCCTTGGATCACACAGCCCTGTGTGACCTGGCTTTTCAAAGGCACCCAGGCCCAAAAGACACGGCTGCATTTGGCCGAGCCGTGGTGCTACGTTTGCTCACTTGAAGATGCCCCCTGGTTGACCGGTCCTACTCCGGCTCTCGGCCGGACGGCCAGCGTGCTCCTTCAGATGTCATGACGGGGAGGCTTTGTCTCATGTGCTTTGGACGTATTATCAGGGGAGACCAGTCCCTGGAGAAGGAGGTCATGCTTGGTACAGTGGAGGGGCAGGGAAAAAGAGAGAGGAAGGCTCCGGACGAGATGGACAGACACAGTGACGGCCACCATGGGCTCCAACATAGAAACCCTTGTGAGGGTGGCACAGGGCTGGGATGTGTTTCGTTCTGTTGTGTGTCGGGCTGCGGTGAGTCCGAGCTGACTCAGTGGCACCGAACAAGAAGTCAGGCTCCCGGAGGTGGCACGACACTCATCTCTGTGTCCCCACTCCCCTCATTCTTGAGTTTGGACTGTGCTTGGCGAAGCCTGGTGGGGGTAGCCAGGTGGATGGAGCCAGGCTGCTGAGAAGGAGGCAGGGTGGACTCGGGCCAAGAAGAACTCAGGGGTCTCAGAAGGGCTGGCTTACGAGAGAGCATCATTCTCCTGCTAAACACCCTTCAGGAGCTCCCAGAGCTCTTGGCATAAAGCGTCGCACAGTGATTTTGATAAGAGCCACACGACACGTCTATGCCCACCTGTTCATCCAGCTTTGCCCACCACAGGCCCTGTGCCCCCCGCTCTCTCGGGGCCTGTGGATAGCTCTCTGCTTGGTATTGAGCATTCCTTATCGGCATCTCCTTTTCCAAGGCTCATTTGGCCCCATGTCCCCTGCCTCGTCCTCGGCGCTGGCCCCGCAGAACAGTCACACACTATCCAAATCTTGGACGTGTTCAAAAACCAAAGCTCCAGGAAGGTCAAGTCCTCTGGAGCTGCACGGGCAATCCCAGAGAAGGTGCTCTCGGGCTGAGAGAGACCCCAAGGGTGGTAAACTACCCAGAGAGGGGGCCCCTGATATGCCATCTCCATGATCAATCTTGTTGCCTCTTCAGTTGGACAGCAGTGGCCATCACATGTCCCTACCTTCCCAGAGTGGGAGGAACCACTTCCACTGTCTACCCCAGCCGGGACCCCAAAACATAACCAAAGATCAACTACCCTTGGTGCGGGGCACTGAGAATGCTAGCCGGTCCTTGTACTGGGCACCTCCTGCCTCATCAGAGTCAGTCCTTGAGAGGTGGCAGTCACCCAGCAAAAGAGATCAGAGAGGTAAAGCCACTTGCCCAAGCTCACACTGCTGAAGAGACGGATGAGCTGTAACTCACACTGGGTCTTTTTTGTCAAAAACGATGTCACTGTGCACTACTCTCTGGGCAGACCAAGGGCTTTGGTGAGATTTACTCCCCTGACCACTTCCCCCCACTGGTCTCTGGATCCTCGTAGTCAGGGGCTCCCCCCAGTCTTCCCAGGCCATCACCCTGACACCTGCCTGCCTTGGTGGCCCAATGTTATCACTGCACAGTCGATTCAGGAGCCCTCCCTCCCCATCAGTGGTTGGTTCCTGATCCAGGGCTCTTCCACCTCGTCAGCAGCTCCCAGCTTGCCAACACCTACCCCGCTCCCTGGCGCCCGTCTCTGGAAAAAGTATCCATGGACAACTGGGCGTGCTGAATGTTCATTCTTTTTCTTTCCATTCAAAAAATAAGAAGCTAACATACATCTCTAGTGGGTGACTCTAGCCAACCATGAATCTGACATGATCAGTGAGTAAGACATCACTTACGTGCGGCCAAAAAAGAAGACACTTGGCATGGATGGAAGGCCTGGAAACTTGGGTTGCTGGCCGATTGTCTGACTGGGGCTGGCTTTCTGGGTAAGTTGGTGCACTTCCTCTCTGGGGAGAGGCAGTGTGCTTCCATGCTAGCTTGGGGGCAGGCCCCAGAGCCTTACAGCTCTTTGTCAACGCCCACACCACAGAGACTGGGGCTGGTGGCGGGAGCAAGTCACCAGTATGTCCTGGTTGGGTTGCATCTCAGGTCTCAGGGGGTGACATGGTCTGGGCATGTGTTCTGGATTAACCTCTGGCTGGCTGGAGCAAAGGTGTCCTTCTGTTAGCTAAAAACTCTCCCTGCCATCCAGTTGATTCTGACTCATAGTGACGTTGTAGGATGGGCTAGAACTGCCCCTGTGATGAGTTTCCGAGATTGCAGCTCTTCACGGGAGTAGAAAGCCTCATCTTTCTCTCTCAGAGTGACTGGTGGTTTCGAACTGTTGAAGCCCAGCATGCACCACCAGGGCTCTACAATCTCTGAAGAGAGATCACTGGGGGTCTCTCCCAGCTGTGGTGGAACTCTGCATCGTCTGTGGTGGTTTGCAAAGAGATAAAACAAAACAAAAAAACAGTTTCCACAGAGGGGGAGCCGGGCATTCCCCTGGCCCCACAAGAACCTTTCTTGGCTACCCGAGAACCTGGGGTGGCTGGGCTGCCACAGAGGGCTGGTTCCTGGTGCCCCACACCCAGTTTTGATTTATGGTCCCTGCAATCTCTTTGCTCAAAGGTGGTGACATTTGGTACTGGCCTTCATGGACAGCAAGACTAGAGACTGAGTCTTCCCAGGCCTGGAGCCACCTGGCCTTCTGAGGGGGAGGTGGGAGGAAGGGAAGGGAAGTTGTTAGGCCTGGCTTCAGGGAGCTCAAGGTAATGTCCAGCTGGTGGAAAAACAGAGCCCGGGATGCTGGGGGGCTGGAGGGGAAGCCTGGGAGAGCCACTGCGGAACCAGAGACCTCACACATTACACGGCAATTACCCCCTCCCCCAGGGCACCGAGCAAGCGGATCCCTCTTGGAATGAGGGTGTCAGGCGTCAGGGAGCCCAGCTGCTTACAGAGGAGAGACTGTTTCGCTCAGAAAGGTCAGAGCGGGCTCAGGCTCTGGGAAGACCCGCTGGGCCACTGGGGTTGGCCTGAAGCACAGTACTGCACCAGTGAGGGAGAGGTCTCTTAACCTTGCCATCCCCATTGTGGGGAGCAGACCTGGTGCGTCTTCCTGAGAAAGACTATCAGCTCAAACCAAAGTCACTACCATCGAGTCGATGCCCACTCACAGCAATGCTATTGGGCAGGGCAGTACTTCCCTGTGGTGTTCCCAGATGGGAACTCTTGATGGGAGCCAAAAGCCTCATCTTTCTTCCGAGGAGCGGGTGGTGGTTTCGAACGACTAACCTTGAGGTTGACCCTTGAATGAGTCACACCAGGGCTCCACTGGGGAGAATAGCAAAATTTTCTTGTGAATTCTGCCTCCCAGGTTTAGGCAAGCTCTCCCGACTCAACTTTCAAATCTGTAACCTGGGGCTGAGGGCAGGGGGATCAGAGCGCCCCCCCACATCGGCTTGGTAAGAGGACTGAGTGAAGTCATTCACAGGAAGTGTTCGGCATGGCATCAGTCACGTGGCCAAAGCACAAACCATCCCCATGAGCTTTTTGTCATTGTCCTTGTTCATTGCTGTCGCCGAGTCTGTTCCAATTCAGGACCGCGCCACGTGTGCCAAGCACCGTGCCTGGCACAGATGCGGGGCGGGCATCGTGCAACTGGATGCCCAGGGAGTCACCAGGAGTTGAAATTGACTGTGTGGTGACTGGTTGGTTTTAGAGGGCCGGGAAGGTGCTACCACTTCACTTCAAAAGAGGACGGTGTGGCCTCTGAGTTTCAAAGTCACAGTTCTTGATCTTCTCCCACCACCCCAAGCCTAAAGCCTTCCCACCCCCGCCTCCCCCAGGACCGACTCAAACAGCGTACGCCCTGTGCAGTGTTCCCAGGCCTCTGTGTTTTAGAGCCCCGTGCCCCCTGGATCTCATTTGATGCTCACACCACCTTTGAGGGCAGCTGGGTGGAGGGCTTGGAGGGGTGAAATCATCCTTGTTTGATGGCTGTGGGCACTGATGGCTCCGTAGCTTGGGCACACAGCCAGTGCATGGGGTTGGGATTCGAACTCATGTCTTCTGAGGCCAAGCCCCGCACTCTATCAAGAGTGTGGTGCTGTGTTCCCGTCTCTGGCATGTTTCAGCCCGTTTGCCCCGCTTGACTGAGAAAGAAGATGCTGGGGGCCGGGGTGGCAGGAGGGAGGGGAGTATCCAAATGGAGGGCCAGGGAAAGGGATTGGTGCCATCGAGGTCCAGGCTGACCATCAAGGTCGCTTCAGTCGGCCGGACTTGGCACCAAAGATTTGGAACCATTCACACGCTTCCCCAAACTGGGGGGCACGAGAACCAGATGGAGCCTCAAAAGGTGTGAGAACAAAGCCTTGTGCAGCACAGAGATGTGTGCAAATTCTCACCTCCAGTCTCTACGGACGCGAGAGTCCTCGGTGATGCTGCGGGTTTAGTTGACATGAAGTGATAGCAGACTTGGGTGGGTCTGCACCCAATGAGAGGGTGTCCTTCTAAACAGAGGAGAGGAGACACAGAGGGCGCCACACAGTGGGAGGAAGCCACCTGACGATGCATCTGCGTGCCAAGGATCGCCAGTGTCAGCAGGAGCTGGAAGAGGGGCACACAGCAGTTCTCCCTCAGCCGCCAGGAGGAATCAACCTGGTGGACTCCTCGCTTTCAGCACTGGGAGGCAGTCCATCTCTGTCCTTCTACGCCACCAATTTCTAGGGCATTACTACCGCAGCTCCAAGACACGAAAGCAGATGTTAAGTATTGCTTTGTTGCTGTTGTTGTTGTTAGGTGCCCTCCAGTCGGTTCCAACTCATAGGGACACTGTGTACAACAGAGCAAAGCACTGCCCAGTCCTGCACCACCCTCACAATCGTTCTTATGTTTGGGCCCATTGTTTGGTCACATTGCTTTGCTACTGTACGGCAAACCGCGAGCCAATGAGCAAATGTAAAGATAGATAGCAACCCAACTTTGTCTGTGGGCGAGGCAGTAGAGAAAGGTGGGGGGTGCGGTTGGAGAACCCATGTCCACCAACTCCAGCCCATCAGAATAAAGGGGTCCAGTACTGCCAGACTTCTAGTGTCTTAGGATAAGCATGGGAAATCTAAATCGCTTTATATGGAATACTCTGATTTCTGCCATGTAGATCCGATGAAACAGCAGCACACCCATCTGTGGGCCAGAGTCATCTCGGTGGGTCCCCAGTTTGGGGATCTGGAGTCTGACGTGTCTCGTGAATTTTCTTCGGGTGCTAGAAAGCACCGTTGGTCGTTGTTTGGGCAAAGTGATGGAGCCTGTCCTGCCTGTCCCTACTTCCTGAGGTGGTTGACAGTACAGGGTCCCTGGTGTGAACTTCACCTCCATGAGAGCTCACTGTGGGACCCTGGGCAAGCCCGTCTTTCTCAACTTCATTTTTCTTACCTGCACAACGTAGCTGGATGGTTAAGCCGTGGTCTGCTAACTTCGAGGTCAGCAGTTCGAAACCACCCAACCTTCCACTCCTGTCAAGAGTGACAGTCTCGGAAACCCACAGGGGCAGTTCTACCCTGTCCTACAGGCTCGCCATGAGTCGGAACGGACTAGATGGCAGCGATTCTGGTGTGGTTTGGCGCAATGGCATGAGTGCACGTGGCCTCAGGAGATGGTAGAGAGACTGGGGGTCAGAGACCTGGCTCATTGCCTGGCATGTGAAAAGGGCTTGATTCACGCCTGCCCCTGTATTATTAATGCCTGCAATTTCTGCCTCCCCTTAGCAAGCTTGCTGGACTACAGAGGGTACGTATGTACAGAGGGTACATATTAGATATTAGATATGACTGCATCTGTTCTTCCACGCTGGGCACTGACTGGCAGCAATGAGGGAATGTTGCTCCGAGGGAGCGGCGAGGAGTCAAGTGTGGAACCGTGGTGCATGGCTTGCAACGGACTGGCAGAGCTCCTGCTATCCAAACAGGGCAAACAGGAGGGGGCTGGACAGCCCGGGCGAAGATTTAGGACCCCAGGTGCTGATGAATGTGTTGACATCATGGGGGGCTTTGACAGCTTGACGGGTCTTATTTATTCAGGGTGTCTTTGAGCTCATGGGGCCTCCTAAAACTTAATACCCCACCTGGATCGCTAACATCTGGGTTTCATTTTGTATTAAAAATCGGTTAACCCCAAATAGTTCGAATTCCTCGCAGTAGCCCTTAGCCAATTTTTCTAGCAGGCTGACGCACAGATGGGGTGGGGGTGGGGCACGCAGAAGGGGCACTGTCCAGTAGAAAGAGGCAGACCGAGGGTCTCGAGTGCCAGTCTCTGATCTCTCTCCATTAGGGTTCTGATTATTTGCCGAGGGGTGATCCTAACTCTCTGTGTGCAGAGTAGGACGGGATCGCACGGCAGTGACTTTTTGGAAGCAGCTGGCCAGGCTTGGTTTCCGAGGTTTGACCCACCAACCTTGTGGCTGTGGCTGAGCCCACAGCCAAAGACTCGGTGAGGTTAGTTTTAAGGGAGCGTTGTAGGTAACCTAGAGTCTCTCTAGAATGTAGTTGGTTTTAAAATGTTACTCTTGAGATTCTCTCGCTCTCATTTTCAAATGATTGTGTTCCCAGGACATCCCTGAAATCGGATGTTTTACACACACACTCATGGCAAAGTGGACCCGTGGTGAGCTGTGTGGGACGGTACAGGCCTGGCTAAGATTTGCAAACACATATCCCTTCAAGAAAAAACCTAAAATCAAACCTCACTCCCATTGAGTCCACTTCCACTCCTAGCGACCCCACAAGACAGAGCCCAGCTGCCCTGTCGGGTGTCCAGCGCTGTGGATCTTTACAAGAGTAGACTGCCGTGTCTTTCTCCACAGAGCAGCTGGTGGGTTCGAACCTCCGACCTTTCAGTTAGCAGCTGAATGTTTTAACAACTGGGCCATGAGGGTTCCTTATTTGGGTATAAGGACATCTCCCGCGCCTTTTGTGGGTTTTATGAGCTGCACCTAGGTGTGTGGGGAAACTGAGGCACTGTAGGCCCTGACATGAGATCTACTGACTCAGCTTTGCTGCAAATGACTTTTAATCCCCGTGGGCGCCTCCTGTGGGGCCCCAGAGGCTGTACCGTGGAGGAAGCCCCCCTCCCCAGCCCACTGCTCTTTGACAGACAAGGAAAACGAGGGCCAGAGAGTGGGGCAGCTAAGAAAGAGCTGGAACTTAAAAAAGAAATGTCATATTTATTGAGTCGGGTTTTCTCTGCCAAGAACTGTTCACACATTAACTCCCTCAGCTCACAACCTTCCAGGGACATAGGCACTCCTTATTTTGCAAACAAAGAAACTGAGGCAGCGAGAGATTCAATCTGAAAGCAGCTAGTGTTTACGGAGAGCTAGTTTAGGAACAGAGGGCCCAGGTAAGCTCTTGCTGCTGCTGACTGAAAGGCTGGTGGTTTTAGGCCACCCACGAGGCTAGTCCATCCACAGCAGAAAGGCCTTTGGACCTGCTGCCGTAGACTCCAGCCAAGAGAACCCTCCAGCCAAGGCGGGCATTTGACTCTGGGGTCACCGTGAGTCAGAGTACCTTGGTGGCACCTAATGAAGACCACCACAGCATTCTACGGGCCCACAGACACACTGTCCATGACTGACTGCGAACCCACCAGTCAGACACTGTTCTCATCATCACCTTCCATGGGACAAAACCGACGCTAAGATCGACACACACTGAGTAACTAGTGGTGTTGGGGTTACGTTACGGCAAAGTCAGCATCGAAACCACTGTCTGTCCCATGGGACTAAGATGAGGGTGTCTGTTCTCTGAGAGTTACAGCGGCAGAAACCCATGGGGGTAGCTCCATCCTGTTCTGTCGGGTGGCGATGGGTTGGAATCGACTCAATGGCAGCGAGTTCTGCTGAGACCCAGGGAAGCCAGGATGGAGGCGGGGAGCCCAGGCCTCCTGGTTCCGGCAGTGTCTTCAATCCTGATCACAGAGCAGGCCCAGGGTCACACAGGCACACAGAGGCACTGCTGGTCTGGGAGCTGTTTTGGCTTCCTCCAGGGTCCCTACTCCACTGCCGGGTTCACGCACACAACCTCCTCTTGGTTTCTAGCACTTTCTGCATCACCGTGGAGCCTCTGAGCTCCTCCATGTCAATGGAAGGGGTCCAGGCACTGCTGGGCTGACTCCTAGGCGGTCCAGCCAGGAGGTGGGGGTGGCAGTGGCCGGATTCCTGGCCGCACTCAGCAGGACAGGGAGAACACTTGTCCATTCTGCCCTCCCAGTTGGGCGAGGCTCTGTGTACCAAGTTGGAAAGTGGTATGCAGCTAATTGCAGGGGGGGAGGCTGAGAGGATTAACACCCCTTAAATAGACATCAGAAAACTAAGAATAGCCCCGCTGACTGGAAACGGACACTCTCCCTGACCACGGGCCATCACACTTAGTAGGTGCTCAATAAATGCCAGTATGCTACAGGGAGACAGCGACCCTGAAAGCGGGCCTTGGGAGCACTCGGCTGTAAGACTGCGTTCGGTGCAGAAGGGGCTCGAGACTGAGGACAGCCTTTTAATTCTTGGCCAGGGGAGCAGCTGGCCCTTAGAACACCAGGGACAGACAGGGTCCCTGGGCTTCCCCTGGTCTGTTGCTCACAGGCCGGAAAGATGGGGTGCACTTCCCATTGTCCTCTTACCAAGACTCCGTTCTTCCCCCAAGGACTTTGCAGAGTCCCTGAGTGGTACAGGGATCCCTGGTGGCACAGTGGTTACAAGTTGGGCTGCTAATGTCAAGGTTGGCAGTTCAAAACCACCAGCTGCTCCTTGGGAGAAAGATGAGGCTGACGGCTTCCATAAAGGGAGTTCCAGGCTCGGAAACCTCCAGGGGTGGGCAGTTCCATCCTTTCCTGTGTGAGAGGTGTGCTTTGGTATCTCTGCACTCTGCCATACCTAGCAACACATCACCTGGGCCACGTTCTCACAATTGGAGGCTCCGGGTGTTTCCTGGGACGAGCAGGTCCATCGGCCAGATAGGTTTAGGAAACACAGGATGTAACAGAGCTAAAGAGGTTTCCTGGGAGCAAGACTCCCAGGACCTTTATTCACGTAGCTCCAAGAAGCAGGCAGAGGAGAAGCTTGACAGGAGCCGCTGCTCAGCGAGGGCTGTGTCCCTGTCGGCAGACTCTGTGTCATGCCAGAAGAACCTGGGGAAGTAACCTCCAAAGCAAACGCTGGCCAGGTGTAAGGTCCAGCCCTGTTCCCAGGACTTGTCCGATCATTGCACCTGACTCAGTCCTGGGCAGACGTCAGACCTTTAAATACTAGTATCTTGTTTATACCAGCCAGGGTTCAATGGGAGGAAAATGCCGCCAGTGGGGTGCAGGTGAGCTATTTGTGACTTGCAGGTCTGAAGGGACGGCTGCACGGGGTGGGAGGGGGCTTCCAGGCACATACTGGGTAGGGGTCGGTCCCCGCCACTGGCCCCTGGGCAGCTCAGCCCCAGCTCACACCTCTCTGGTCCTAGTCTTCTCTTAGGAAAAGGGTTGGGAACCTTTTCTCTGCCAAGGGCCATTTGAATATTGATAATTGCATTCTTGGGCCATACTGGTCAACCATCGAATTAACTCACCTCTAATGGTCTGGCTAGGTGCCCTCGTGGATTAGTGGTTATGGGTTGAGCTGCTGCCCTAAAGGTCAGCAGTTTGAGACCAAGAGCTGCTCCGTGAGGGAAAGATGGAGGCTTTCTGTTCCTGGAAAGCGTGGCCCTCTCAGAAACCTACAGGTGCAGTCCCACGGGTCCTGCAGGGTCGCTGTGACTCAGCCTGGGCTGACGGCAGTCTGGGTTCACTTTGTGGAAACTCGCGGCATGGTTGGTTGGAATGCCTGAGTCACTGAGTGATCCAGGGACGTTCAGCTGAAGTCCTCCGGTGGCATGCGCATTGGCAGCCTGGGATTCCACTTTCTTGGTGCAGCTCTGGGAAAAGCAAGGGTACACGCCAGGCCTTGGGCGCACTCACTGGGTGCTGGAGGAGCGTTTCTTAGCCCAGGGCCTGGGGGCAGTATGCGGCTGCCACCAGCAGCTGTCCAGTCAGTTCCAAGCATCATGACCCCACGTAGTACCATGACGAAACTGCTCAGTCTGGCGCTGTCCTCACGCTCCTCCTTGTGCTTGCTTCATTGCTGTGAGCACTGAGTATCGCTACTGACGTCTGGCCTAGAGGTTCAACTCCCAGCATGCCACCCAATGGTATTTGGTCATGAACCATACAGGTTTTATTGGCTGATAGATTGCCAGGCCTTTCTTCCTAGCCTGTCTTCCTCCGGAAGTCCCACTGAAACCCCCCAGCATGGGTGACCCAGCTGGTATTCAAAACACGTTTGGCAGAGCTTCCAGCATCCCAGCCCCACACAGGCTTTCCCAGGACAGGGAGCTGGTGGGCGGGTGGTGGAGGGCAGTGTGTTGGTACAGAACAAGAAGAGGTCCCCACTCTGGCCGTGCAGTTCTGGGTGAGTCACCTTCCTGCTGGGGCCTCCACAGAGAATGAGAACACACAGGTCCCTAACTGCTGGCACGCGGACGCTGGCTTTCAGGATATTTCCAGGAGAGGAAAGAGCCGAGGAAGTGGAGAGAAACCCACAAATGCCTTTTCCAGACTGGCTGCCCTTCCATCTCCCCATCCTGTGGGGGTGGGGCCTGGTGGAGGGGAAAGAGTGGGGTTTGCACACTGCCCCCCCCCAGGGCCAGGGCTCCCAGCTGCTGCCCCATTAACTCCAGGCAGACAAGCAGACTGGACTCTGTGACCACACCGGGGTGACCAGCTTCCACCTGGGGCCTGAGAAGATGTGGAGAGGCCAGAGCAAAGGAGCTGTGTCTTAGCTGCGCCCTGTCCCAGGGCTCTGAGTCCTGGGGCAGGCAGGCTGGGATTCCAAGCAGTGGGGTCACTTGGCCCCCAGCACTCTCGTCCTGGCCCCCCTCCTTAATAATTTCCGATTTCCTGCCTCCTTCTCCTCTGACATAGTTATAAATAACCCCAGGGCTGGCCTCTGGGCCTAAGTGTAGGTGAGGAAGTGGGGGGTGAAGGTGGATGGGCCTTTGGCCTGGGTGTGTGGGGGGCAGGGGACGTGGGTGTCAGGTTGCTAGGGTGGGAGGGATTTTGTTTGCTCCTGTTCTCCATGAGGGAGTGATGTCCAGAATGAGGTCATCGGCTGGGTTAGCTAGGGTGGCTTGGCCTTCCTCCCGCAGGTGCGGGGTTACCTCTCCACTGTGAAACCCCAGGGGTCAGAGGGGCTGGGGAGAGGCTCTTCGAGACAGCGTTGCAGGGTGCTCCTGAGGCATGGCGCTGCTTTAGTGGGGACCTGCGGTTCCCCTTCTGAGCCCCAGCCTGGTCACCAGTGGGAGGCCAAACACAGGGACACCCATGTCTCTGCTCCTGCTTCTTCCTGGGCTTCCCATGTGCAAAATAGGAGGCCCGCGCACTCCTGGGCGGCCACTGCCCCCTAGTCCGACTGTCTCTCACCCTGCTGAGTTACGTGGTCTCCAAGCTGGTGTGTAGTGACCCTCGATTGCACACTCTATGGATACATCTAGTCACTGGACACAGTTTATGTGTACATCTCCTCTGTGCCGGCAGCCCTGCGCAGTATAAATGGTTGACAAGTGCTCATTCAGCAAACCAAAGGCCAGCAGTTGGAATCTATCCAGAGGCGCCTCAGAAGAAAGGTCTGGAGATCCCTGAAACCTTCATTTCTGCCCTGACCTCTCCCCACCCCCACCTCCCTGGGGTCCACATGAGGCAGGCAGGCAACTGGGTAGCAACCCCATTTCCTGTTTTCAAATCCCATTTAAGGGGCCCTGAGGGTGTAGTGGGTGTTGGTGGGCTGCTAACCCCACAAGGCCAACAGTTCAAAACCGCCAGCTGCTCCGCAGGAGAAAGAGGAGACTGTCTCCGCCCACAAAGACTTAGTCTCTAGAAGAATGAGTGAAGGGAGATGTCGAACAGTGTAAGATAGGTCAAAATAATGATAATTTATAAATTATCGAGGGTTTGTGAGGGAGGGGGCGGGGAAGGAGGGGAAAAATGAGGAGATGATACCAAGGGCTCAAGGAGAAAGCAAATGTTTTGAAATGATGATGGCAACAAATATACCAATGTGTTTGACACAATGGATGTATGGGTTGTGATAAGAGTTGTACGAGCCACCAATAAAATGATTTTAAAAAGAAAACAAACAAAGGGTTAGTCTTGGAAACTCACAGGGACAGTTCTCCCCAGTCCTGTGGGGGAGACTATGAGTCGGAATGGACCCAAGGGTCTTTGCATGGCTGAAATTTGGCACCACCCATCCACCCAGAGGTCTCAGAGGAAAGGCCTGGCGACCTGTTTCTGGAGATGACAGCTGCAAAATCCCTGTGGAACGGGGCTCTGGGAAGGGGGGTGCTGCCAAAGAACAGAATGGACTTGGGGGCAGCTGACAGCACCGACCACTCTGGGGGCTATGGGTCCGGATTGACCAGGAGCAGCTGCTCTTTAGGGCCATGGCTGAGGATGGAGACAAAGAGGAATGTGCTGTGGCCCCTACCCTTCAGGGACTCAGGTTCTCCTCTGTGGCTTAGGCCTGGCTTCCCTGCTGCCACCTGGATCAACCGGGGCTCTGCAGGAAGCACCTCCCCCCACTTTGTTTGTTTGTTTGTTTCTGCAAACAGGAAAGAGGTCTGTAGCCTGCTCACTGCCCCATTGCCTGTCTCTCCCGGGCCTCAGGGTGGTTTGCGTGGCCCAGACTGCTTTCCAAAAAGCCCATCAGCAAGTCGGATTCTGCCCCACCAGGCTTCTCTGAGGCTGGCTCCTGGGTACATGGCGTGACCCTGGTCACCTGCCTGCACTAGGTGTCCCAGCTTTTGCTTTGCCCACCCATTCCACCATTACCTCCGTGCCACCTGAGCCTAGGGACAAGGTTGGGAACCTCAGATCAATCCGGCTTGAGATTTTTCTGGATTTGTGTTTATTAGAGCACCTTGCTTCTGCGACATGCTTACTTGCCTGGGGGCTGGGCATGGGTCCCAGAGACTAGAAACGTGGGCATCACCAGGACCTGGTGTCCTCCAAGTGCAAGAGGACCCCTTGGGGTCCCAGGGAGACTCAGGTGAGCGATTGGCTGTGTGGTAGTGGATCACAGAAAGAAGGATATTTGTTTATTTGGGACTCAAGTTGGCTTGTGGGAGAAGGAAAGGCCACTCTCTGTTTATGGGGCTAAAGTAGGGGGGGTGGGCAGATGAGGAGGCCACAGACGGAGGCCGAGTTCTCCCTGCACACTTTATAGATGGCAAAAGCTGGGAGGGAGAGTCCTATTGATTGGCTCCCAGGTCCCTGCGGCACACATGAGCATGCTAAGAGAGCCAATGAGAGACAGCGGCTTTTCTAGCTCTCAGCCCTGTCCCGATGAGCTCCCGCTCCTCAGCCTGAGGAACGCTTCTGGCCCACCTTGGTCCTTCCATGGGACCTGTCTGGGGACGTCTGATAGGAGGGGGCTTCAGAAGGTTCCGGGAAAATGGGATTGAAAGAGAATGGAACTCTGCCACGGCCTGTGTAAAGCCCCCCGGTGGACCTAGGGTGCTCTCTGCCCTTGACTATTGGGATGAGCTTGCCTGATGTGTTATAAACGCTGCATGGCAGTTTCCTCGATCTTATAATGGGAGAGTTCCCATTGGTAATTCAGAGCTGATGGGACCGTGGATAAGCAGGATCCCTCAGTCAAGGTGGGGCCGAAGCCCCACCTGCATTTGAAAACATGCCTTTTGCTTTCTTAGGAAGACCCCCTCTCTCGTGCTAACCATCAAGGCATCACGGGTCCCAATGGAATGCAAGTCAAGTAGCTTGATGTGCGGCCATCCATGGCAGGCGGTGGTGTTTGGTGCCCCTGGGTTGGTTCCGACTCACAGGGATCTTAACATGTACAACAGAACGCAACACCGCCTGGCCCACGCCATCCTCACAATGGCGATGCTTGGGCCCATTGCGGCAGCCACGGGACCCAGTGCACTTGATTGAGTGTTTTCCTCTTTTCCTCTGACGTCCTTTTCCAAGGACTCCTCTCTGCTGATCATACGTCCAAGGCACGAGACAAAATCTTGCCATCAGCTGGCTTCTAAGAAGCCTTCTGGCTGCACTTCTTCCAACGTAGATTTTCTTTTTCCTTCTGTGCCTACCCAGGGTCTCTTTGCTGTTCTTCGCCAACACCATCGTAACTCCAGAGCTTCACTTCGCCTCTGGCCTCCCTTATTCATGGTCTAGCTTGGGCATGCGCAGAAAGCAGCTGAACACACCCAAGGGTCAGGCACACACCGGTACTTCTCAGAGTATTTTTAACCCTGACAGCGGTCTTGTGCAGCACGCTTCCCCAGTGCATTGACGTGGAACCCGAGAATGGAATTGACGGTGGGGTAAAGAAAGGTAGATGGCTTGGTGATAGGAGGGTGGGTGGAAACCTTCGCAACTAGCCGTCAAGCAGGTTCTGAGCTGACAGAAGGAGATTGTATGGAAGAAGGGAGCCCCCCACCCCACCCCCACCCAGGAGGCACTCTGAAGCCTTTGCTGGAGTCCCACAGCTGGTGGGAGTGAGAGCGGCTTCCATGGCTGGATTCTGGACCAGCTCTTCATCACTGCTCTCGGTCTCACTCCTCTTGTCACCATGTGGTCTCACTCGTGGGAGTGGGTGATGGGGGGGGGTGCGGCTATTTCTGGGCAGCAATGCTTGGCCCAGCTCTAGCCTGATGGGTAACCTCCCTACCCCACACTTACTGCCCCTTCGCCTGTTTCTGATGACTCCCAAAGCAGCTGGGGCCCGGGCCCGGGCTCCCAGCAGCCAGTGCAGCATTGCATGTGCTGATGCCCTTGGGGATTTCCAGGTGATCTCAGTGGTCTTAACAGAGACCTTCAGGAAGATGGCATCCTGATGGCCTGAGGGCACCGGCGCTGCTGATAAGCAAAGTGACTGCTAGGACTCCTCGGAAGGTGTTGGTCCCAGTAACTCTGCCTCAGAAATGCACAACCCCTTGGACCTGGAGAAGTGCAGCCCAAAGCAACCAAGGCCAGGGAGTCTGTTGCTGCTTTGCTTATAACTAACCCCTAAGCCCAACCTCCTGGCTTGAGTCATACCCCCCTCCTCCACCTGCGACAGAGAGGAACTGCCCCCTTCATGTCTCTGAGGCTGGAAGCTTTACAGGAACAGACCGGCACCCCTTACTCCTGCCTGGTAGGTTCGAACCACTGACCTTTCAGCCAGCTGCGGAAAACCTAACCACTGCACCACCAGGGCCCTTTATGTGTGTAACGAAAACCAAACCAACTCTGCCACCGAGTCAATGCCGACTCATAGTGACCCTATAGGACAGGATAGAACTGCCCCTCTGGGTGTGGACTTCTTTATGGGAGTAGAAATCCCCTGTCTTTTTCCTGAGGCGCGGCTGGTGGTTTCGAACTGCTGATCTTCTGATTAGCAGTCCAATGCATAACCACTATGCCACCCGGGCTGCCAAAGGCAGGCCCAGCCTACATGTCTTCAGTGATGGTACGTACGTACATTCAGTAGCTGGAGGTAGTCCTCTCATCGCTATGGGAATATGCTCATGCTGTACTTTTTACGGAAGAGAAGCCAGTTTGCTAATATCGATATCGATAGACGCAAAATCAGAATGACTGTACGCCAGGATACCAGCACCAGTTACCTGTGGTTTGCAGGGGATTTCACTTTGGATGGAGCCTTTTCTGGAAAACGAAATTCTGCAGTAGCGAGAGAGGACATTTTATACTCAGACACATGACCAGTGGTGGAGAAACAAGGCCCGGCCAGTCCTCGGGATCGGGCTCCAGAGAGTCCCTGTCGGGAACCAGCTGCAGCCTGCCCCTTCCCTGGGTGCTTCCCCTTGGCTCCAAGGGGAGCTGCTCCTTCCTGTGGCCGGTCCCTGGGGACCCCCTGCTGCTCCCAGGTGCTGCTTTGGAGACCTGGCCCATCTCTCCCAACGACGGCGTGGTGAGGGGTCCCAGCATGCTGAGACGTGCCGCGGCGATACGGCATGTTGCGGCCTGCGAGCAGGATGGGTTTCCTCTGTTTCTCTCCTAAACCCAGGGCCAGATTTGTGCCTGGAAGAATGCCAACTCCAGTCGCCCGCTGGGAACCAGGGAGCACGGGGCACTTGCTGTTCCGGTGCAGGTTCTAGTGGACCAGCAGGAGCTGGCCAGCTTGGGTGGGATATTGGTCTAGCGCTGCAGGAACACCCCATAGCAGGAATAGCAATTGAGAGGACAGGGCAAAGGTCACCACGAGAGCTTTGGGCAGCAGGCGGAGCTCTGGGCATCCAGTTCGAGGCCTGACTGAGGCAGCAAGAGACCGTTCTGGAGTCGTGTCCCCTTCAGGGCCATGGAAAGGGGAGGGGAGCTTGGAGTGTGAAGATCGCAGTGGAATCTCCCATTTCCTTGTTATCTTCTGGAAGTTATGCTATGCCTGACACGATGCGCACATCTGTACACTGGGGATGCCCTGTGGTCTCTGCCAGGGGTGCCTGCACATGGAGGTCTGATGCCTACGATTGTGTAAGCGATGCAGTCAGCACACAGCCAGGCACAGGGCCGTGTTTAGAAAGTCATAAAGCTCCCCCAGGCCCCTAACCACAGTGCCGTCTCTGCGGCAGCCCTGGCGCTGGGTCTCCCTGTGGGGTTGGACGGAGCTGACTCTGACTCCTGAGACAGACCCGCGTGGACTGCAGTAGAACTGCGCTCTGCCGGCTCTCGGTGGCTGCTCCATCGGAAGGAGACTGCCAGGCCTTTCTTCCAACGTGCCCCTGGGTAGACTGGGGATCATTTGGTTAGCAGCCCAACACCATTTGTACCATCTATGGACTCTCTTTGTGGAGCCACCCCAGCTGGGCTATATCAGCTGTCTTGTTTTGGGGGGCTCACATCCAAGAAAAACGCATGCTGTCTCTTTAAACCCTGGCGTGACACAGACTGCAATCCCCAGGGAGCAGAAGAACTGGACTCCCTCCCCAGTATTCAGTCAGGAATCTAGGGTGGGGGGACTTGTCCAGGGCTTTTACAATGGGGAGCGTGTGCGTGCATGTGTGCGTGCATGCGTGTGTGAGATCTGCCTATGTAAAGGGTGTTGCTTTGATTAGCTGAGTGGATTATTCTGACTCCCACTGAGTAAGCATTCAACTACTAATCATGGGCTTGGTGGTTCCAATCCAAGAGTCCACCCTCAGGAGGCTATCTGCTTCCATGAAGATTCACAGCCTCGGAAACCCTAGGTTTGCTTTGAGGTGGAATTGGCTCAACAGCGGTGGTTTTTGTAGGACACACACAACACACACACACACACACACATTCACACACTCACTCCACCTAAGCACCCAGTTGTTAACAGAGAGGTTGGTAGCTAGAAGCTAGAAACTGCTCCATGAAACAAAAGACTGGCGCCCTGCTCTTGTGAAGATTTGCAGCTCTCGGATCCCTCTGGGGGCAGCTCAGCCCTGGCCCGTCAGGTGGCAAGGAGTTGGAATTGGCTCCCCATCACCCAACAACAGCCCAAAGCTCTAAGGATACAGGCTGAGGCAGGCACGCACCCTGCTGTGGCTGCAGCTAGAGAGAGGGAGCTCCTTGGATGGGCTGAATGGGCCCCGGTGACTCCCCTCACAAGACACCTTCTGAAGCATTTCCTGGGCCTTCCGTGGCTGCTTTTGCTACAGGGTCATGACTCAGTCACATGCCTTTGATACCAGGGAGCGGGAGGGGACAGAGGTTTGCATTCAGTGTCTGCCGGTGGAAAGGGACGCTCCCTACTCACGCAGCATACTAAAGCTGCCACCACAAGCGGAGGGCTTTGAGGAGCAGAAAGGGACCTTGTTCCCGGGGGTGACATAAATGATTGGGCTCCTCGAGGCCCCACCCACCTGGGCTGTTTGCTGAAGCTCTGTAACTTTGAACTCAGGGGGCTGGGCCCCACAGTGTCCGGAAGGATGGGGCACTAGCAGATGGGATCTCTCAGGCCCGGCCTCTGTGGGGTCCGGGCAGGGGTGGTGGGTCCTATAAACTATGCCTAATGCCGTCTCGGTTACACTCAATTTCAGACTTAAGGGGTCCCCTGAATCTGTTCATGGGTGGGAAGGGTTGATGGCCACAACGTCAGAGTTTACAAAAGGAGATTACTTTTAGACTGAGAAAACAGCCAGGTAAGTGCACTAAGGTGTGCGCATGAACCTCTATCCTGGGTGCCGCAAACCCTTTGCACTTGAGGACCCACCTGGCACCCAAGAAGGAAGGCCTGGCAATCCGCTTCCGATATGATTACAGCCAAGCAAACCCCGTGGAGCTCTGCTGTGCTCGGGAATGCATGCATTGTCTCCGGTCAGCACGGACCAGATGGCATGGCGTTTGGTTTGGGGCGTTGTGCGTATCTATGTATACAGATGCATGTAAACATTGTGCGTGTGTGTACATGCATGTAAATACCCAAGGATGTTTATCTGAGAGCTGTTTATAAACATGTCCAACTGATCAGGCTGTGTCTCTAGGCAGAAGACACTGGAGCTATTCACACAAGGGGCGGGGCTGAGCCACATGAACTGGGATGCCGCGGTGGAAAAAGAGCAAAGAAAAGAACACTTCTTTAGTTGCATCTGTCCCCCGCGATGCCACGGTAACAGACGGCAGCCCCCGTGCATAATAGCACAGGGAAAAGGCAGGAAGGGAGACTGTCAGCAGGGAAGAGCGCTCCTTCCTGGGTGCGCCAGCGTTTGAAAAATCGTTTCACAGTTTTGATTTTGTTCCTCCTCTGCCCCACCCCCTTTCTTGGGGAAAGTGGGCATTGTATATTAGGTGTCTTGAAATAACACAAGGAAATAAGACACAGTCGCGAGCGGCCCCGGAGGTCTTAGAGACAGTATGTGGACCGGGAGCTGCTGTGGTGGAAAAACAAGCTACCTTGGTCCAGTTTTCTTAGAGTCCCTGGGAAACTTCCATTACCTGCACTTGGTGGACGGCGGGTAGTTGGGGCCCTGGGAAACGAACACTTACATTAACTTCTGGACTTTATTTCTTTTTCTTTTTAAAACGGCTGACTCTGGTCACTTCCCGCGAGCCTTTTCCCTGCACTTCCTGGTATTGTGTATCATACTGACTGTTGGCTGTCGGAATTCTGTGGGCTGTGTCTCTGCAGATCTTATAGAGTGGTTTACTGAGAACGAGGGCGTCTGCTGGCCACCGAGCGCTTGCGCTGAGCGAGTGAGAGTGAGTGAGAGAGTGAGTGAGTGAGTGAGTGAGTGAGTGAGTGAGCACTCAGTCAGGCGCTGAGCTGGGTCTTCCCACTGCTGCTGTTGTGTGTGGTCCCTATGATGGCCCCGAGAGGCACTGCCCTATCCTGATTCTACTCTCCCAGGAAGCCAGAGACAACAACAGGGGCAGGATTTGAACCTGGGTTTCTGGCCTCCATTCCAGTGATCCACACTCTAGCTGAGGCCAGAGGACTGGAGTCTAGGGTGTTGTGAAGTCTTGCTGCTTAGTATGGGGGTGCATGCTCTTGAATGGGGGTACTGGGGCAGAGAGGAGGCATCCCTAGGTGAACAAAACTCGTTTCTGGGGGATGCAGTGTTGCAGTACGCTAACAAGGGGAAGGCTGCTGGTGTGAACCCACCCAGAGGAGGCGGAAGAAAGGCCTGGCGATATTTTTTTGAACAGGAATGATGTCAAACATGGGAGCATGTTCTGTCCTGACACACAGGGGTTCCCGAGTTGGAATCGACTCCACGGCGGCGGTGGTTTTGTTTGTTTGTCTTTAAAGGAAGCAACTCCTGCGCTTGTCAGTTCTGAACGTGAAGCTGGGCGGGGATGCGCTCTGGCTGGGAATTCAGCGAGCGAGTCCGCACAGAGTGTCGGCTTCTCCACATTGCTGGGTGTTAGCTTACCCCTGTCCGGCACCAGCCCCGCAAAAGGAGCCAGGCCTGGCCCAGAGCAAAGCTCTGGGGTTAAACAGTGAATCCAGCTGAGCCTGGACAGCTGCGTGGCCCGGGCAGGGCCGAGTCTGCCACCTGAGCCTGCTTCCTGGAAATCTATACAGGGGCTCAGCTCCAAGGCGCCTGGGGCCAGCCCCGGCAAGCTCTTACTTGTGAAAAGGGATTTTAAACCATGTGCCGGCTCATTCCCTCCTCCCTTGCCCTTCTGGGCTTTTCTCAGTGTCAGCAGGACTCTAGAGTGAGCCTGACAGGGCCCCGGGAGGTGGCCATTGCTATTACCATGCCCTTTGCCTTCACTGCCCCCACTGGAATACATTCTCCCCAAAGCAGCCGGAGTGACCTTTTGGAAAAGTCAATCAAATGGTCGGCAGTTTCCTGCTCAAAGCCCTCCAAGGGGCTTTTCTAACTCCTGAACCAGTTCTAGAAGGTTCCACAGGCGTTGGCCTTTGCCTCATCTTGCCTAGTTCTGGCCCCAGTGGGTTTCTAGGTGTCCCTTGAATGCTTTAGGTTCCAAGTTGGGTCCTACCTCATGGCCTCTGAGCCGGCCCCCGCTTCTCCCCAGATTTCCCCTGGCTGTCCCCGACTTCCTCCTCCTGAAGTTGGTCTCAACTCAAAGGCCACCTTCCCAAAGAGCCACCGTCTGCTTTCGCTCTCCTGATACAGCCCCCACTGCCGGCCATTTACCTGTAGTTGTTGCCAGTGTCCCCGAGGCTGTCTGAGTGTAGTCACTGACTGCTGCCTCTGACTCCCCTGCGGGAATTTCAGTACCTGCTTGTCCCACGGCGCACTGTCTAGAGCACACTAAAAGCGCCCCTGTTTGTCCACCGCACGAAAGACTGTCCCTTTGCTAGGTGGGGAAGCTCAGACCGGTGACGTGTCTGGCCCCAGGTACTCTGAACTCGTGAACAGCAAAGTTGCTCTAACGTAGACACCTGTGCGCTACCTACTCCCGCGCCCCCCCCCCCCCAAAAAAAAAAACACCCTGCCATGCGTGGTTCAAACTCAAACGTAACTGCTTAGGGGCAGCCAGCCTCTTGAGACGGCATTCATTCAGGTGGATGTGAGGCAGGGCACACTGGCTGCAAGGCACCAGCCACGTGACTGGCTGAGTTCGCCTCAGCTGAACAGGGAGGCAAGTGGTCCAGCCATTTGCTGAGTGGGGTGGCCTCAGGGAGGAAGGACCAGGCTGGAGGGAAGTCTTTCGGGCCCCTCTAGTTCTGGAAGACCCTCCATATGGTGCACTGACACGGGGCTGCATCGTGGGCATAGGTACAGCAATGGTTGTGAGGAGGACCCAAGGCCGGGCGGTGTGTATATGGGGTCACTCAGAGTCAGTATGGACAGGGAAGGGCAGCACCTGACAGTGACGACAACTACTAGATAAAAGAGCTGAAAGGTCGGCGGTTCGAACCCAGCCTGTGGCTATGTGGAGAAAGACCTGGTTGGTGATCATGCCCATCAGGATGACAGCCTGAAAACCCTGCAGGACCCAACTCCGTTCTGTAGCACCCTTGGGTGCCAGGAGAACCAGGCCAGTGACCCCATGGTGCCACACAACAGCCCCCTTCTCATAAGTGCACTGTACCAGCAGGCAGGACTGTATTGAACCATAGACACACGTGTGTGTGTGTGTGTGTGTGTGTGTGTGTGTGTGTGTTCACCCTAACTTCTGTTGTGAATATCGATGTAACCAAATGTTTGCCCCGTCAACATCCTTCACGTGTACAGTCCAGTGACATGCCTGATGTTCATCACCGTGTGTAACCATCGCGATGGACCATTTCTAAATTTCCCCATCACCCTGAGCATCCCCCTAAGTCATGAGTGCCGCCCCTCCCCCTGCCTCTGATGATCACCACCAGTAAACTCGGCTCCCTCTACACTTACCTATTCTGGATACTTCATCCAAGCATAGTCATGATACCTGCCCTCTCACCCCCAAAATAATCCAAACCCACTGCCATCAAGTCGATGCCAACTCACAGCCTCCCTAGAGGAGAGGGTAGAACCCACCCTGTGGGTTTCCAGGGCTGGAACACTTTATGGCAGTGGTTCTCGGCCTGTGGGTCACGACCCCTTTGGGGGTCGAGCAGCGCTTTCACAGGGGTCACCTGATTTACAACAGTAGCAAAATGAGAGTTATGAAGTAGCAACAAAAATAATGTTACGGTGTGGGGTCACCACCACATGAGGAACTGTATGAAAGGGTCGCGGCATGAGGAAGGTTGAGAACCACTGCTTTATGGGGTTAGAAAGCCCTGTCTTTCTATTGGGAAGCAGCTGGTGGTTTCGATCTGTTAATCTTGCAGTGGGCAGCCCAAGTGTAACCACTACACCACCTGTCCTCTGGCGACGGGCTTATTCAGCAGGGCGTCGACGAAGCTTATCAGGAGGTTGCATGTCCCAGGATGTCATTTCTCGCTAGGAGAACATCTTATTGGACACTGGAGGTGGCTCCCCCTTTGGGCTACGGTGAAGCAGTGCTGCAGCGGGCTGTGGTGGACATGTGTCTGTTTTGTGTTCCTGCTTTCCATGCTTTGGGTGTGTATAGGGTAGAGTTGCTGGATGATAGGGTAATTCTACGTTTAACTTTTCGTGGTGCTGCCAGAAATTGTTTTCTGCGGTGGCTGTAGCCTGACCAGCAATGGATGGAGGTATTCTGAATCATGGCGCTTTGGAATTGTGGCGCTTTGGAAGTCGTTTTTCAATCCCTGGTAGTGGAGTGGGTGATATGTTGGGCTGCTAACTACAAGGTCGGTGGTTCGAAACCACCAGCCACTCCATGGAAGAAAGACAAGGCTTCCTACTCCTGTCAAGAGTTACAGTCTCAGAAACTCATAGGGGCAGTCTACCCTATTCTACAGGCTTGCTATGAGTTGAATGAGTCCGCTGAGTTGGGAAACCAGGCCCAGGGGTGGGAAGTAGCTTGTCCAAGGCCACTGGGAGGTGCTGACCTGCAGCAGGCATGCCCGGCTGCTCCTCAGACACAATGTGCCAGCCTCCTGCACCCACTGCTTTCCCGTGCTTAGTTCAATGGTGCATTGGAACAAGCCCTTGTCTGATTCCACACTGGGGCCAGCAGAGGGGAGGGGGCCTTTGGGGGGTGTGGGGGAGGCAGGTGCATCAGGCAGTCCACATGCTTCCTATTTTGCTAGGGGTCCCCAAGATAGGGCAAGGGGAAAGCAAAAATGAGGGGCAAATGGGTCTGTGTTTCCCCCATGGCCCTAGCAGACTCAGGAGACAACCAGCTTGTGACAGTGGACATGATCTTGGCACAGGGAGACAGCTTAAACTGGCACCGTTTGTCCTCAACAGAGTGAAGGCTGAGGGGGGGGGGGCGGGGATAAAACCAGAACAGCACAGTCCAGGGGCTCCCCTCGTCCGGTCCTGCTTCTCCCCCAGTGCTGACAGCCGCCAGGGAGGCAGGAGCTTCACTGCACACCCTTTCTGGTCAACATATCTTGCAGAGAACTGCTCCCCCGGCTCTCTGCTCTAGCTGGTGCACCCAGTGTGCCCAGAATTGCTACTAACAGTGGGTTGGGCAAAGGAACCCGGTCTCTCTGCCCAAGTGGCTCCCATCCCAGCAGGAGGGGCCAAAGGGGTGTCCCAGGATTGTCATCTGCATCCACAAAGAGGCTCACCTCTCGGCCTGGGAAGTGATCAGGGCCCGATGTCCCTCCAGTGAAGCCGGGCACACTCCTGGTGGGGCCACCCACCTCCAGTTCCATGACGCTCAGCCCTAGTTTCCATCAGACTCTAAATGGACTGGATCTGGTCTTGTCTCTACCCCAGCCTCCACACAGAACCTTGGCTGCCGACTTCACCCTCCCCGGGCCCCAACAATGCCACGCTCTGGCCGCTGACCCCGGCTGCACAGGCCTGCCAACACCCTGGCTGTTCACTCTGCACAGCAGGACTGCCCGCCACCCCTTCTGCCCCAGGCTGGTCTTGGGGGAGTGGGGAGGGCCTCACCACACTAGGGCAGACCACGATGGGCCCATCCAACCTCCCCTTATCCTGAATACACACCAACAGACCCACTCCTGAGGGTCCCTGCCTCGTGCTGGGCCCCTCTGCGCTGGGCCTGGACTGTCCTTCCCCTTGGACCAATACAGTGAATTCGTTCCTCGCCTCAACCTGACCTGAAATTGAAATGCCCTGGACAAGGGTAAGTGGGGCAGCCGGCATTTCAGGAGTGGTGAACGAACGTTGGCAGCCAGGCCGAGTTAGCAGTGCCCCCTATGGGCCCCAGCTTGTACTGGGGGGTTGGTTGTGTACCTGCCCTCTGGGTCTTTCTCTGCCGTGGGAAAGGGGCTCTGCTTAATAATGGTCAGCACCCCATTTATTGCATGGGGACTGACTGACGCCCTGCCAAGGGCCTCCAGGGCCGTCCTTCATTTTACCCTCTCACTGCCCCAGGGGAAGGTGTCACACCATCTCCATTCAGAGTTGGTGGCAAGGCACTGTCCAGCCTGCTCAGACTCCTCGGGGCCTCATGGGAGACTGAGTGAATTCTGACCCGGTTCCTTGGAGATTTTCTCACTGGCAAGCACTCTGGGAGACCGTATTCTGTTGGGTTCCAGGTGGTTTTCCCTGGCTACGTTTGGGAAGTAGATCACCGGGCCTTTCTTCCGTGTCTTAGTCTAGAAGCCTGAAACCCAGCTTTTGCTGGTGACCCCACTGGTATTTGAAATGCTGGTGGCATAGTTTCCAGCATCAATCAACAGGTAAGCCACCATAGAAGGACCAGCGGGTGGTGGTTTTAAAGTTGAACGGCTTGGCTAACGGTTTGCTGTGTCCGGTTGCAGCGAGATTGCTCATGCTCCTGACCACTGCACTGCCCGCCCCTCTGACAGAGAAAAGGGAGCTGTGCTATAGTCTGGAACAGAGCCAAGGGAAGCTGTGTTTGACCTTCCTCACCGAGTCTCCCTCAGAAGCGCAAGGAGCCCTGGTGGTGTAGTGATTCTGCACAGGGCTGCTACCTGCAAGGTCAGCAGTTCGAAACCAGCACTCCCTCCAAGGCAGGAAGATGATGAGGCATTCTGCGCCCGTAAAGAGTTTGTCTTGGAAACTCACAGGAGCAGTTCTACCCTGTTCTACAGGGTCACTGTGAGTCGGCATTGACTTGGGCTTGGTTTTTCAGAGGGACAAATAGTTCAGGCTTTCCGCTGGCAGATGGGAAATTGGTGGTTGGCCTTGACCAGGAAGTGCCTTGGAACAAGGGCCTGGAGCCCAGCAGCCATCCAGCCAGCCCCTGAAAACTCCAAGGAGCAGGGCGAGACGCTGCCTCTCAGAGGACACCAGTGATGGGCTGTGCTCAGAGCACGGAGCCCGCTCTGGCCGTTGGGAACCGAAAGGCACACGGGAAGAATTCCCGGCCGAGAACACCGGCCTGAGCTGCAAGGGCCCTGGACAGCTGGACCTCCGCCCGTAAGGGCAGATTTCTGCTGCCATTTCCTGGACAGGCCCCCTCACTCCTCCCTGGCCTCTGGCTATCCTAGTGGTGCTGTGAGGGGCCCCTGCAGCTCCTGCTGGCCCAGGGCGAAGTCCCCCAGAAACCTTGCCACCCCCCACCCACCCTGCCCCGCCTCAGCCACACTGAGTGTTGCTTTTGTTTGGCCTTCAAAATACTTAACAAACAAACAAAAACCTTTCCCGCCAGGGTCACCGTAAGAAGGGGCAGATGAGGGCCCAATATTGACAGAGGGACGACCCTGGACTGTCCCTGTCTCAAAAATAGAAACCTGCAGGACTGGTGGGCCAGGTGGCCTGAGGCTGGGCTTGGAGGGCAGAGTGGTAGCTTGTCTCAAAGTATGCCCTTCCGGAGGGTATGGGGGCTTGAGGTGGGGGATGGAGTGATGGGGGAGCTCCCTGTTGGGTAAAGAACATCCTTTTCTAAGGGAGTCAAGGAGCTTTGGAAAGATGCCTGAGGGTGGGAGAGGGCAGCCAGCCCACAGCCCTGGTCCCTGCACAGGCCACCGGGACTTGCTCAGAGGGACTCAGAGCAGATTACTATCCTGGGGAGAGGCGACATGTTTGTGAGGTCACTACTGTGGCTACGTGCAAGCCAGATGATCAGGGAAGGGGCGCATGTTCTCTTCAGGGGTGCTTGGGGGCTGTCGTAGGCTGCTTTAAGCAAACACCCAGAGCCGTCCAGTGGACTCCAAGTGATGGCGGTCCTAGAGGATGGGGTAGAACTGCCCTGCGAGTCTTCTAGGCTGTTCGGTACCCTTTACAGGCACCTGGTGGGATGGATGGTTGGCACTTGGCTTGACACAGTGGCTGCAATGATAGGCTCAACAGTAGTGAACGTGGCCCAGGACAGACTGATGTTTCGTTCTGTTGTGCACAGAGTCTCTCCACAGCACCTCATGCCAACACCACCACCACCTTGGCCCCCGAAGGTGGGTGGTTTGAACCTGCCCAGCAGCTCTGCTCTCATTAGAATCATGGCAGCCTGTCAAAACGCTGTGGGGCTGGCTCATGATGTCTCACGGGGTCACCGGGGGTTTGCATGTACTCGACGACACCCACCAAACAGCACTCGCCGAAACTGTCGGCAATTTGAACCAACCTGCGGTGCTGTGGAAGAAACGGCCCCACGGTGGGGAATCAATGATTTGCTCAACTGTCAACCAGGAAAATCTGATGTCAAAAAATCCCCCCAAAATAAATAAATAAATTTTAAAATCCCCAAACAGCCACTGGCTGATATACACAAGGAAGGTGGCGAGGATCGCTCGGTGGAGGGCAGGCATCTCACTGCGGGCACCAGCAAGGCTGCCACCCAGGAAGGTCCGACAAGCGGGGCGCACAGCGTGGGGCTTCAGAGCCCCTCCAGCCTCACCTCTGTCCCCAGTTTGGACAACTGCAAGTCATGCCGAGGACAGACCCACAGGAGGTGTCCAAAGCCTCTTCCTCACGTGTGACCGGCTTCTTGGATCCACGAGGCCGGACCCCTCAGGCAGCAGGGGACACTGTGATACCCTGGGCCTCAAGTGACGAAGAGAAACTGGGGTGGACATGTACGAGTTAGAGGCAGGCCCCAGACGGTGGGTGTAAAATGCCTTGAGAGACCCCTAAGACTGTCATCTCCGGGGTCCCTTGCCCAAGTGACCCAGAAAGTTAGAGGAAGAACCAGAAAGACAGCCTGCCTCCCAGCTCCTGCCCTGGGGCCCTGGGCTCTTCCTCACTCTCCAGACTTCTTCATTTTCACTCCCTACTTCTCGGTCTCCCCAAAAAGTATTTTTGCGGCCACCCCCTTGGTGGGGCGGAGTGGGGTCATTTTGACTCAGAGTGACCCCAGAGGACGGAGTAGAAATGTGCCACAGGGTCTTCGTGGCCGGCATCTTCATGCCGGTTTGCTGTGGAGCCCTGTGTGTGGCGCCCTGGTGGGGTAGAGGTTACGCGTTGGGCTGCGATCCGCAAAGCCCGGAGTTGGGAACAACTGGCATGGAGGGAGAAGGACAACGTTTTCTACTTCCGTAAAGAATCGCCGACTCAGAAACCCACCAGGGCAGTTGTACCTTGGCCTATAGCTGCTGTTCTCAACCTGTGGGTCGCGACCCCTTTGGAGGTCAGACGGCCCTTTCATAGGGGTTGCTTGATTCATAGCAGTAGCCACATGACAGTGATGAAGTAGCAACGAAAATAATTTATGGTTGGGGGCGACCACCACATGAGGAGCTGTATGAAAGGTCGTGGCATGAGGAAGGTTGAGAACCGCTGGCCCAGAGGGTCTCCATGGGACAGAAGTGACCCGATGGCAGGGAGTGAGTGTGAGTGGGCATCTGCTTGATGGTGGTGGCTTAACCTATATGGAAGCAGATTGACAAACGAGTCCTAACAACAATAACATTTACTTCACAGGAGCTTTGTGAGCCTCTTATTTATGCTCCTGTGCAGTCTATGATTGTATAAAAACCAAACCAACTCACTGCCAAAGAGTCAATGCTGACCCACAGTGACTCCCCCCACCCCCCTGTAGGTTTCCTAGACTGTACTGTTTATGGGAGTAGAAAGCCCAGTCCTTCTCCTGAGGAGCTGCTGGTGGTTTTGAACTGCCACCATATAACCACTATATAGTATACTCTATAGTCATACTCAGTAGATGGTAGGACATGTTGGAATTAATGGTGGTACCAGAGCCGGGGGCCCAGGTATACCTGATGGAAGGATGCAGGATAGCCCTGGGGCTGGAGGAAATCATGGGAGGCTTGGAGGGGAGGTGGGTACGCGCTGTTGACCCCAGTTGTGCCAAAGAGGCGGAGAGGAGAGCTCTCTCTCGGGCCACTCCTTAGAGCAGGGCGGGGGATGTTTTTGGTGGCGAGGGCCATTTGGATATTTATATTATCTTTCACAGGTGTTACAAAATTATCAACTTGAAAATCAGCCCACTATATTAGTCCAATGCATAATTTACTCACCCCTAATGTGATGGCCGGAACTGCTTCGCTTTGGTACGGTGTGTGATGTTAGCTGGTCTTGATGATTTTGAGGGCCTTATATGGCCCACAGGCCCGACTCCCCCCCACCACCTCTGCTTAAGCAGGAAGTACTCACTGCCATTGAGTCAGCCCTGTAGGGCAGAGTCCCCATGGGTCTGAGACAGTCACTCTTCTGCGGAGTGGCTAGTGGTTTCAAACTGCTGGAGGACACTTTGGGGCTGTTTCCTTCCACGTGTCTCAGAAGCCCCGATCCCACCCATCTCCCTCATGCCATAGGCAGTCAGCCTGATCCTGGAGCCCTGGCCCTGTGGCTTTCAGAGCTCTCAGAGGTAATGGTCCTGAGGTCAGAGGCCGCAAACTATTAAATCAAAGGTTATGTGCATTAATCCAAAGCCTACACATACTCCACCTCGTTGCCAGGTGCCATTGATTCTCGATGCCTGGCACCCCGTATGACAAGAACCACATGCCCCATGGGATTGTCTAGGCCTTTCAAGGGTGGGGAGTCTCAACAGAGGATCTGCACCCCTGCCTCTACCAGTGCACCGCCGAGCACTTACGCAGTGTGTTCCTGATATCTCATCAGCAGTGTTTGAGCATTGCCTTTTAATAGCTTGAGGTCAGCAGCTGGAGCAAACAAACACTGGGGGGTATGTGTGTGTGTGTGTGTGTGTGTGTAGCTTGTTGGTGGCCTTTTGTGCTCTTCGGAGTAATTTCAAGGTCTTAGGAGACTTTACCTTCCGGCATGGTGTCCCCTTCCCGTGCCCTCTCTGGCCCCTTCAGACGTCTGCCACCCCTGTGTCCTGGCCAGACAATTCAATCTGAGCTCCACAGAGCTTACCAGGCGAGCTAGCATAGGCCCCCTCACCCCTTCCTGGGAGGCCCAGGGCACCCTGAGACTGCCTGGCCTGGGGGACCCCAGGAAATGAGGCTGGCCCTGAGAAAGCAGGAGGCACTGGGCAGCAAGGTTTTAATATCCTCTTGGCTTTAATGGCTTCCCCCGCCATGGAAACTTGGGCTGGGGTGATTATCAGTGTTCCAGATTTTCCGTGTGTATGTGTGTGTGTGCATGTGTGCGCGCGTGTGTGTATTTAGGTTTATTTTTAGCTCCGAGAGCTCCTTTCTTGCCAAAAGGCTCTGCTTAACTCCAACCGAGATGAATATTTCTATTAACAGAAAGAGTTCACCAGGGCAGACTTTGAACTGGAGACTCCGTATCTCGACGGGGAACGCATTGCAACTGTCTGGCCTGTGCTTGGACATCCACCAAAAAGACAAAAACTCAAAACATAGGGTCTTCGAAATTGACTGGGGAGAGGGGCCCTGGGCAGGGGCAGTGGACGGGAGGGGAAGAAACAGCTAACTCTTTAGTGGGCACAGGGCCTTGTGGGATGAAGCAGTCTCATCTTTTTGACATGGCCCGGCTTGTGGGCTTGAACGGCCGACCTTGCAGTTGGAAATCTGATGCTTCCCCAGCATTGCCATATGCCCCTTCAGTGGTGGTGGACCCGAGAATTGCTTTTGTTGGAGCGAGGCTCGGATGCTCTGTATGCATGCTCGGTCCGGGTTCTCTGAGAATGGTCCAGGGAGAGTTAACAGGTGGGCTTTGACACAGTTTCCCTGGGGTGGAAAGGCAGATGCTCAGCAGGGGTTGATGGAATGATACCTGGTTGAAGCCCTGGTGCTGGGCACAGGCCTTCGAGAGGGCATCCAGGGTGGTGATAGAATAGCCTGGAGAGGCTGGGGGAAGGTGGGCACCTGTCATTTCTGCAGGTAAGGAAGACTTTGGGAGAAGCCGGTGTGAGGGAGGGCCCCGTCAAGACATCAGTTTGACACATAGGATCAGACTGGGGCTGGCGAAGAATCTTGAATGTGATGTGACGGTCACAACACAAACGACTCAGTTGTCAAAAAGAAGTTAAAGAATGCCTCTGAACGAGACTGCAACTCACTTGCGGGCCCGGCCTCAGGGAAGACCAGCCCGTAGGAAGGGGCATCGTGTTCAGTAACATGAGAACCAACTCCCAAACCATTGCTGCCCAGCTGATTTGGACCCAGAGACCCTATAGGATTGAGTAGGACTGCCCCAAAGTTAAAACAATATAGCCACCCCATCCCTTGCCTGCCAGTGGAGGGTTCAGCGGAGCTTCCAGACCGAGAAAGACTGGGAAACCCTATTGTTTGGTTTTGTAAATGCTCAGGACCCATCTCTCTCGGCACTGTTCACTGTGATCCGATGCGAGGCAGGGAGATGCTTTGGTGGTGAGTTAGCGCACTTGCCCTTCTTGGATCATCTGAAGTGCAGATTCCTCAAGGTGGCCAGGAGAGGGAGCTGCCTACTATGGGGTGGCCGCCGTATTGCCTCTGCCAGGAGCGCACTGGACCCTGCCCATGTCATCCTGGGGGCTTTCACTGGGAAGTAAACTTCAGGAGACCCTCAGAGCAGCCAGGTGTCCGGGTACTTTCCATATACTGACACTGGGGAGCACATCCCTGTGGCACCCAGACCCTTCTCTCTCCGCCCACACCCCCGTCCAGGCTGAAGACCAGTCCACCCAAGGCCCAGAGTCTCTTCCCGCTCCCTGCCTGCTGCTGGGGTCCCGGCAGGATGGCCCTCTCTCTCCCTGCGCTGACATGCACAAGACCTCCTCTTTGAGAGATCGATGCTGCCCACCAGCCACGGGCTCTTCCTTTCCCTTGTTGGCCATCTCAAAACCCAACTGTAAGCCAGCGGCTCATTCTATAGGGTCCTCGGAGAGACGGGACTGGAGAGAGAGGCAGACAGACAGAGAGACAGATGGACAGTAGATGCTTGTCATTATAGGTGTTAGCATCAGTACCTCCCTCTCTAGGACGGAATTAAGTCCTCAGTCACATGAAGTTCTCTACTGTCCATGACAGGACACTGTTGTTGAGCTGGTTCTGACCCACAGCCACCCTCCTGCAGCACAATGGAAGGAGCGGCTGTCCGGTGATTGCCAGCCTTTGAAATCATTGCCAAGTTTGAGCCCATGGCTGCAGCCACTGGGTCAGTTTATCTTGTCCAGGGAGGGCCTGCCTCTTCGCTGGCCCGTTACTATCCCAAGTAGGAGCTCCCTCTACTGTCTGCTTGGACGCTGAGTGTATGAGTCGGCCATGCCTGTCAGGAACACCTGGTCGGGGGCTGGAAGGGATTGCTGCCCACTTCCGCCCTGTCGCTGGGAAAGTCCAGCCATCCACTTAGGGAGGAAGGTTCTGGACCTGATTGAAGATGGTTGGGTTGGGGGTGGGAGAGAGGCGGAGAGGCAGGGGCCAGCCTAAGGGTGTCTTGTCCCTCTCCGAATGTGCTGATGAGGAGCAGCTGTGCACAGCTGGGGCAGGACCAGCCATCGCCCGGTTGGTCGCTGTCAGCAGTGTCGGTTCAAACACGTGCTGCTCGGGGCCCACAATGCTGGGGCAGGGGTGGGGGAGAGGGCACGGTACAAAATCCCAGTTCTGGAAGGATTGCCGCTTGTCTGTTTTTGTAAGTTCTCCCCGCTCTCTCTCTCAAAGTTGTATCAGTGGGGGAAAGACCCTCCTGAAGTAATCTGTCTTTGCACCTAGATCTCCGGAGGGTGAACTGCTGAAAAGACCCCACCAGAGCTACAGATTCATGTGCCATTTACACACACACACACACACACAAACACACACCGGTCAGTAGGTTTGAATTGAAATCCAGTTCATCCCAGAGACCGTTCTGATTGTTGGTGAAGCTGTCTGGTGTCACAGGCAAACTGTGCTCTGCTGGTAGTCAGTGGCTGCTTCAATGGGTGGGGATGCCAAGCCTTTCCTTAGTGGCCCCTCTCTCTATGTGGACTCGAACCTCCAGCCTATCCATCAGCTGCTGGGCATGGGAACTGTTTGCGCCACTCAAACCAACACTCACTGGCATCAAGTCACTGCCCACTCTTGGAAGTCCTAGAGGACAGGGCAGAGCTGCCCCTGTGGGTTTCTGAGACAGTCCCTCTTTATGGAAGGAGAAAGCCCTGTCTTTCTCCTGAGCAGCGGCTGGTGATTTCAAACAGCAGACCTTGCGGCTCTTTCCTTGTGCTACCCAGCGACTCCTGAAATAGTGCTTACTCCGTAACCTCTCCTCAGTTCTCCTGACCTCTGCCTACAAGATACGCTTCCAGATGCATCTAGGGAGAACAGGAAGGGATGAGAGAGAAAGATGGTGGACGGGGGGGGGGGGGAGGGGGGGTAGGAGCTCCAGACCACTCCTCAGCCCTCCCTCCTGGGCAATGTTTATGTACCTGGGCTTGGGATATTGGCTGTGTACCCATGAACTTTTTGCCCCCGTCTCCTGGGCCTGTCTGGGAAAACAAGACACAGGACTTCTGTTTCTTGTTGTCACCCCCACCAGTGCCCAACCGAAAGTTCCAGACGCCAGCCCAGTTTACATCGCCAGTGTCCCATGGGTGGGCATGGCCTTCCTTGCTGTTGGAGAAGCAGGGCCGCCCACCTTCCTCTCCCGCCATCCTCCAGGTCACAGTGGCCTTGGCAGAGCCCCTGCTGTAAACATGAGAATCCCCTGGAATTGCAGAGAAGCCGAAGCAAATAGAGAAATACTAATTCAGAACCCAAACAGGCGGGCTGGGGCGGGCTGCCATGGGACTGTGGAGCCTGGTGGGAGCATGGAGTGCTGGTTAATTTTAGCTCCTTTTAGTACCTTTTATTTTTCCCTCCAGGGAAACATGGGTGTAGCCTCTGTGCTGGGCCACTTTGGCCTCTGTCTCTCAAACTCATGACCATGGGCTCTGGTCCAAACGGTCCTGGCAGGCCATTCTGGGCTTATGCGGGCAGGTAGTGGCCGTGAGTCAGGGCCCCCAGGCCTGCACATATGTACTGTGGCCATCTGCGCTGGCTTGTTGATTGCTTTGCCATTCCCCTGGTGACAAAGTGATACCCCTTTGGGCTGCTACCCACAGGGTCAGCAGTTTGAAACCACCAGCTGCTCTATAGGAGAAAGAGGAGGCTTTCTACTCTCGCAAAGAGTTCCAGTCTGGGAAACCCATGGAGGCAGTTTTGCCCTGCTCTACGGGGTCGCTCTGAGTGGGAACCCACTGCACGGGCAGGACTTCGGTGGGGGCTTTTGGCTTCCCTTTATCCTCAGGCCCTCTTGTTGGCACTGGTCACAGTGTATCTGAGAAGCCACTGAAGACAAAGGACAGTAGATGTCATAACAGTGGCATATGGAGGCTGGGGTCCCTGGGAGGTTGGCGCCCTGCCGAGGGCCCTGCTGCACTGTTAGCAGATTAGCGGCAGTGGTGGATGCCGACTTTTGAGGGATTCTGGTATCTTGCCAGCCTCTCATTTTCACACCAGGCTTGTAAACTGCCCCTTTCTTCCTCCTGATTTGAGCTGCCCCAGCTGGTGGTGTAGTGGTCACCCATTGGGCTGCTAACTGCAAGGTCAGCAGTTTGAAACCAGCAGCTGCTTCGAAGGAAAAAGGTATGCGTTCCAGCCTGGGAAACCCACAGGGGCAGTTCCACCCTGTCCTATAGGGTTGCTCTGAGTTGGAATCGACTTGAGGGTGGTGCGTTTGATTTGAGGCCAGGAGCTGACTCTGGTCATGGGCTGGGGGTGTTGCGCTCCTGCTGGGGAAGGCCTAGAAGGGAAGGGCCCTTGATACATCAGTGTCCTGACACTGGGAAGGGAGGATCTGAGCTCCAGAATCCAGTGGGGATAGGGCCTGTACTACAGAGGGTCTCTACAGAGGCGGCTGTTTACAAACAAGATTGACAGGCCTTTCTTCCGCAGTGCTCCGCCATCCTGTGGATCAGCACCACGGGAGGGTCTTCTTTAGACCTGAGATTCAAAGAATCCGGAAGCCTGCTGGGGCATAGTATGCCCAACGGGGGCAGCATTAGGGAGCTACCAGGAGGTCCCATAAGTGCTGGGGACAGGTAGGGGGTGATGTCCGGCCGCGGTCTTTGACAGACATTTACTGAGTGTGGACTCCCCTGTGGGCTAAGGACACTTTGAGGAGGAAAGAAGGACCAGAATTAAGAACTGGAAGAGACGAACTTGTTTGTCAAGGAAGGCTCCCATCCGTGCTTCTGCGCTGGTCTATGCCCTGCCGCGAGTCAGGCCACCCCTCACGTCTGCCTGCCCCTGAAGCAGCCCCCTTTGTGTTGTAAGCTCTAGTGTCTAGATGTCTTTATCTTGACCGAGCCAACAAATGCTATCTCTCCGTCATTTCTGACCGTCAGACCCTCTGCTTCCCCCTGTGCTGGGAACCCAGCTGTCGGGTGCTGCGTCACATGGAATAGAACGAGCAAACCAACCTCTCTTAGCGCTATAAGCAATCGTCCACCGTCACAGATCCACTTCCCCTCTTTGTTCCCCCATCACGTGGAGCATGCCCCTCTCTCTTCCAGCACTTGTGATACTCGGTCTGTGGCGTGATCTTAGGCTTCACACGCATCTACTATGTACTGAGCCATTCCCTCTGTCCCACAAGGCCCCTATGAGATGACCTACGGGCTTTTGTTGCACGCTCATTCCAATTCCCGGAGGCGAAGGTGTAGTTAAACCCTCCTTACAGATGAGAACACTGAGGTTCAGGAAGAGGGAGTAGCTTGCTTCCCTTCCTCCCCAGCCTGCAACTGCGGCTCCCGAGTGGGGCTTCGGGCAATCACAGGGGAAGCCGTCCTAGTGGTATGTGACCCATGAATGCTATTAGCCTAGCTTATAAAAATCCCGGGGATCGGAGTGATGGTGTGAGCTGTGCATAATGTAAAATTAGTAGACGGCAGGAGTCTAGACAGTTTTGATTGTGAACGAATGCTACTAATAGTGAGCAGGAGCCTACCGGTACACCGTGAAGCGTCGAGACCGGCCTTTCGTCCTTCAGCACGGCTTCGTTGGCGAGTATTAATGATTAATGAGTGCTGGCATAAGGGTTGCTTCAAATAAAACATAAGATACAATTTTGAGTGCCCTCCTAAGTCTCCCACGGATCATCATATTTCCTTTGTCGGGCGGTTGCGGAGCAGATTAATGAAAACATACCAAGGGGGTTACACATTTGACTCCTAACCGAAGCTAATGATTCAAACCCAGCCAGTGGTTTTCAGGGAGAAAGTGCTGGCGCTCTGTTCCTGTAAAGGTCGTCCCCTAAGCACCTCCCTGCTCCCCGTCCTGGGTCCATACTACGCCAAGAAGAGGCGTTTATCAATAGCAGCCCTTCGCCACTGAGGAAGATGATACTGTTTATTGAATACAGCCTACCTCCCCGACTGTGTGTCAAGGTTTTCCTGGGCATTCTTTGGCCCCCCCTCCTTCTGTTCAGGAGGTTGGTGCTGTGATGATCCTCACTCTACAGACCAGGACATGAGGCTTGTAACAGCCGTGAGAGCTGAACCTGGATGGGAACTGTTCCCTCTGACTTCTAAGCCCCACCCCCACCCCACATCCCGCCCCCCCACCCTGAGCATTTCCACCACCCTCCCTGAGCCGGACTCCACCACGTCGTGCTCTAGCCAAGTGCTGGGTGCTGAGGCCTAGAGCTTGGCCCAGAGTCTGCCCAGAGCACTGAGCAAGGCTCAGTGGGGTGTACCACAGCCTGCAGCCATGTCAGATAGGTGCATCTGTGCCAAGGAAATGCCCCCTTCTCGTGTCGTGAGGGGCAGGGAGGAGTCTTGGCAGGAGGCTAGGTCTAGGGTGCCATTGAGGGTCTATGTGGAGCATGCAGGTGGAGCAGGTAGAGTTCTGTTAGAACTGCCAGCAGGGGATTTGGGATCATGGTGAAATGCAGGGTGGGCATCACCTAGGATTCTCCAAGGCAGGCAAGGTAAGCATTTGGGGGGTAGTTGACTTGGGTGGCAGCCACTTTGCTGTCTGCATCCCTCCTCCCTCTCCCGGCTTCTCCCATCAGAATTCTTGCTCTTGGTTCACAGGCAAGAAGGCAGTTCCAGGTACCCCGGGGGCTGGCCCGCCTACCCTGAGATGCCATCTCTGTAACTCCCGCCCGTCTCTGTCTCTTCTTTCTCTGCAGTGATCCGGGCCAAGGTGGTGGGGAAGAAGCTGGTGAAGGAAGGGCCCTTTGGCACGCTGGTCTACACCATCAAGCAGATGAAGGTGGGTGATGTCAGCCTGGCTCCCGGGGGGCTTCTGGGTTTTGGCCAGCGGAGTCTTGGCCAAAGCAGGCAGGGTGTGTGTGTGTGGTTGGGGTGGGGTGGGGGGTGTTTATTCTTTGTGTAAGCTTCAACCCTCTGCCCTTCCATCCTCTGCAGCGAGAGGTGGGAGGGATGGCAGAGGCTGGGTCACAGAGGCAGCCCAGGCAGAGCGGCCCAAGGTGGTGATGAAGGTGTTCGGCTCTGGCGCCAGAAAGCAGAGGCTTGGTTAGGTGTTAATTCTGAGACCCTCCCTGGGCCTCTGCCTTCCAATCTGTAAAATGATGGCATTGGCTAGGCTACAGGTGGTCCTTTGAAGCTCCTCTGAGCTAGGACCCCCTGGCTTTCCACAATGCCTGCAGGTGGTGGGCGGTCTCCAAGGTTACAATAGGTTTACAATCCACCTCTCCCTCTGCCAGTTGCAGGAGCCTCATTCTGAGCGAGGGACTCCCCCCTCTCGCCTGTTGGTCTGGCTCTAAGGTCCTCTGTGGGCTGGGCGGGCACCGCCGTCTCACTGGGCACATGTAGTACTGCAGTCACAGCTGTCAGTCAGCATTGCAGAAAAGAACATGCGATTAGAACCAGGGAGCCTGCTGCCTGTCCTTGCTCAGCTCCACCCACAAGTCAGAGAGCTTCCTTGGCTCCATCTCTCCATCTGGTCCTGTGTGCTCTGATAGGCCTTCCCGCTCCAGAGGGTTTCCAACAGCTGCATTTCTGGAAGTGTTTTGCCAGGCTTTTCTTCCTAGGTGCCTCTGGGTGCAGATTTGTGTTTAGGTTGTCACCCAGTAGGTTAACTGTTTTTACCACCCAGGGACTCTTCTGGATGGATGGATGAGAGCTTATTCAACCACTGTGGGGTGAAGGTGAGGTCCATCAGGCCTGCAGGCGCCCTAGAGGATGCAAGCTTTGATGCTCAGTGGGAGCTGCGTGATGGCCCACAAGTGGTGCCCAGCCATCCCAGGGCAGACGTGTGGGTGCCGTGACTCCTGCATCCTCAGGCCTGAGGTTGGCTGAACTAATTTTGTAGAACCTGTTGCTTTGGATTCCATTTTGGAAACATCCACAGCCTTCTGGTTATGTAATGTCCAGAGTCAGCCAGCCCTGGCCAGCTGCCACAGCTTGGTCATGGGATCAGCTTGTGTCTTGAGATGGCAGTGGGGAGAGAGGAGTGGGTGGAGCTGGAAAAGGCAACAGGAGAAACACCACCACCCCCCAGCCCACTTTGCAGCCTCGGGCAGCTGGCGAGAGGATGCCAAGGCATAGTGACCAGCGCTGAAGCCTGGAAGGACACCTTCCACTGCTCTGGCATGGTCCTTCTGGGTATGAGGCACTTTGTAGCAGCAGTGAACGGCAAGAGGAATTCAAGGTGCAGCCGGGAGGCCGGGGTGCCTGAGAGGGTCTGCCTTCTCTCAAGGCTAAGAAAACCAGACACCCTCCCTGTGGGCACAGTGACCCTCCCACTACCTCCTCGCTGCTGTCAGACCAGTCACAGGGGGTTGTATAGGACTCAAAGTACACCCCTTGCCCACCTGTTTCCAAGCACACACCCTCCCAGGCTGGTGGGCCTGTACTCTCAGCTTACCATCCTTCCTATGGGGTTATGAGTCAAGGTCATAGCCACTACAGGGATTTCAGTGAACTTGGCAGAGGCTCCCAGGGAAATGACTTCCCCGGTCACGGGAACAATTACCGACCACTCCTGACTCTTAAGCAGAGGCTCCAAGAGGCCTGTGGAGCAGCCTGCTGGCCTTCCGGGAAACACCCAGCTGGAAGCTGTGCAGTGGAGTCCTGCTCCTGGTGACCCCACGTGTGCAGAGTAGAACTACATGCTCCATGGGGTTTTTAAGCCTGTGACCTTTGGGAAGCAGATTTCCAGACCTTTCTTCTGACGCACCTATGGGTAGGCATGAACTACCAACCTTTTGGTTAGCTGATGAAAACTTAGCTAATTGCTCTATCCAGCGACTCCTGGCCTCTGGTTCTGAACACCGCCCAGGGGGCTGGTGTGAAGGGGATACACTATTCCCCTTGATTTCCCTGGGGAGGCACAGGTTGTGAAATCAGTGAGGGTCACAGAGCCCGAAGGTAGCGAGCAAGTAGCAAATAACTAACAGAGCAGCAGCTAGGGCTTCTGGGAGTCATGGTTCTGCCCACTTTGGGGGGTCTGTAGCTAGTCCGTCCCTGCCTCCTACCCATCCCACTCCCCAGAGAACAAAAAGAGCTCAGCTTGGATTTTTTAGCTCCTGTCTTGCAACATTGTGCAGAGTGTTTCAGAGAACCTTGTAGGAGGGGCAGCTGAGAGGCCGCTGCCAAGCATTTCAAAAGGGGGGAGAGGGGCCCAGGAGGCTTCCTTGTAGCGACTTTGAGCATCTGCCCCAGAGTCTGCTGGGAGAGCCAGGGCTCCCTTAGAGCAGGACTGTCTGGACCCTGGAGGCTTATGAGCCTCTGTCTGACTCTGCTCTCTCCTGGCCTGCTGCTAGCCCCATCCTTACCCATCGAAAGCCCCCCAGCCTCTCTCCCACCGGATACCTTGACAGTGAGCTGCAACTCTGCCTCCCTCTAGGGCAGCGGTTCTCAACCTGTGGGTCGAGAACCCTTTGGGGGTGGAACAATCCTTTCACAGGGTCACCTAAGGCCATCGGAAAACACATATTTCCGATGGTCTTAGGAACCAAGACACGGCTCCTCTATCCGTCTCCAGGTGGGTCTGCCCACATGCACATACGCCCACATACAAGTACCCGGCGTGAAGACTGTTTGTTACTCATGCTATACCATGCTTCAAGGCAAAATTTCATTTATTTGTCATTAGAAATATTTCACAATCTATAATGACATCTTGTTTTTGTGATGAATCACATGCTCTATGAAGTTCTATTTGTAACAATGAAAATACATCCTGCCTATCAGATATTTACATGACAATTCATAACAATAACAAAGTGAGAGTGGTGAAGTAGCAACGAAAATAACTTTATGGTTGGGAGGGTCCCCACCACATGAAAGGGTCGCGGCCTAGGAAGGTTGAGAACCACTGCTCTAGGGTGTGTGCTTGCGCAGAGACCTGTAGGTGGAGGGGAAGGGGCTTTGGACTGCTGAGGCAGCTGATGGCATCCCCAAGCGTGGAGATGGCGAAGATGAGCCGGGGCAGAGGCAGCCGGGCTGCGGGGCACAGTGCGAGAGCTTCCAGATCAGCTCTCTCTGGTCTCTGGGGACCTCATCTCCCAGGAGGACCGTGGGAAAGCGGGCCACTCTGTTTGTGGAGACTTGCTCTCTGCTGGCTGCAGGGGACAGCACGTGATGGGGCGTATGTTCCAGCCAGTCTGTGACGGCCCCATGGGGAGCCCCACTTGATGGTCACGTGCTCTGTATGGCCACAGTGGGAGGGGTGTGGCCTGCCCTTCTGCAGAGGTTGACTCATCAGTAAGCATCCTGCCCTTGAAGCTGCAGCCTGCCTTCCCAGGGAAGCCTCCCTCGCCTAGCTGAACCCTGGCGTCCTCTATGCGGCGCTCTCCGTTGGACATGTCCCCTCCCCTGGGCCACTCTGAACACCGAGACTGGATTGTGATGGGCTAGATGGGGAGGGTCCTTTGGGAATGGGTGGTTCTGGAGAGGGGAGAGAGGGACCCCTAGGTGAGTACGTCGGCCATTCCCTGGCCGATGCAGGCACCACATGGCAGGAGGCCTAGCCCTCCTCTCATGCATCTCTCCCGCCCACAGATGTACCGGGGCTTCACCAAGATGCCCCATGTGCAGTACATCTACACGGAAGCCTCCGAGAGTCTGTGCGGCCTGAAACTGGAGGTGAACAAGTACCAGTACCTGCTGACAGGTAACCACCGCCCCGGGCCCATTCTTGTTCTACCTGGGAAATGTGGAGAGGAGGAGAGGGTTCGCTGCGAGGAGCTGAGGGCAGGAGCCTAGTGCCAGGAGGCCTGGGGTGGTGGCGGGCAGGGAGGGGGGTCACCCCACACCGACCTGTGCTGCTTGCCCAGTGTTGAGAGCTGCAGGCTCCCATACTCAGCCTGGGGTTTGACCCCCACTCCCCCTGCTGGTCCTGTTGGGGTGGGGGGGCTCACCTGGCAGTTGGCCAGCTTGACTGGAACTACAGAGCGACTGTAAATGCCTGTTTCCCCCAACCTTGCCCTCAGCCCATAAAAGTCTGCCCTTGATCGCTTGCTTTCCACCGGTAGGGCAGCCGTAAAGCCACAAACAAGCACCACCCCAAATCGAGAACATGCCAAAACAACATGGGGAAAAAGTCCCCAAAGAACCAAACTCACTGCCATTGAGTCAGTGCCAGCCACAGCCCTGTGGGTTTCTGAGACTGTCGCTCTTTACGGGGGCTGAATGCCTCATCTTTCTCCATGGAGGTAGCTGGTGGGTTTTGAACCGCTCACCTTGCGGTTAGCAGCCCAGCACATAACCCACAAGCCAGCCTGGATGAGGGATGTGAAGGCTGACCGCTAGTCCCCGTCTTTAGTGTGTGCGGGACTTTGGATCACCTGCTTCATCTCTTTGGCCTTCCGTTTCCTCATCTGGGAGACAGAGAGACAGTCGAGATGGAAGGGTGTGATCGACTTCCGGTGTCTGGGCGCCCACCTAGTAGACCTGAATGTTTTCTCTGTTGGCCAGACCCTGTCCCCCAAACGCTCTTTCTTGCCCTCTGTCCCCTTCCAGGCCGTGTCTATGACGGCAAGATGTACACGGGGCTGTGCAACTTCGTGGAGCGGTGGGACCAGCTCACCCTCTCCCAGCGCAAGGGGCTCAACTACCGGTACCACCTGGGATGTAACTGCAAGGTGAGCCGGGGCGGAGGAGGCGGCGGGGCTGGGAGGCGCGGGCTGTGGCCCCAGACACTGTTCCCTCTTGCTGTGGAGTGCAGGTCTCGGTGGGGGGCATATGGGGGTGGGGGCGGAGCGGTGGAATGGGCCAGGGAAGGCAGCCTTTTTGCCAGTATCTGCCCTCTGACAGCTGTTGGGCACCAGGCTCCGCAGCATACCTGGCCCTCCCCGGTATGGATCCTTCTTTATAGCCGGAAGACCCTGTCAAGCTGTCACAAACAGGGTCCCCCCTGGCAGCTGACTCCTTGATGACCTGTGTCCCCAGAGACAGGCAGGTGCACTTTGCTGATGGCCGAGACCAAAGAGCAAAGCTCTCCGACCAAGCCCAAGGCCATGACTGAAACACAGGCTCCGCCCTGGGGTGGCCGTGGGCAGGCTTTATCCTTACAGCAGCTGGGGGTGGTGTTAGGTGCCCTGGGTACCCCCATTTAAAGATGAGTAGAGGGAGACTCGGGGGGCGAGTGATACAACTTCCTGAGTCAGCTTTCCAGGCCAGGGCAGCTTGACTCCAAAGCTTAAGCATTCACCTTCCCAATTCTGTGAAACAGCACAGAATCCATACCCTAGCCTCTAAGCTAGCATCTAAGAGGGAAACACCCAAAACCAAACTCACGGTCACCCGTCTGATGCCAACTCATCGCGACTCCATGGGACAGGGCAGAACTGCCCTTGTGTGTTTCCGAGACTGTAACTCTTTACAGAAGGAGAAAGCCTCACCCTTCTCAGGAGGAGCAGCTGGTGGTTTTGAACTGCTGCCCTTGCAGTGAGCAGCTCAACTCGTAACCACTACTCCATTCTGGGAAGGGAAACGGCCTCCTCCAGTGTCTAAACTTAACACTTTCTGGCTGTGGTGCCTGCAGCAAGACCTCCCTGGCCCCTGTGTTCTCATTTGTGAAAGGCCGAGAAGCTTGTTGCGGAGTCCCAGGCACAGTCTTAAGACATGGTCAAGACTGGCAAAACCTGTGCCGAAAAGACCAGCCCCCAGAAAGGGACTTCTTCTTGGGCCAGGGACAACGAAGGGGACCCTCCCTGAGACAGAGGAAGGACACCATAGCCTCATGGGACTGGGCAATGGTTCCTTCTGTCACCCGTGAGGTCGCCCTGAGTTGATCCCATCTACCCATCTCGTGTTTTTCATCAACATTGGCGCACTGTTTGGGGTGAAAGTTTACGTAGCATGCTAGGTCTCCCTTTCAGATGCATTTTCCACCGGTGGCTGAACTGTCAACATTCTCCTTTGTTCTATTTCTCCCAAGTCCAGAACGTGAGCTTCCCTGCCGTCTTCTCATGGTGGCCTTGGATCTTTGTTGATCGTTGGGGCTCATGTGGGTGCTGTTTCCCCAGGAGGGCGCTAGATCAATGGGCAGTGGCCTTTATTTTGTGGTCAGACTTTCCCTTAGAAGGTGATGTCTAAGGGATCATTGGAGTCCAAGGTTTAAAGAAGGTCTCGAGGCGATGATGGTCTCAGTTGGTGTAGCAGCTCAAACTCTCTGCCATCGATTCTGACTCCTACTGACCCTACACGGCTGAGGAGAACTGCCCCTGTGGGTGTCTTTGTCTGTAAGAAATTAAAGGAGTAGAAAGCCTCATCTTCCACCCCCACCCCAACCCCAAGAGTGGCTAGTGGTTTTGAACAACTGACCTTGTGGTTAGCAGCCCAATACGTAGCCCACCGTGCTACCAGGACTCCTAGATATTTTAAAGCATTTGAGTCTTGCTCTGCATTTTCCCCGATCTTCTATGGTACTTCTGGTCACATTGGTCGTTGGTGGCAGCTGGGCACCATCTAGTTCTTCTGATCTCAGGAGACGTTATTTATTTGCTAACTCTCTGGAGTTGTTACTTAGATGATCATCACCCCAAGGGACTTCTCTGGCTAGGATTCCCGCCTGCAGTTACCCCTGGTTCCGAATCCAGACACTGTGAGCATCAGCACCCCCCAACCACCGGCTCTTCTCTCATTGTAGATCAAGTCCTGCTACTACCTGCCTTGCTTTGTGACCTCCAAGAACGAGTGCCTCTGGACCGACATGCTCTCCAACTTAGGCTACCCAGGCTACCAGTCCAAGCACTATGCTTGCATCCGACAGAAGGGCGGCTACTGCAGCTGGTACCGGGGCTGGGCGCCCCCGGACAAAACCATCATCAATGCCACAGACCCCTGAGCACCAGACCCCCGCCCCGCCTCACCTCCCTCCCCCCACCCGCTGAGCTTCCCTCAGACACTAACTCTTCCCAAATGATGATGACAATGAAATTAGTGCCTGTTCTCTTGCAAATTTAGCACTTGGGACACTTAAAAGAAAAACATCTATGTTGTTGATGGAGTTTATTTGGAATCATTCTCCCGACCCCCCACTGTACCTCTTCTTTGTGGTGTGGACACCACCCCATTCCTCCTTGGGAATGGTTGGTGCCAGGCCAGAAGGAAAGAGGGAAGGCAGATCCCTCTTCTTTTGTGAAAATATAATCTATATTTTTTTAGGAAAACAAAGATGGACAAACTATCCCCTTTGGACATTGTAATTCCCAGCCCTCTTTCTCCTCCCACCCCTCCCTGCCTCCACCCAGAACCTAAAGGAACAGAGGGGGACGTTGCTGAGAGGCCAGCTTTTTCAGGATCAGTCAAGGGCAGCCACTAAACAGACTATAGGCACATGGAGGGTTTTCATGCTGAGAGGATACTACGGCATGTTCCCCCCAGACTGTGTCTGTCTGCAGACAGGAGGGAGGGAGGCAAGAGAGGGCCGAAGGTCACACACGGTCCCTCAGCCCTGAGATGCTGGGGTCGACCAGATGGCAGGCCCATGAGTGACCAGCCAGGTCAGAATCACAAGCTGTCTTAGTTAGTGAAAACTTCAACAACCGCCTGGCCCGGAGCCCGCCGGCCAGCCTTGTACAAAAGCCCTTGGGGCCCCTGGTGGTGCAGATGGCTAAGCGGTCCCCTGCTAATTCAAAGGCAGGCAGTTCCAGTGAGCCCACGGCACCTGGAGGCACTTGGAAGACAAGCCTGGCCGTCTGCTTCCCAGAGCTCCCAGCCATGAAGACCCGGGGGCAGCGGGTATGGTTGTGCTCTGCACAATGTAGGGTCACCAACAGTGCAGTGGGAACTGGGTTTTGTACAAATGCTCAGGGCAGAGGCTTGGATGATTGTCTGTCTTCCCCAGGCCGCCCACATGACTCGCTCCCAGCAAACAACCCTGCCGATCCCACAGGAAGCTTTGCCTCTCTCTAAACGGGAGAAACACACACGCCAGACACTACCCACAGATAGAGCCGAGTAGATTTGGGGGCAGAGACTACTCTTTCCGAAGTAGCATTTAGCTCACCTAGGGGGATGTGTTTGTATACACCTTTGCATATACCCACACGGGGACATAAGCTAATGTTTTCTTTTTTTACAGGACACAGAATTCTGTTCAATGCTGTTAAATACGCCAATAGTTTCTTCTCTTCCAGTTTGTTGTCAATGCTTGTGTAAAGAAAATCATGACATTCCAAGTTGACTCCCCCCCACCCCCACCGACACACACATACGCACACACACACTGAAGTTAAGATCTGAAATTCTACAGACACTCTGTGAGCCCTCTGTCCACCAGTTATGGGGGCTAGCTGACCTCTGCCCCTCACCTTTGTAAAACTGCCTACCTGGGTTGGCTCCCATGGGTGCTGTGTGGTGTGGGCCAGGAGACTGGGCACAGAGAGGGCCAAGCTACAGAGGACACCACCCTGGCTCAATCGCCACCTCTTCCGGGCTATGCCTCCACCCAGCCTAGCAGGGAGGCCAATCCACCTCTGTGGTCCCCACAGCATCTAACTTGATGCCACACTCCACAGGCGGGTTTCTGTTACGGTTTTTCTGGAAATAAAACTAGATGATAAATTATCCCCTGAAAGAAAATCATTTTAAGCCTTCGGATGGAAAGGGAGATGCAGAGAGTATAATTTGGCAGAGTTGGGCACGGTAGGAATGGTGCCCCTGAATGTGTACCATCTGAATCTCTCCCCAGAGGCCAAGGATCCATCCTCGCCTATGTATGTTTGTATCCTCAGCTCATTCCACATTAGGAAACAGAGCTGCCAGTCAAGCCAGGAGGAAAAGGAAGTAGACACGACACTGCAATGTCTTACACACACATACACACAGTCCCAGGCACGGTGCTTGGCAGAACCTTAGAGGGAGGAGACAGTGCCGGCTGGGGTGTCCTGGGGGCTGATTCACCCCCTTGTGCCATCCCCCTCCTCATGGTGACCTTTGCCAGGAGGAAACCAGAGGAGTGGCCCTCTCCGGGGTGGGGGTGGGGGACTCGAGGGGAAAGAGTGGAGGACAGCCAGCCAGTGGCTTTTAAGCCTAATCTTGCTTGCTTGGGGATTATCTTGATCTTGACCTTGAGTCTTAAAAGGCAGAACTCCTGACCCAACCCACACAAGTGCCCTTGGCTACCTGAGAACCAGCATGGACTCATGGTGGCACTTGGGCCATATCTGGTCCCTGGTGAGGGGGTGTGTCCTGGTCTCTCACACAGGGAGGGACGTGGGGGAGGGGAGTCTGATCAGTAACCCTACAGAGCAGCAGGTGGGTGGAGCCATAACGCCATCTGCCAGGCTGGGCTAGGAGAAGAGCAGGCCCCAGGCCCAGCGGGGGTCTCTGCAGAGGGAGGGGGTCTGAGGGCGGTTTTTGAGCTTTCTGACAAGCTATAGCTTTTGTTTATTTCACCTGTTTCACTTACTGTGTAATTTAAAAATCATATATGTAGCTGAGGCACTTCTGTCTTTCAATCATATCCTGGATGCTCTATTTTGCTAAATCTTGTGTCAGCTGTAGGCTGTCATATCTGTGCATTGTGTTTAAAAGGAGAAGATGAACAAGCCAGCCCACATGCCGCCATGTTCCTGAATCAAACTCTACAGTGGACTGGAGGGTGACCTCACTTGGGTGCAGGCAGCCAGGTGGGCAGATCGGGGGTGGAGGGGGAGTGACACCCAGAAGCCTCTAGCCTCCTCCCATCAGGATTTCCAGCAGCTTCTCAAGCAGGAAGGAGGGGAGGAAGGAAATAGGAAGTGTGTTCGCAGCTGTGCCCTGTGGTGTCTGGCCCTGGGCAACCTGCTGGTCACTCCTACTCCCTTTGCCACAGTTTCTCCTGAAATCCAAGGAGGGCCGAGAGAACGGATTCCAAGAGCCTTTCACCCCTGGCCACCTTTTCTGCCTCCCCGCTGGGGATGCTGGGTCTGGGTGCTCTCCTCAGGACAGAGCTGCAGGCTGGCCGGAGTGAGTAACATTAGAACCCACTGGGGGAGTTGGCTGTGGCCCAGGGACACCATTCTCCATGCTGCTTCCTGAGCAAGAGAAGCAGCAAATCATCCTGGAGACACGGAGCTCCTGCAAAACACACTCCCTTTCCTGCCCCTGCGCTCCTGTTCATTTGTCACCCACGTGGGTTACCGTAGGATGGCCCCTAGCCCTTCTGCTCCCTGGGCACCCCCAGTCAACTGTCATTGGAGTCTTTAGCTCTGAAAGAAACCTTTGAAAATCCTGATGGCAACACAAAGCAAAAGGGGTGTCGCGGACAGGGTGGGGGCCAGCAGTTTCCAGATAGGCTCCTGGGAGTCGAGAGAAGGGGAAGCAGAACAGGCTGTACTTGGGGTCCCCCCTGACTGCCCACTGTCCTGGGCCCTAGAAGTGACAGAGAGAAACCACCCAGAGAGAACCCCACCTGGAAGGAATGTATTTGTTGCGAAATTTTGTAGCTCTGTTTACAGTTTTCCTCCATGTTATTTATGAATTTTATATTCCGTGAATGTATATTGTCTTGTAATGTTGCATAATGTACACTTTTTATAGTGTGTCCTTTATTCTAAACAGTAAAGTGGTTTTATTTCTATCACACATTGCCCGTCTCTGTGTTCTTGTGTCCTGGCTGCGTCCGGCTTTGATCCATAGCAGAGGGCCATGCCCGCCTGGCCTGCCCGCCTAGGACAGGTCCCCAGACAGGTAGACAGGTCCCCAGCCTGCCCCGGTCCTTTCCCAGGGCAGGAGGCATTCTGGGGAGGGCAGCCCCAATTTCCTTCTGACTGCTAATCTGACCCTGACCTTGCTCCCCGATTTGGATGTGAGGGATGCCTCCCTGATCCCGTGGAACCTGGGTCTCTCATGTCCCTGGGGGCTGCAAATGATGACCACCTTGGATGCTCACTGAGTCCACGCAGCAGCGCCGTGTAAGAAAGGCCTGGTGATCTCCTTTGGGGAAATGGGCCGGGAATTCCCATGGAATACACACAGGTCTACCCTGACTCATGTGGTATCACCATGGGCCAGGCTGATTGGGTGACGGCATTATCAGGCCATCCACTGGTGGGACAGGTATTTCTGAAAAGGGGCCCTAACTCCCCTGGCTCATTTTTTTTACTCCCCCAAATTCCCAGCCTGGTGGGGCAGAGGAAGTAGAGGTGCAAGTAGCAGTCCCCCTATCTGGGAAGCCTGCCTGGAATTTCCAATGTGGCTTCCTCTGGCTGGGAACACCAGGGCCTCACAAAATCCTTTCATTAAAGTCAGCGCGCCGCCTCCTCCCCCCGCGCCCCCCCATCCCCACCAGACCACAGACCCCCCCCTCCTCCCAGAGCTCACCAATTATGGATCCCCACCCCCAGCTCTCGCAAGGCCAAGCCTGGGGCCACAGTCTGACCAGTGTAAGGAAGTCAACCCCCCACACAATGGTGCCAGGAGCAGCTCAGCCCGCTGCCAAAGGACAGACGGCCCCTCCCATGCAACACAGGCATGCTCCACATGTGGCGCCTGCCACAGGCTCTACACAAAGCCGAACCACTTTGGAAAGCTGCCTCAGGAGCGCCCCAAAATCAGGACATGCAAGGGGCACCGAAGGAAACCGCCCTTTCATAACCAATGCACACACACCAACGGGCTTTGCTGCCAGTGTGGTCAAAGCCAGGTCCCCGGCGCGGTCCCGGGGACTCACATGCCACCACGAGCTCGATTCTTAACCTCCTGCTCCAGTGGCTCCCCCATTCTCCCACAGAAGGCTGCCACCTCTCTCATTTGTCCATCAGGCCAGACTCCACCTGCAGTGCGGAAACAGCCTCTCTCCCTGCTCCGTGCACAGGGACCGAGGGCCCCATCGCCGCCCGGACAGCGCCCGCATCGCAAAGACGAGCCGACAAAGGCCAGGGTACTCACCATTGGCTTGTGATTGGGGAAGAACGTCTGCTCCACCAGCGGGAACTTCTCGGGACCCAGGGCATGGAAGATCTTGATGAGCTGCGAGAACTGTACAGGAGAGAGGAGGAGCCGAGGGTCAGCTGTCGCTCTCCCTAAGGTGATGGGCGACAGCGGCCCCCGCGGCCCTGGCTCCAACTTCCCAGTGACTGTTCCCTGGAGAAGGTTGAAAGCCAGAACCTTGTGCTGAACACTCACGCCCCCTTCCCCCCCCCACCCCTCCCAATGCCACACAGCAGCCGTCGACCTGTGTCTGCCAGGCCATGGAGCTCAGCTCTCCTGTCCGCAGAGTCTAGTCCTCAGCACGGACTGCTAGGGCCTTGTCCACAGCACAACCTCTATGCTGCGTCCCTGCGTGTCACCCTAGGCAGCAGTTGAATGTCTTAGCTCCCAGCTCGGGCTGTGCCTCCAGCCCTGCTAAGCGCCGACGTCCAAGCTGGGCCACCTGGGAAGTCCACACAGGTGGCCGAGTCTCAGTTTCCTCAGTTTCCTCTGTTCTTCGGACAGACTAAGACACCTGCCATCAGGGGGTCGCAGTTAAGATTTCACACGCAATGGGTTATGACCAGGGCCTGGGTCACAGAGGCTCATGGGGTCTCACTTACTGCTGTCCAGTCGATGCTGACTCATGGTGACCCTATAGGACAGGGTGGAACTGTGGGTTTCTGAGATGGGAACTCTTTACGGTAGTAGAAGCCTCCTCTTTCTCCCTCAGAGCAGCTGGTGGTTTTGAACTGCTGACCTTGTTGTTAGAAGCCCAACATGTAGCCCCTGTGCTACCCAGGTTCCATTAGTATTCATAATAATGCGTGTTTTCTCGTCTTTTACAGCCCCATCCACTTGTCCCCACTCGAGCCCCACCCTTCAAGAAGGTTCCTTGGGCTCGGGTGCCACCCTGGTTTAGCACGGCCTTGTTTTGGTCAGGGCCCAGGGCTGTGAGTGGTTCATGTCCAGGGCTGCTAACTGCAAAGCAGGAGGCTGAGTGTACTCGGGTGCCTCAAAAGAAAGCCCAACAATCTACTCCCCCTCCCTCCAGCCAGATGCCACTCGGCAGGAGAATGACGAGGCTCTCTGCTTCCGTAGAGATTTACAGCCTTGGAAGCCCTAGCTAGCATTCCGTGAGTCAGACCCAGTGGAAGGGCAGTGGTTGCTTTACGCAGACCAGAGTAAGAAACGTGCCCTGTTGCATTTGCATCTGGCGGGAGGGGGGGTTTCAACTCAGGGCGACACATGTCTGCAAAGCAGAGCTGCCCCCTGGGGCTTTCAGGGCAGGGACATTTCAGAAGCGTTTGAACCACTTTTCTGGCTGGGTTTGAACCACCAACCTTCTGGTTCATAGTCCAGCACTTAACCATTGTGCCAGCCAGGAATCCCACCACCAGTCCGTCAGCTCTCTGAGTACAACCTGCAGGCGCAGGACCACCTGGACCCCACTTGGAGGGCTTTGGGAGACTCATAAATAGGAGAGATGGCGAGGGAGGGAGGGACTCTGAGCTCACGCTGGGAGGGAGGGCAGTGCCATGGTTAAACACATGGTTCTGCAAGAGGCCGCTTCCCCTGCTCACTACCAACCGCGGGAGGGAGGCCGGCCATGGTTTCCCATCTCAACCAGGGAGAGATGAACAGGGCCCGTGTCCCAGGCTCATTCTGAGCACTGGACCATAGATGCATCTCAAGGACTCCATGCTCATAAACGGTAGCTGCCCCATCTTGAGGAGCCCTGGTGGTGCAGGGGCTAAAGCGCTGGGTCGGTAACTGAAAGGTTGATGGTTCAAACCCAGCAGCTGCTGTAATCTGTTTCTGTAAGGATTTCGGCCTTGGCAATCCTATGGGGCAGTTCCGGTCTGTCCTTCTAGGGTCACGGGAATCAACTAGAGTCAACTCAGCGGGGTTGTTTGGGGTTGGTCTGGTTTGGGGTTGCTACCATCAAGGGGTGAGGGAGAACAAGGCTGGGCTCCTACACCTGTAGATTCTGTCTAGTCAAAACACTCCGGGAAGGCAGAGGACGGCAGGGGCAGGGTGACGGTGGTGGAAGGTAATGCTTATCTCTTAATCTAATGAACGTTTTCGTTTAAGCAGTGTCACGCACAGACCCTACTCCAGACTCTCCGGCAACAACTGTCGCCATCCACTGAGGGTCTACTTGGTGGCAAGCACTACTCTGAGCACTTCATGGGACCTAATCAAAAACCAAACTCGCTGCACTGAGTCCCGTGAAAGATCTGGCTTTGTCTCGGGAACCCACAGGGGCAGTTCTACCCTGTCCTATAGGTCTGCTGGGTGGGCATTGACTCAGTGGCACTGAGGTTTTATTTGGCCATCGAGTCAACTTCAATTCACAGTGACCCGATAGGACTGCCTCTGTAAGTTTCCAAGACTATAACTCTTTCTGAGAGCAGAAAGCCTCATCTTTCTCCTGCAGAGAAGCTGGTGGGCTCGAACCGCCGACCTTAAGGATAACAGTCCAATTTGTAACCCATGATACCATCAGCGCTCCTTGAATGCTAACCAGGTGGGTCTTACTCTTCGTTGTCATCATTTTACGAATCAGGAAACTAAGCTCGGGGAGAATATGCAAGTTTCTCAAAACTGCACAGCTTTTCAATGAAGAAGCCTGACCTTGGCAGTTCGGCTGTAGAACACGAGCTCTTAACGACTGCCCTGCACCACCAGGCAGTCACCCAGAGAGGCAGCAAACCACAGCAGAATAACTCTCTGTGGCCTCAGTGGACTCACCTTCCCCCCACACCCACCTCTGCATTTCCTTCCCCCATTGGAAAAATGTGACAGTATCCATTTATAATGTTATGTGATACCATCCTTTGGCATATATTAGTGACCTATGACATTGACCCTGTGACATACATTAATGTAACCACACACATCCCTGCCCCATTAGAATGTCAGATCTTTGGGGACAGACATGCTGGTCGGTTATAGTCACTGAGACATGGCTGCCAGACCAGTGTCTGGAACACAGAAGGTGCTCAGTAAATACTTGTGGTTTAGTAAATCTGAATCACTTATGGGGGGAAGACAGATAATAAATAGATAAGCAATTGAATATGTACTTCCAGGTGGAAATAACCATTTTGGAGAACAAATCCAGCAGGGGAAGAGCTATCATGGGACTTGGCTACTATTTTAGGGAAAATCTCTTAGCGGTAACATGTGGCCATGTGAATAGAGATGCACATGTTGAAACTAATGCATCTAAGAAGAGAAGTCAAGTCTTGTGAGCTGGAGAGCAATGAGCTTGGTGGGGGGAACCAGAGTGGGTCACTTCACTCTTTTCTCTGAGCTTCCTTCCCCGTAAAACGAACTGTCCATGCCCCCCCCCCCCCCAAGATGGAGTGGTACCTGCCAGCATGGGTTCCTGGTACCTCGTTAGTGTTTGATGAAAGGCGTCGGTTGCTAGAACATTAATAAGGATGATACCTGTGTTTACTGGGACCCCGTTATAATCCTGGGCTCTCGTTGCTGTGTTACATACGTGTGCTTGTCAGTGATACCAAGGAGAGGTCCTGAAGTCCAAGTGACTTGCTTTGTCACTTAAATAAGATTCTTCTCCCTACTGAGGCTTCTGTGCCGGGGAAGGGGCCTGTTGCCGGCCTGGTAGGTCACCCACTCCCTCACAAGCCCTTCCCGGTCAGCTGGCCTGCCACCTACCACCCAGGGTTTGCTGCAGAAGTTGTAGACGGAGTAGAGGGAGTTGACAGCAGGCAGCCCTCCGTACTGGAGGCCGATGACCAGGCTGCGGAAGTCTTCCCCCAGGGCCATGCTGTAGGCGTGCTGGCGAACCAGGATGAAATCGGGCTTGAATGACCTGCCAAGAGAGGGGTGGACAGGAGCATTACTCACCACACCTGTACGTGGAGGAGCCTCAGCGTGGGGCACATTAGTGGGGTGGTGCGATCACGGCCTGCAGGAAGCCCTCTGGTCAACATGGGGAGAGGGTGGGCACGTGAATAAGGAGAGTTGGATGTCTATTACGGCTGCTCATGCTATGCAAGTTGGGTACCACTGGGCGATTTCAACTCCTAGTGCCCCCTACGTGACCAAGTAGATTTGCCTGATGGAGTTTCTTGGCTGAAATCGTTACGGGAACAGACTATCAGCACTTTCTCCCACGGAGCCTCTGGGTGGGCTTGACCTGCCAACCTTTCAGACTAGTGGTTGAGCACTTACTCACTGTGCCACCAAACCAAAAACCAAGCACACTGCCCTTGAATCAATGCAGACACATAGCAACTCTATAGGACAGGGTAGAAATGCACCTGTCAGTTTCCAAGACGAGACATTTTCTCCCAAAGATTGGCTGGTGGTTTCAAACTGCTGGCCTTGCAGTTGGAGCCCAAATGCACAACCATTAGGCCACCAGGGATCCTTATATTACACCCAAAGAAGGCAAAATCAAACTTGTTGCCTTTCTGTCAATTCTGGGGAAGAATATTGAAAGTACCGTACTGCTAAAAGGACAAACCAATCTGTGTCGCAAGAAGTACTGCCAGAGTGCTCCGTAGAGGCTAGGATGGGGAGCCTTCGTCGGACATACTTGGGACATGTGGTCAGGAGAGACCAGTCCTTGGGGAAGGACATCGTGCTTGGCCAAGTGGAGGGGCAGCAGAAGAGAGGAAGGCCCTCAACAAGATGGATGGACACAGTGGCTGCAACAATGGGCACAGGCATGGAAACAATGGTGAGGACGGGGCAGGATCATGCAATGTTTCATTCTGTGTGCACAGGGTCGCTGTGGGTCGGAGCTGACTGGACCGCACCTGACAACAACAACAACAACAATCTTTAGAGGAGCAAACACAAGCTCCTTCTCCTGCACAGTCTCTGGGTGTGTTTGCACAACCAGCCTTTACTTAGCAGCTGAGGTTTCCTTCAGGCCGCTCACACCTGAAGTCAAAAGATAGAACACACCGGACAGCCCTTTCTTCTGGGCCCGCGAGTGGCTGTTTTCCAGTTGTTCTCTACCTTGACCATGTCTTTCATTCACGATTGGTGGGGTTTGGGTGGGGTGGGGGGAGAGGTATCAAATATGTGGTGAGTCTACAGAGATTTTCCTAAACGTACCCAATGCATGCTAAACAAACATGACTCAGAAAGGCTAATGGTTATACCCGAGCAGTTTCGGTGTGTTTCAGAGTGTAACTCTGCTGTTACCTTTCAGGATCTGAAACACCCAAGTATTTCTTCTGACGTGCCTCTGGGTGAATTAGAGTCACTTAACTTTTGTTAGTAACTGATATGGAGACCCATGCAGGTATCCAATAGAGTGGGTAGTACCACTATGAACCCAATGAGCAGATGAAGGCATTGAGGCAGAGAGGAAGTCACTTGTTCGAGGCCACACTTTAGGAAAGAGGCGGGGTCAGCCCTGCTTATCTCCATGACCCAGGCTCTCCACAACCCAACCACGTGTCTTCCCTCCTGTGTATTTCAATCAGGCCCCACCCCTTTTAAGCAGAAACCTCTGAAAAGCAGCGAGAGCACCAACAGAATGGCCAAGGACAGGTGAGCGAGCCTTTCTGTGAGACTCCTTCAGAGCTGTGAGCCTGATTTCCGCTCGCAAGCAGACATGAGCAGGCTGTACTCTTTGGCAGGTGAGGGCATCGAAACGCATGAACATTCCTCAAATCACAAAGCTGAGAGGCAAGAGAGCCACATCTGCGCTCAGGTCACCTCGCTCCAAGTCCATCTACTGAGCATCCCACCGCACGGCTGTAGGTGGCTTCGCAAATGGGTTGATTCATGCTGCTAAGAAGGAAACTACGGACGGGTCCCTCACTGGGAGGTCCCAGGAGAAAACGGACTCAAAGCTCCAGTCCAAGTTCTAGGACTCATTTGGCTCATCCAAAATCAGAAACCTCGCTTCACACAGATTAGGTCTTTTAAAAGAGCTGAACCCACGTTAACAGAACCCTACAAGGGAAATGATTTGTTCCCACTGGAGAGGGAAGGGAAGAATGTGCTTAGCTCTGGCGATATGGCGCTCACCACTCTGGAAGGAAGGTATGACGTTGATGACACACACCTGAGAAGGAAGGTATGACGTTGGGGGGGGGGGTCATAAAAGGGAGATGGTGTCAAGGAGTCCAGGAAGGAAAAGAATGCTTGGAAACTGATTGTGGTGGCAATTGTATAATACTGCTTGATGTGCTTGAACTATGGAATGATAAGATGCATGTATTAACTCCCAGTTTTAAAAAAATAAAGCGTCCCAATCTCTGAAACCCCCAGGGCAGTGCTAGTCTGTCCCATAGGGTCCCAATGGTGGACACCAACTGAATGGCGATGCATTAAGTGAGATGACCTTCTGCGCTATCCTGTCTGCCTCGAATTAAACTGTCCCGGCCGAGCCTCTTGACAGTCACTGTTTGATTGGAACTCTGTGTGTCCCTAACAGGGCTAAGACAGATGTATTGCCGAGAGAGCTTGTCTGCAGCCATCCACCGATCACAGAGACATGTCTAAACATGGTTTGTTTGGAGTAAAGCCATGTGTGTGTGAAACAAACACAAACAAGAGACTCTGAAACTTGCCCTTGAACACAAAGTAGCTACAATGAGTAGAAGAAATGATAAGAGCTAAGCAAGATATTTCAAATGGCAGAGTAAAGTATTCATATGAAATCTCAAAGACCTGACGCGACAAAATCAAAAGGCTGAATACATGCCAAATTTCTCCATCTGAATAAGCTGAGGAACAAACTTAAGTCTTGAGTTGTACTACTGAAGGATTCTACGGGCAAAAGGTTGGCTCATGCTGGCAGCATCAAAGGGAGGTAGAAGGAATACACAGTCACGGCACCAAAAAGAACTGTTGCCATTGAGCCATGTCTAAAGGTAGCATATGGTCAAGAATCAATGGCACCGAGGGAAGACGTCCAAGCTCAAAACAAGGCTCCAGGAACTGGGGGCATGCCAACTGACATATTTCAACAAGCTGATAGAACACTGGAAAATGCTCACTTGTCTATGCCAAAAAATTTGAAAGAGAGTTATCTGGCCAACTGACTGGAAGAGACCCATATGTATGCCCATTCAGAAAAAGGTGATTGAGTAGTATGTGGAAATTATCAAACAGTATCATTAATATGGCACATAAATAAAAATTTGCTGAAAATACGTAAAACTTAGTTACAGCAGTACATTGACAGGGAATTGTCAGATATTCATGGGGGTTTCAGAAGATTTAAAAGATACCATTGCTGATAGTAGATGAACCTTGGCTAAAGCAGAGACTACTAGCAAATATGTTTACTTGTGTTTTATTAACTATACAAAGGTATTCGGCCGCGTGGGTCATAACAAATTATGGCTAACATTGTGAAGAAGAGGAATTTCAGAACACTTCCGTGTGCTCGTGTGTATGCACATGAGCACCAGCCATTTGACACAACCACGGCTGGGTCAAAATCAGGGAAGGTGCGTGGCAGGGTTGGATCGTTCCATGCTACTCAATTAAGGTGTATGCTGTACAAATACTCTAAGAAGCTGGACTATATGAAGACGAATGTGTCCGTGAGCTAGAGGAAGACTCATTAGCAGTCTGTGACGTGCTAACGATACAATGCTGCTTGCTGTCAGTGAAGGGCGTATTAAGCAAGTACAGAGACTGCAGCTTCTCTAGGATAGGATCACCTTGCCTCGTAAAGAAAACACAGATGGACCAACAAGCCACATCATGGTCAAGGGAGTTGTCCAGGGTAGCGTTTTCCTTGGCTGCACGATCTCTGTCCACCCAAGAAGTAGCCAAGACATCGAACGCCCTATTGCATTGAGCAATTCTGCTGCAAAGAACTCTTTAAAGTGTTATAAAACAACGAAGTCACTGAAGACTGAGGCACACCTCACCCAAGCTGTGTGTCTTAGCTCTCTGGTACTAGAGGAACAAAAGTGCCACAAGGAGAAGACATTAAGAAACAATCATTTCTTATTCTCGGACACTTTAGGACATTGTTAAGATCAGATTCAGGGCAGTGGGCGGAGGGGAAGGGTTTCTCTCTGTGTTGGATCACTATTTAGGAGCTAGGACCTTGTTTCCTTTCAGCTTCTGTGGGCATGGTGTTCTCTGGAGATTGCCATTGGACTTGGGCCTGGCATCAGTCTACTCCTGGGTCTAGGAGGGTCTCAGTGCAGGTATGCTTGCTTGGTCAATCGTTTTGTACATCTCAAGAGCAAAGGACTCAAGATACAGCCTAATGCTGTGGATTGCATCCTGCCTCAGTAGCATGACCGTCATCAACTGCCTCATTAACATGACCGTCATCAATCTTGTCTCATTAACCACAGAGACTGAAATGTGTGGCGCAGGGTAATTAGATCAAATCACAAAAAAATGGAGAACACTGACATCACCCTGAGAATTGTGGTCTACACTTGAGTCCAGCACACCAGGTGTTTTAGATCACCTCACGTACATGTGTTAGACCACAGGTAAGGAAGTTCATGGGAAGAATGGTTGCCTTTGAACTGTGGTGTTGGCGAAGGACGTGGGACAGACCAAGGACCACCAGAAGAAGGGACAGTTCTGTCTTGGAAGAAGTACAGTCATAATGCACTTTTTTCCCCATTTTTAAGATTAAAAATATTTAAGTGCTCTATCAAGAATGGTGTGAGGACCTAAGAAGAAATATTTTTGACGTGTAGAGAGTGAAATGTTACAAAGTAGTACAAAAGAAATGTGTCCCCAGGTCCTACTTGTACCTAGGCCATTAAGTCCGTTAACCCGCTCTAACGCAGTGGTCCTCAACCTTCCTGAGGCCGCCACCCTTTCATACAGGTCCTCATTGGGGTGGTGACCCCCAACCATAAAATTATTTTCATGGCTACTTCATCACTGTTATTTTTCTACTGTGATGAATCGTCATGTCAATAGCTGATAGGCAGGATGTATTTTCATTGTGACAAATTGAACATCATTAAAGCATAGTGATGAATCACAAAAACAACATGTCATTATATACTGTGAAATATTTATTTCTAACGACAAATAAATGAAATCTTGTGTTGAAGCATGGTGTAGCATGGGCAACCATCTTCTCACCAGGTACTCGTAGGTGGGCGTATCTGCATGTGGGTGGATGCGCCTGGAGACGGATAGAGGGGTGGAGGAGCGGTGCTTTGGTTCCTGAGACCATCGGAAATATGTGTTTTCCGATGGTCTTAGGCGACCCGTGTGAAAGGGTCATTGGACCCTCAAAGGGATCACGACCCACAGGTTGAAAGCCACTGCACTAAAGACTCCCAGAAGGTGGAATGCTGCATTGTTTCATTTAGATGATCAAAGCGCACGCGCGCGCACACACACAGACACAGAATGGACACATTCCTTTAGCCTTTTCTGAACACGGAGATCTGAAGGCCATGGAAGGGAAGGAGAGAGCCAAGGCTGCCAACTACAGTTCTGTTGATCCTTAACTAGAATGTGTTGCTTCTGAAGAGCTTAATTCAGACGAGACTCGGGTACTCTGGCTGTGGCATCAGGGTGCGCCAATGCCCGGGAGAGGACGTCCATGCTTGGTGAAGTAGTGGATGAGACGAGAGAGACGCCCAGTCTCATGGATCGACACAGTTACTGCAAAGCAATGGGCTCACACCCAGCAACCACTGTGAGTGTTAGGCAGTCAGACAGGGACAGGGGGCTTGTCCCTCCCGTCAGTAGTTTGAAACCACCAGCCTCTTCCCAGGAGGAAGATGAGGCAGTCTGCTCCTGTAAAGAGTTCCCGGATCAGAAGCCACAGGGCCAGTTCTGCCCAGTCTCACGGCATCACTGTGAGTCGGCAATGACTGGATAGCAGTGAATCTGGTTTGGTTTGGTATGCTCTGCTCAGCTCCTAAAATGTTTACCCAAATGTGCAGCCCACGTGCCTACAAAGGTCACATTTCTGCCAGACAGCAGCCAACTCTGATGCAGCATTCTGGAAGAACAGAACGGAAGCATTGATACCAGACACCGAGGATTATTACTTTCAACAAATGAATAACCACAAAACGGAGGCAGTGAAAACCAAAACGGAATAGAACCACTGCACAGAACAGTCTTTTTTGATGGTGTTAAAAATTAGACCCCCAAATTCACGACTTTAACTATTTTAATGGCATTAATCATTTTCACAGTGTTGTACAACCATCATGATCTACTTCCGAATCTTTTTTCATCACCCCAAACAGAAACGCTGTACCTCTCATTAAATAATAACACCCAACCTCCTGGGATGCTGGGATGCCAACGCCAAGGTTGGTGGTTCGAGGCCACCAGCCGCTCCTAGAAATCTCCGCCTGTGAAGTGTACAGTCTGGGAAACACCCCCCATGGGGGCAGATCTCCTCTGTTCTATCTGGTTGCTACGCATTGGAATTGACTCCGGGGCCATGGACTGTGGGGTCCTTTATCTGCTCTCTGTGAGGCAGTGTTTTTAGTAGGCATTTGTTTGCCTTGTATTTTTCATGGCTGTTAAGGTTTGAAAACCCAACAACAAAAAGTCAAACCATGGACACGGCTTCAATTCAGGAGGCATCGAATCCATCTGTCTTTCCTTGCCAATTTTGCTCACTGCTTTCCAGCTCCCAGTCCTCCGAGATCCGTTCTTACAAGGAAACCTCCATCCCTCCAGGCAGCATGGCGTCTGCCTGAGAGCCGAGTGGTAGCAAAGCCAGTGTCTGAAGAGGGATGAGTCCACCCTACCAACTCACCTCCTAGCTCATGGTGGGCGAGGGACCTGTCATCAGGACATAAGCTAGGGATGAGACAAAGGGACGTTGAGCTGTCTAGAAAGCGAGGGCGCACTTCTTCAAGGCCACCCCGTGGCCTGGGTGGGGATGTTCTCACTCCTGCCCCAGATATTACTGCCCTCTCTCCAGGGCCACTCGACCAACAAACAAACCCACAACTCACCTGTTGTGAATTGTGCTCCCTAGGGTCCTGAAGGTGGGCTCTGGGGAGAAGGAGATGATCAGACCTTTCTTCAGAGACCTCTCTAGGTAGGTCAGAACCTCCCACCTTTTGGTGAGTATCTGAGCGCTTACTATTTGCACCAACCAGTGACTTGAGGGTCTCTGAATGTCACCTTTAAATCAGACTCTTTCTGACACTTTGATAGAAAAGAAGCCCTCGCTGTGGCTGTTGTTGGTAGGGGCCACCGAGTCGGTTCTGACCCACAGGGACCCTCTGCACAACAGAACAAAGCATGCCCGGTTCTATGCCACCCTCATCACTGTTCTTATGTCTGAGCCCATTGTTGCAGCCACGTGCCAATCCATTGCCTGGAGGGCTTCCTCTTTCCCGCTGCCCCTCCACTTTACCTGGCGCTTCTCCAGGGGCTGGATTCTTCTGACAGGTCCCAAGTACCTACGACAGAGGCTCACCACCCATGCCTCTAAGGACCATCGGCTGCGCTTCTTCCGAGGCAGATTGGTGTGTCCTTTTAGCTCTGTTCTAAGGGCTTGGACATCTACCTCAGGAGTCCCCAGTCAAGGTGCTCTTTCAAGATTTTAAGTGATTCCCCTGGTGAAACCCTCTACCGCTCCCATCTCTCAGGTAAGCCCCTCACCAGAGAGGCAGGTGAGCTCATGTCTACCTCTCCATCCTTAGCTTCTCCCTTTCTGCCCCTGCCTCCCTCCCCCTCCAGCCCCAAAGTCCACCTTCCCGTTCTCTAACTCTGCTGCCTGGAGGCTCTTCCTTCTACATGGGCAAGGGTGACACAGCCTTCTCCCTTTAACTCTTTTATTGTGAACTGGGAGAAGGTTCTGGATCGTTCTGCTCAGAGGAATGCTGCCTCCTCTCCATCGCTGCAGTCCATTCAAAGCAACCCCACACATCACACTCCCTCCTATTTCCGGCCCCCACTTCTTCTCTCCTAACCCTTCTGAAATGTTGTCCTTTGGCGAATGCTGCCCCCTCGATCTCGAATGGCTGATAATTCGAAGGTGTGCGAACCTCACTAGCGTTATGGTCTTCCTTACAGACTTCTCCGTTGTTCAGCTGAAAATGGAACCACAAGGGTGGGTTCAGTCCCAGATTCAAGAATGGCTCCGGGCCATTGTCTTGGAAGGTCCATCCGTCTCTAACCGAACCAGCAAGCCCAGTCTCTTTTATAATGTTGAGCTTTGTTCTACAACTGCTCCCACTCAATTCAGGACTTTCTAATATGATCATTTTCAGATGGCCGGGCACCATCTAGTTTTTCTGGTCTCAGGGTCATGGGGACGGATATCTGCGTGGGCCATTGATCCACTGGACTCTTTGTTTACATGAGTCTTCAGTTTCCATGACTCGTGTTTCCTCTGGACAGGGAGAGACCAAGAGTTGTACCCCAGAGTTCTATTCACGAGCTTTGTAGACCCCAGTCGTTACTCACCAAAGTAGGATGTAGAACCCTGTCTTTGTGGACTATGTGATGCCAACTGACCTGGGGGGGGGGCATGAGCCCCTCACTTATTTGTTGGAGGTGGCCAAATGCATTAACAACCCAGCCACAATAAAAGGAAATGCTGCCCAGTCCAGGGCCATGCCAATGATAGGCTGGGGGCTGGAATGCTGCTATTCATAGGGTTTACACTGGATGATGTTCAGAAGCTCTCCAGGTCTTTCTTTCGAGTGCATTTTGTCTAGAGGGTCCACTGAAATCTGTTCAGCATAGTAGCAACACAAGAGCCTCCACTGGTGAGGGCTGTGCAGGAAGCACATTGTCCAGGAACGGAACCTGGGTCTCCAGCATGGGAGGCGGGCCTTCTGTCGATGAATAACCACTAACACCGCCACCGCTCATCAGCTGTTCAAAATGCATGTCCTCAAAGACAGAGTTCCTCTCCATTGAAATCTGCCCCGATCCTCGGAGAGCCCGATCTTATTTTCTGGATGGGGCTGGGCAAAGGCACATTTTTCCTTTTGGGGATTGTTGCTTCTTCTATGCCTCTCTGAAGAACCAGATGCACTTACGTTGGGGTGCTGGCACAGACTATTGAAGGCACCAGGGACTGTGGAAAGATCCAACAAATCTGTCTTGGCAAAAGCATGGCCAGAACGCTCTTTAGAAGCAAGGATGGTGAGACTTGGTTTCACCTACTTTTGATACGTTGTCAGGAGAGACCAGTCCCGGGAAGAAGACATCATCCTGATAAAGTAGCGGGGCAGTGGAAAAGAGGAAGGCCCTCGACCAGAGGGATTGGCACAGTGATGGCAACCATGGGCTCAGACACAGGGACAGTGGTGAGGAGGGTGCAGGGCCGGGCAGTGTCTCATTCTGTCACACGCGGGGCACGATGGAGTGGAAGTGATTTACGGCACATAGCAACAACATCAATTCCATGAAAACAGAGACATTGTCTCTCTTGGACGAAATGGTCCTAAACGGTGCTTTGAAATGAATGGGGGAGCTCGTGAATGTGGTGTGGAGGGTGAATACACGAATGAGCATGGCATGGAGAGGTACTGGATGAGGGCAGAACTCCCTTTCCTGCGGACTGAGCACCAAGGCAGCGGGATCACGACAAGGACTCTCTGTGAGAGAACCTGCGCTGTGCTCCTGATCCGGATGAGTTTGAAACCAGAACTACCTTTGTCTTCTGAGTTACAAAAGTGGGTAGGTAGGTAATTTGATTGATTGATTGATTAGTTCACTGAGAGATAGATAGATAGATTGGCACCTGTCCATTAAGTCAACCCTAACTCATGGTGTCCTTATACCCAACAGGAGAAGATGTTGCCACCTCGTCCTGCATCCCCTTCATGATCATTAGCAGGGTTGAGCTGCAGCTATGGTGCCCAGCCATCTCAAGAGGGCCTCCCTTGCCCCCACTGATCCTCTGGGTCACCAAACCAGATGGCCAACCCCAGTAATCCATCCTTCCTCATCACCTGTCCAGAGCAAACAAGTCAGGCGCTGTTTGGTGGTGACCCACAAGGTTTTCATCGGCTAATTTTTGGAAGTCAAGCACCAGGCCTTTCTTCCGGTGCGTTATTAAGATCCCTTCGTTGTTGCTGCGGCTGTGGCTTGAGCTACTTTGAATGGAGTCTGTCACTTGCCACCAGCACGAGCCCCACGTGACACATACTGGGAGGAAGTGGCAAGGCTTGCTGGGGTGGCATGGCTGGAGTATGCGGTTCAATGAGGTGGTAGCAAGGGGTGAGGCTGAGAAGGAAATTCCACCCACCCTCACAGACTCCTTCCTGTTCTCTCCATGGCCCCATGGGGCCACAGCCCTTTGTGCTTCGCATGTGGGAGGTGAGGAGCTCATGTTCAACGCCACACAAACCGGCACATCCCGGGTGGAAGCTGTACTTGGGTTCACCTGCTCTTCTAGCTTCAGACTGAACATGAGCTATTTGGACATTTCATCGCAGGTCTCTCTCCAAGGGAGCTGTTGGCATCGAGGGATGAAGGGGGGCTGGCTAAAAGCAGCTGGAGCAGGGGGGAACCGAGGGTGCCCTGCTAGGGAAGGACTGTTGGGGGTCAGAAGCAGGAGGCTGGAGGCTGGGCGACTTTTCAGCATCTGAGAAGCTTGCTCATTCCCTGAGTTAAGGAGAAGTCCGGGGTGTCAGGCAGAGACGAGGTTTGCCCGGGACCCGAGTTACCTGAATTAGAGCCAGGTTGCCAACCATGTGGAGAGTGATCACCTGCTGGCCCATCACCCCCTGGGCTGGTGCCGGCCAAGCGAGCAAAGGTTCTGGGCTTCCTGACGTTCATGCCTCTCTGAAGGGAGACTTCAGGCTCTGTGTTCACTTCCCTCCTCACACACCTGGCCCACAGTTGTGCCTCGCGCACCAAGGTTGGGGGTGTGGCAGAAGGGACCAAAGGAATTGTAAACCCAAACCACTAACACCACCAGCAAAAAGCTTCATGGGAAACCCTGAAAAACTAAGCCAGGTGCTGCTGAGTCAACTCCTCGGTCTTGGAGCAACACACGTTCCTAGGTCTTTCAATGACTCTGACCGTTCAGAAGTAGACTGCCAGCCTTTTCTTCTGAGTGCCTCTGGGTGGGCTCCAACCAGTGAGCAAGCAGGTGCTTACCTGTCTACGCCACCCGGGGACCCAAATCAGTTGCTGGGGCGTTGACTCTGGCTAACGGTGACCCCACATGTGCCAGATGGGAGCTGACTGCTCGGCTGAAGCTGCATGCTCCCGGAGGCTGCTGGTACCGCGCCCCTTCCTCGCTCCCCCATCCCCTACCAGCAGGAGGACAGAGCCAGGACCCGTTCACACACACTGCAGATGGAGAGGCTTGGATGAGCCATATGGAAGGACTTTGGGAATTAGCGGTGCTTCCCGCTGGCCTGAGGACTGCAAGGAATTAGCCCAGGCTGAAAAGAAATTAGGTGGCAGCCAACCAAGAATCTGGCAAGGAGCAGATCACAGGATGCTGCAGTGGGGCCTGCGGGGCCAGCTGCACAGCGGCCCAGGACCGCAGGGAGGGAGGGGCGCGCTGACGACTCCCGGGCCCCTCAGGAAAGGACGGCGAGGAGGTTAATAAATCCCAGACCCGAGCTGCTGCAGGAAGTGGGCTGCCCAGTCTCCATGTCAGCCTCTGTCTCTGCCCTGCTTTCTTCCTGCCCTTTCATCTCAGTGTGCCCTGGCCGGCCCTGCCATCCTCTCTCCTCTTACCCAGGACCCCAAAGAGCCCGAGTGCCCTCCTTCTAGAAACTTCCAGGCCTTGCTGGTTCCCTTGATTCTGCACTATCCACAGAGCACTGCCCTTTGATAACAAACGGGTAGCTTAATAAAGGTTCATATCTACATTTTAAAAAATTGTGCACACGCATAGCTGTAGTACAGCGTGTATGACAGATGCTCAGTGAAAGGCTACCCCAGCCGCAGTCTGTGAGGGGTGGGGCAGGCCGTGGGGCTGTGGTCATCTGCTTGGTGCTTTGGGTACTGGCTGTGCTACAATGGGGCATTTTTACATTTACAATCGGGGAGAGACCAGTAAGGCTCTCTCATCTTCATATTTGGAGGGGAGATGGAGGTAGCGATAAAGGCAACAACGGTGGGCCATTGCACTTGGGCGCAGCCCACTGAGAAAGGCATGCTGGGGGCCCGGGGTGGCGTGCAGGAGATGGGGGGCAGCGGGAGGGCTGCTGAAGGCGGGGAGGCTGCAGGTGATCTAGTTTTGAAAAATCTTTTCAGCAACTCGTTTTCAAAAGAGCTTTAGAAATGTTCTATTGTGATTTGAACATAAAGGAAAAACAAAGTTTGCGTAGAAATCTAGGGAGAAAAGGAAGGTAGGGGGAGGAGGGGGAGTGGATGAAAGAAAAAGAGGAAAAGAGGGAGAGGGAACAAGAAAAGGAAAAAAAAAACAGGTCAAGAGAGAGGGAAGGGAGAGGAAAAGAGAGGTGAGACAGGCCTCCTCCTTGTGGTCTTACAGCCTGACGTGGGCATTGCCCCGCCGGCTGACCAGACAGGCACGACTGGTCTTGTAGCTCAGTTCCTACGTGCCCATCTGCATCCTACTCTGTGACTGGCCTCCAGTCCTTTCCCCACTGCAAGGATTCCACAGGGCAGTCCTGCCTCAACGCCCTTGCCCTCGGCCAGACGGCTGCTTCTGCCATGCCCTCCTGTCCCTGACTTCCAGCAGTCAATTCAGGCATTGGGCTGCTCACTGCAAGGTGTCAGAAGTTCAAATCCATCAGCCCCTCTCTGGGAACAAGATGAGGCTGTCTGCTCCAGTAAAGATCGACCGGGTTGAAACCCACCAGTCCTCCTCGGAATGATCATTGTGAGTCCGGCCTGGCTCCACAGGGGTGAAAAACCCAGGAAGCAGCCTTCTCAGCCTGCCCTCGTGTTCACTCAGTTGCGCTCCCCGACAAGCCTGCGGATCCACTGTTAGTCTCATCCGTTTTCCAGATGAGGAAGTGGAGCAACAGAGCAACATGATCAGTCACACATTTGGCAGGCAGGACGGCCAGGAGTCGCCGTCCCTCCAACCCCAGCTTACCGGCCCTGGCCCACGAGAAACATTTTAGCTTGGGTCATTCCCTGTTGTGGGGGACTGTCTACCATCCGACATTCAGCAGCAACCCTGGGCTCTACCCACTGAATGCCTCAGCACCAGTCCCTGCAGTGTGACAGGAGCTGCAGTGAGAGGTGGCTCGGCAGTTAAGCAGTTGGCTGCTCACAGAAAGGTCTGAGTTTCGAACCCCCTAGCTCCTCCAGGAGAGAAAGATGTGCTGGTCCGTTTCCATGGAGATCATAGCCCAAGAAACCCCATGGAGCAGTTTTCCTTGGCCCCAGGGTCACCCCGAGTTGGTTTTGCCTCGAGGCACTGGGTATTCCCAATTGTGACCATTCAACTGCCTCCCCCACCACACACACCGCAAACCCCTCCCCTCTTTCCTCCCGACTCAGAGACAAGCTCTCCTCTTGCTTCCAGCTGCCCCCCACCACCACACACACACACCTTCCTCCCTCCTGTGCTGCGCTGTTGCTCCCCAACTCAACCGATCAGGGTCACACACACAGAGACGGAAGTTGTTGAGGGTTTCGTTGTCGTGCCTGGCTAACAACCAGTGCCCAACGAGATCAGACATGTTGCGTTGGGGGTCCATCTGCCGCACAAGGTCTCTTTTAGGGTCACCCAGTCTGCTGACTTCCAAATGAAGCCAGAATCCTGCCTCCTGGGAGAACGCTTCTGCAGGGAGGGACCCCTGATCGAAAACACGGGGAAGGATTGTGCGGGCCAACCAGACGGATGGCTGGTCTCTTTTGCACTCCACTCTAGGCCTAATTTGCTTAATAGCATGCTTTCCTCATATGACGTTACTGCTCAAAACCCTTGGGTTTGAAACACGGGTTATGAACACCCAGCAGTCTTCAGTGTGGGGTTCATACCTTGTGCTCCCTAGAAAGTAGCCTGGAGGGTCTCCCAGAGTTAGACATAGAATTTCCATACCATCCATCAATACCACCTCTAGTTCTCCACCCCAAAGAAGACATAGGAGGCACACCGACAGATGCCTGGACATCGATGTCCACGGTACGTTCACAAGGGCCAAAGGGTGAAAGCCGTTTAAACAGTCATCAACAGATGAAAAGCTACACAAAACGTGGTCCAAATGTACAATGGGATATGAGTCATCAGGAGGAAGGAAGTCCTAATAAAGCTACCCACCCAATGGACGAACCTTGAAAATATGTTGAGAAACACGTCAGCCACGAAAGGCCATGCATTGTGAGGTTCTACGGACATGAAATAGCAAGAAGAGGCTAAAACGTAGAGGTCAGTTACCCCTGGTGACCAGAGGTGGGAGGCAGGCCAGGGAGAAGGACGTACACGTTTAGGGAGGACACCAGCATTTAGTTAAGGGGAAAGTTGGGAATGGCTGAGAGTGATGGTTGGACAAGATGATGAGTGTAATTAATGCCACAAGATGATGAGTGTAATTAATGCCACAAGATGATGAGTGTAATTAATGTGGCGATGGTTGAAATAGTTTTATTATCTTCATATTTATCACCATAAAAATGACAGAAATAAAGGGGGGAAGGGAGACAGCGGATAGGGCAAGATATGACAAAACAATAATTTATAAATTATCAAGGGCTCATGAGGGACGGGGGAGGGGAAAAAAGAGGACCTGATGCAAAGGGCTTAAGTGGAGAGCAAATGCTTTGAAAATGATTAGGGCAAAGAATGTACAGATGTGCTTTATACAACTGCTGTATGTATATGTATGGATTGTGATAAGAGTTGTATGAGCCCCTAATAAAATGTTTTTAAAAATGACTAATCATTACAATGATCACAAGAATAATGAATGGTTCAAAGAAGTGACCTTAGCCTTCTCTTTTCGGTCTGCCTCCTTGACATTCCTACAATGTCTTTGTCCCAGTCCCCTGGCCCTGCTGTTTTCCAAGGCCACCTTCCCTCTATCCGCATTACATTCTATCCACGCCACTCCTCACGCTCCCAAAACTGTCCCCTCTGAAATGTTCTCAACTCAAATCCTACTTCCCAGGCAAATTCCACCCCCTCTTCTCCATTGACATCACTCTCCGTGTGTCCTACACCCACAGTGGTGACCTACCTGTGGCCTCCTGGGAGCTCCTAACTTGTGATCGCCTAGTTATGTAGTGCTTCGCCTGGCAGGACTTGTGATGGTTCGTTTCATGTGTCAGCTTGGCAAGGCTGTGGTGGCCAGCTGTCTAGACATGCACTATCTAGATATCGCTGTGAGCGAATGTGCATGCGATTACCATTTGTGATCAGTTGACTTTAAGCAGAGCAGATCACCCTCCAATTCATTGAATTTCTTAAGAGCAAAAGCCGAGATTTCTGGAGGGAGAAGGTATTTTGGCTTCAAGATGGTGCAATAGGTCTCCTGCTGCAGTGTCCAGGCTGTGGCCCAGCCTTTAGAGCAGCGGTTCTCAGCCTGTGGGTCAAACGATCCTTTCACAGGGGTCGCCCGATTCATCACAGTAGCAAAGCTACAGTGATGAAGTAGCAATAAAATAATTTTATGGTTGGGGGGGGGTGTCACCACAACATGAAGAAGAATATGAAAGGGTCACGGCATTAGGAAGGTTGAGAACCACTGCTTTAGAGATTGTGGCCTTGCCAGTCCTCCTAATAAAGGGAACCAAGTCTTTAAAACAATCTCTCTCGCTTTGTTGTTGCTGTGTGGTGCCATCGAGTCAGTTCTGACCCACAGCATCCCTCTGCACAACAGAACAAAACACTGCCCAGCCCTGCGCCATCCCCACAATTGTTCCTACGCCTGAGCCCAGTGTTGCAGCCACTGTGTCCGTCCATCTTGTCAAGGACCTTCCCCTTTCCCACCGTCCCCTCTACTTTACCAAGCATGGCATCCTTCTCCAGGGACTAGGCTTTCCTGACAACATATCCAAAGTATGCAAGATGAAGCCACCCTCCACCCACCCCCCTCTCTATTATATAAAGGGGCTTTTAAAAGTTCATGGAAAACCAGAACTAAAAGATACCGGAGTTTTTCCATGTACTTTTTAAAGCCTCTTTGTATATTGGAGCCCTATTGGCACAGTGGTTAAGCCCACGACTGTTCACCCAATGGTCAGTGGTTCGAGCCCATCAAGCACTCCGCGGGAAGAAGATGGGGCAGATGACTTACATAAAGATCCCAGCTTCGGGATCCCCATGGGGAAATGCTACTGCGTCCCCTAGGGCCATCACATAGGAGTCAGAATTGATTGGATGACAAAGGATACGGATATATATATAGCCACGTATCTCTTAGCACCCTGGACACAGCCTATGAAATAGGGCGCTATGCGATTTGGACATTGTACGACCATCCCTACGTCGAGGAGCAGTAATCACAGATTTTCTACCTTTGTGTTGTTTAATCGCCTTCTTTCTCATTTCCAACCTGTTACGTCTCCGTTGCCCCTTGCTGCTGTTGTAAGATTCTTGAAAGAAAACTTCAACGGAGAATAAAGCTACAACGCTCAAGAAGCACATGGTTGCTGCTGTCAGAGGGGAAAGCTCTTTCATGCACTGTGTCTGGTGCCTGCTCCGTGATCAAGATTCCTGAAAGTTATTATAACCTTATGGGACCACGGATGTACACAGGGGTCCTGAATGAATGTCATGTGACACGTGTGTGTGTGTGTGTGCGTGTGTGTGTATCCATCCTAGAGGGCCCTTTTCTTGCTCTTCTAGAGTATGTCTTGATTTAGGAGCAAGGGTCTTGCCTTCCCATTCTCCTCTCTGCCTTGCCCAGAATGACCTTCCTCAGCCACATCTTGAGCATGCTGTTCCCCTGTGCGTAGGAGTTGGGGGCCCCTGCTGTGTAGCCTGAAGCCCAGGCTGCACGTGGTGTGCAGAACTGTGCATGCTCTGGCTTGGTGGGCTTCTCCAGATCCACTTTGGCCAGCTCCCACAAAGCACTCTACACTCCAACCACATGGGCCCCCAGCTGCCCCCGGGGAGCCATCATCTTTCTCACATATGTAACGATGTACAAGCTGGGGGTAGGGGTGGTGGTAAAAGATAGCCAAGGGGCCTGCATGCCTGCAAAAATGATCACAGGGAGCACTGTGGAAATGAAGACAGTGCCTTTGTTTCATATGGAAACTAACTGAGTCCAGGAATGTCCTTGTTAACTGCTTGCTCCTACTTGTCTGGGAAGGCTCGCTCTCATGAGAACCTCCCCTGGACGTTCTCAGGAGAATGAATACTGGCCATTGGCATGTGCTGAGTGCCAGGCACTGTGTGAGGCTACCTCAAGGCGTTATCCTATGGGGTCTTCACACACAATCCCTGTGGCATAGGTGCTGACAAGGGGCTGGGGTTCCTAGGAGGCGAGGGACAATGAGGATTGGGAAGCGTGTGATTTAGGGAAGGGGCATTCCTCAGGGAAAGCCACGGGGGTGAGGGAAGCAGGACGGGGGAGCTCGCGTGGGTCAGAGAGGGCTGGCATTTGGGGAAGGAGATTTCTTTTTTGGTTTTTTACACTTTCATGGTTACATACTTCACATTTCTAGCATACAATAGTTCAGTCACATCAAGAGGAGTTGTACCATCATCACCACAATCAAATTGAGAACATTTACTTCTTTCTTGTACTCCTTGTTGTTAGCACCCCGTCTCCCCCCAACTTCCTCTACCACACCCCAAGAAACCATCAATCCAGTTACTGTCTTTATAGATTTACCTATCCCAGATTTATTTCATCTACAGAAAACACACACCAGTCAAAGCAACCAAAAAACCACTCACTACGTAAAACAGAGAAACCTCCAGGGGAAAGAAAGCAGAAAACATTAAAACAAGAACAGATTTTCAATGGGTCAGAAGGAAGATCACACGACAAGGTGCTCCATTGTAACCTCCCTGCATCTGCAGTCATCTGTTCCCCGAAGCGCTTTGCCTGCCTGCACGGCTATTCCCATCCCTGTCCTTGGTCAGAGGGGATTCCCCGATGCTGCATCCATGTGCATTTCCCCTTCACTCTCTGCTTTTTTTAACCAAAGCAACTTTGCAAAGGGTCAAAGGGCGATCACGCAGTGAGGTGTCACATGTTATCCTAGCTATATGTGTCAGGGAAGGAGATTTCCCAGGCACCTCCGAGCAGGCTCAAACCTCGAACCTTTGGGTGAGCTGCTGAGCGTGAGAGCTCTTTGTGCCAGTCAGTGACTCCCACGAGGCTGCTGTAGGTCAAGTCCAGCCTTGCTCTGATCCACAGAGGGGGCCCTGGAGCAGGCATCGGATCTCAGAGTTACTCTTTCAGGAAAGAGGCTAGTCTTTCGTCTTCTTTGGTTCAGTTATTGATCCGCCTGACCTGAGAGAGAAGGTGTCTGTTGTTGGGGGAGGGGGGGAGGATAGTTACCGATTCACCCAGTGATTCTCAACCTTGGGGTCGAACAACCCTTTCACAGGGGTCGCCTAAGACCCTATTTCTGATGGTGATAGGAACCGAGACACCTGCTCCTTTATCCAGGTGGGTCCGCCCACATGCAGATAGGCCTACATACGGGGTCACCACCCTATGAGGAACTGTATTAAAGGGGGTCGCGGCATTAGGAAGGTTGAGAGCCACTGCCTTAGCCAAAGGCAATGCTCTGGAGAAGGCTTCCTACGTGGCTCGTGCCACAGTGCTATGAGGGTGGGTGCCCGGGCTACAAGGAGGATTTGAGCGGACAGCCCACGACATGGAACCTACCCAATTGTTGAATTGGCTGCTGTGAAGCCATGACATTGGTTGTGACTCCTGGCTCCCTGAAGTATTACGGAGGGAAGGTCCCCCCCACCCTCCCACCTCCGTCCTGCGGTGGCCTCACAACTGGGGCGATGGTGGAGCCCATGGCCGGAACTACTGCGTCACTCCATTGTGGGGGCGCCTTCTCTGATTTAGCTGCCCCTCTACTCTACCAGGAACCGCGTCCTTCCCAGGAATCGCTCCCTCCTGACGGTACAAGTTACGGCTAAACAAGCAAGAAAAAGCTTCCCGCCCTTGCCTGTGAGCAGTAAGCTAGCTGGCTGTGCTGTTTTCCAAGGCAGGCTGGTTCATTTTCTGGGAGAGTCCCCGGTGTCTTTTTATTCATTCATTGCCAACACCACCATTTGGTTGTGGCCATTTTTCTCTGGTCTTCTCCGTGCATTGCCCAGCCTGTGCGCCCACGGGGGGGGGGGGGGGGGGGGGCTCCTGGAAAGACCACAGCTTGCTTCCTCAAGGCGCCATCTTTTTAAAGATGTTCAAAGAGGACTTTTGCACCAGACGTGTCCAATACATCATCTGCTTCCATGGATGTGCAGCGTGGAGCCAAGGCAAATAAAACCCTTTGACAACTCCAATATCTCCCCCATTCATCATGCTGCTGCTCCCGGGTCCAATTTCCAGGAATTTGCGTATTCTTTATGGCGAGGTTTCGTCCACACGAAGGCTGGCGTCTTTGATCTTTCTCAGTGAGCGCTTCAAGGGCTCTTTCCTTTGAGCACAGCAAAGCCATATCATCTGCACACTGCAAGTTATCAACGCGCCTTCCTCCAATCCCGACGCTGCATCTTTATTGATCTCGTCCAGCTTCTCCGCTTATTTGCTCAAAGTACAGATTGAATACGTATGTGGAGAGACTCTAACTCTGATGCACATGCCTCCCTCTTTTAAACCACGCCGCATCCTCTGGTTCTGTTCAAAGAGCTGCCTTCTGGGCGACGTACAGGCGCTGCAGGAACACCATGAAGTGCTCTGGAATGTCCCCTCTTCTCAGTGGTGCCAGTAATTCGATGTGATCCACACAGGCGAATGCCTTGGCCTAGTCAATGAAACACAAAGAAACATCTTTCTGGTCTTCTCTGCTCCCAGCCCAGGTCCACCGCATGTCAGCGATGGCAGGCCTTGTTCCACGACCTCTTCTGCATGGGGCTTGTGTTTCTGGCAGCTGCCCTGTCAACTCACAGTTCCAGCTCTTCTGTTACTCCTGGGAAGCAAACGGGGTATTCGCGGAGGCCCGTTTTTGCAGGCGAAGGAAACGGAGAGCCAGGGTCTGCTTCCAACGTCAGAGATCACAGAACAACTGAGAACAGGCAGCTAGACAACTCGGTATGATCTTCTCTCCCACAGACCTTGTCCGTCTAGGGAGAAGGCCAAGTCTGAAGTGCACCCAGCGTGGTGTCTACACCCAGGGTGAGTCTAGTCTCTGGAGGCCCCGGGTGGCACACCTGCAGGGTGGAGAACGTAGCCCTCTCCCACTGCAGGGAACTGGGAGGCCTGCTCTCCAACAGCTGCTTGAGCTCCCAGGACCTGTCAGGGACTTGCTGGGCCTTGGGGCGGGCCTCCTGCCAGGCTGCCCCTCGGGAAGGGAAACATTATTCATGGGGAGATAAGGCAGCTGATGAGAGACGGGCGTCCGCGCAGCTGTTCCACAGCAGTGCTGGAACGGATGCTGGAGCAGAGGAGGGGAGGGAGGGAGGGAGGGAGAAGCCCATTTGAAGATAAAAAATGAGGGTCCTGCTGGGGGCTGATGGGGGAGCACATTTCAAACCCAGGCAGGGTGCTAGCACACACGCATAGCCAAGGCCCTCTCCATAGACCGATCCTCCTGACAAGCCACATCCGCACCCACTCAGGGCAGCTGCCAAGCAAGCCCCGGCTCCCTTCTCAGCTCACTCAGCAAGGAACAGAGGAGGCCAAGAAAACGCCCCTCCGCAGAGTGGGATCCAATTCACTGGAACCCGACAGGGCAGACTAGACCTGCCCCCAGGTGTTCCCAAGGCCGACAGTCTTCCCGGGGCCCACAGCCCCGTCACCTTTCTCCCAGGGAAGGTGAGTTCAAACTGGGGGGCTTGTGGTTAGCAGCCCCATCTGTAACCTGTGATGCCACCAAGGCTCCTTGAGGAATATACAAGGGGGCTTCAAAAAGGTTGAGGAAACTTCCAGGATCTTTTCATCCTGTTTTCCTCTGAAGTTCCTGAAGTTCCCTCCTAGGGGCGCTCTGAGTGGTGATGGGCCCCACGGCAGGGGGGTGGTTGGTTGAGTTTCCCATACCTGGGCGAGGCAAGTTATGCAAGAGACCCTCAACTGCCAATTTCCTCAGGGCAAGCCTATGGGTCCCCTGGGTAAAGAGGTGCTAAACACTTCCTGGTTGGGCTTCCTCCTGGGCCTCTCATTTCCTGTCTGTACCACATTGAGGTGGGAGTGATTATGAAGGGGTGGATGCTGGGGAGTAAGCATTGGGCTGCCAACCACAGGGTCTGTGGTTCAAACCCACCAGCCACTCTTAAGGAGAAAGACTAGGTTGCCTGTCCCCATAAAGATATGCAGCCTCATAATCCCTATCTAAGGTCTGTGTGGGTCAGTGTTGGCTCAGTAGCAGTGGGAGGTTGTTTACCGTGGTTCACAGGTGTTCTTAAGGAGCCCTGGTGGCTCAGTGGCTAAAGCAGTTGGCTTCCAACAGCAAGGTCAGTGGTGTACCATTCCATAGGGGAAAGATGTTGTAGCCTGCTCTGTAAAGCTTAAAAGCTACTACTATTATACCCCCCCACCTCCACACACACACACAACTACTGCCATCCAACAACAGGGACTCGCAGCGACCCTACAGGACAGGGTAGAACTTCCACTTAGGGTTTTGGAGACTGTAACTCCTCATGGGAGCGGACCGTCTCATCGTTCTCCTGCCCGAAAAGATTATACCCAACTCACCACCATCAAGTTTATTTCAACTCCTAACGACCCTCCCTATCAGACAGAGTAGAACTACCGCCGGGGATGTTCAAGACTGTAGGTCTTTATGGGAATAGAATGCCTCGTCTTTCCTCCAATGAAGCAGCTGGTGCAATCTGCTGACCTTTTGATTGGCAGCCCAAATGCCACGGGGCAGTTGTACTTATATGGAGTCACCGCGAGCGGACGTCACTGAGTTAACAGGAGCCCCTGGGTGGCACAGAGTGAAGTACTAGTGCACCAGCCAAGGTTGGAAGGTTGAAACCCCTCGGAGGTGCCTCCACATCAAGACCTGGAGCGCTACTTTCAAATCATAACCAGTGCGGGTGATAACCAACTCTGGACAACATAGGGAAGAACAGAGATCCCAGAGGACTTCATTGTGCTCGTGTCAACCTTGCAGATCCAGAGGCAGTCATGCACACAGAATCAGGGGAGAATGCCTGGAGGGACTGCTGGTTCGATCCGTAAGCTGAGCAAATGGGCGAGGCGTTGGACGCTAGGCAGGAGGATGCGGCATCAGGTGAAGGAAGGCTCCTTAATAACCGGGACAGGCGCAAGGCAACTCCCTTGCTTACTGAACGCAGGGAGGACTTGAGGCACTTGCTGCTGAAGATGGGGCATGGCAGTCCTCGGCATGGATTCCGGCTCGATGCAAGCAAAGCCCCAATCCTCACAACCGGACCCCACGACCGGCCACGCTGCGCTAATCGAGGATTTCACTCCACTTGGATCCTGGATCCCAGTCAGCGCTGGTGGCAGGAGCAATCGAGCCTTCACATGACTACAGAGGGCACGTCGGCCGCCCAGGACCTCTTCTGAGTCTTCCTGGGCAAAGAGGACACTCTGAAGGCTAGCGGGCACCTAAGCCAACCCAACGCCATCGCTGCATTTGCATGCGGGAGCTGGACAGGAATGAGGATGGCCAAAGAGGAAGCGAGGCTTGAAGGATGGTGTTGGCTGAGAAGAGTCAATATGAGGGGGCTTCTGAAAGTTCGTGGAAAAACGGCCGTGAGTGATGGGGGCGTTTTCCCATGAACGTCTTGAAGCTGCTTCATAGAACAAGTCAGGAAGATCTTTACAAGTCAGCAGTAACATTCTGCTGCAAACACTGCACCCGAATTTTAGACGCAGCAGCTCTCTGGGTGTCACCCTTCTGACAGTGTCACCTGGTACAGTCTGCATCCCCCCTCTCCCCCCACCCCCCGCCCCAATGACGCCACTGCAAACACGGGCCTGCTCTTGTACAGGAGACGTCTGGCAGTGATTTTCAGGGCTATCACCCACTCAGGGAAAGGTTCCAGCATAAACGCTTCCAGGTGGACCTTCCCCACTTTGAGGACGGGCTCTTGGTTGCTCCCAGCTCCACCCACCTGCCCATCAAAGCAGAGGGTCATGACAGCTTTCAAGGAGGCCATCTGGGTGTCCATCTCCCCCCACCCCCACCGCCCGCCTCACCCCATTGTTTGAGTCTCTGGCTGGGAACTCTTGGTTTGGCAGTTTGTCCGGATCACAAGACTGGACCCTGCGCACGTCAGCCCTGTGCAGTTTGCTTTCTTTATTCCAGCTTCCTGGCATGCGACGTGCGCTGCACTCTGGAATCACCTGGGGGCGCTGCGCAAATGTCCACACCTGATCCTCCCCCTTCGCACCTCTCTGGATATTCTGAGGTCGTTGTCCTGAGGTGGGGCCTAGACACAGGGCTGGTCACCGCTCTCCAGGTGATTCCCATGTGCAGGCAAGACTGAGAACTCTTGTTGGGGACGCTTTGCAAGGGAGACCGACAAAACAAAAGAGTTGCTTTAGCTGAACTGTGAGGACTTCCTCATTCAACATGTATTTCCTGAGCCTCTATTATGCGAGAGGGGACTTGGAGGTCAATGTCCTACAGGGACGATGGTGGTGGTGGTAGGCGCCATCCAGTCAGTACTGGGCACAGCAGAATAAAACACTGCCGGGTCCTGGGCCATCCTCACCATTCCTTCCTGTGCTCCTGGAGGGCCTTGCCGCTCCTTTGCTGCCCCTCCACTGCCACACATGACATCCTTCTCCAGGACTGGTCTTTCCTGACAACATGTCCCAAGCGGGTAACGCGAAGTCTCACCATCCTTGCCTCTAGGGACCACTCTGGCCATGCTTCTTCCAAGACCAATTAGGCTGTGTTTCAGCTGCTCGTGGCACTTTCAATATTCTTCTCCAGAAGCACAATTCAAATGCAGGGATGCTTCTTCGTCTTCCTTATTCAAGGATAAGGACAGTTTTGTATTCCCCTTAAATGTACATGGGGATCCCAAGCGCCATTTCTTTGTATGTAATCCAGTTTGGAAATAGAGATGCCTTTGTTATGTCATCAGTAACATAACTAATTCACTGTAAGGTGGGTCCTAAAATGTGATCACTTCTGAGTTATACAAAGAGCTGGTTAGATAGACAGACAGAAGCACAGGGAGGGGACAGACACCAACTATGCCACAGTGAATTACTTGATAAGATTGATTCTTCTAACCATAATCTTTCTAACTCCCACCAAGGACTTCTTCCTGATGGACCTGTGTAAGAAGGTGGGGGCAGATGCCAAAAGGGATATATGATTCAGCTGTGAGTGAATGTTAACAGCACTGATTGTATTGTAAAAAGCTTGTTATTCTTACATGGGGATCGTCAGTTTTGACATCCTGCTAGGCATAAAATGTGCCGTGTGGGATTTCAGGAAGGCGGGATTTCATTACCATCAAGAAAGAAGAGTCAGAAACAGAGCAGGTCCTTTGGACCCTGAGATCCGGGGACAGAAAGCTGTGACACTAGAGGAGTGTCAATGGTACAACCCAGAGCTGGAGCGTGAGATAAAGCTGTGGGCTTCCCAGCAGCCCACGGGAACAAGGAAAGCTGAGTGCCTTCACCATGAGACGGGGTGTGCCTGGAGAGTGGGACGCCCCTGGCACTTAACTGGGAAGCCATAGTTACTGACCTATGCAGGTAGAGTTGAGGGTCTTTGGGCTTATGGCCTAGTGGACTGCCCTTTGGCATATGTCTCTGCAGTGCTAATAGGCCTTAATAATGTTGCTCCAGCAGGGCAGAAGCCAGGCCAAGAGCCCGAGGGAGGCCTGCTGCAGGGCAAGGTTGAGAAGAGGCCGTCCTAATCAAAGAGCATTTCTGATCCTGAATCAGAACCTGTTCACTTCCTTCATAAGCCCTGAGTTAGTTAGGTTAGTGCCAACCTGGCCAATAAACACATGTGGGATTAATTGAAGGGCAGAGGGACAAATGGCTCAGTGAGACTCGCCTTTCTAGTTCTCTGGTCTCTTGCTCTGTGATGGTCACACTAGGGTGCAGCCGCCTTAGCCAGTTCCCTGCTTCAGCTTGCAAGGCTGACTTCTTGCAAGACATCCCCAAGGAGAAGCCACATGGACCTACCCCGATGCAGCCCTGGGTGCTGGAGCAGCTGTGTGGAGGCCCCTGCCAGCCCTGAGATGCTTACACATTCACTGACTTGGCTTTCCTCCTGCAGTCGGCATCACGTCCCGGACACTGTTGTGTGGGACAGTGGGCACATGCTAAGATGGCTCCAATGGACCCTGGCCTCCTGGTGTTCACATCCCTGTATGGTCCCTGCCCCTTCTGGGTGGACAGGACCTGGGACCTGTCTTGAGAATTTGGCATGGTGAAGGACACCACTCCCAGGAATTTGTTACCTGGTATACAAGTAAGTCTCCGTCGTGTGTGTGTGTGTGTGTGTGTGTGTGTGTAAAAAGCTTTACTGTTCTTAAAAATTCAGAATTCTTATGGAGGAATAAAAACAAACATTCCAATAATGGCCAATAGCCATTAATATGTAGAATTACATTAAGTTTTAATTTATTTATTTTTAAGCATTTTATTGGGGGCTCATACAGCTCTTATCACAATCCATATATACATTAATTGTGTAAAGCACATTTGTACATTTGTTGCACTCATCATTCTCAAAACTTTTGCTTTCCACCCAAGCCTCTGGCATCAGCTCCTCATTTCCCCCCTCCCTCCCTGTTCCCCGTTCCTCCATAAACCTTTGATAATCTGTAAATTATTATTTTGTCATATTTTACATTGTCCGACATCACCCACTTTTCTGTTGTCCATCCCCCAGAGAGGAGGTCACATGTAGATCCTTGTAATTGGTTTCCCCTTTCCACGCCAAATTCTCTCTATCCTCCCGGAATCTCCACTCTTACCACTGGTCCTGAGAGGTTCATCTGTCCTGGATTCCCTGTATTTCCAGTTCCTATCTGTACCAGTGTACATCCTCTGGTCTAGCCAGATTTGTAAGGTAGAATTGGGATCATGACAGTGGTTCGGGAGGATGCATTTAGGAACTAGAGGAAAGTTGTATGTTGCATCGTTGCCACCCTACACCCTGACTGGGTCTCCGTCTTGATGCCTGCAGACTTACTCGCTTCATACTTGCTGGCTTGGCTGCCAGCTGCCATATTGTGAATGGACCTTTTCAAAGGGACGTGTGTCAAGAAACACCAGTCAGGAGCCCCCGGGAGCTGAGGCTGACTTACTGATGCTGACGGAGATCTCCACCTGCAAGGGAGCCAGAAGCCAGGGACCCCAGTCTTCGGGATGCAAGAACACTGGCTCTACCATCAATGAGAGGACTTGGCAGGGATCCGGCCAGGTTGAGTCAAAGGCACTGAACACCAGAGGACCCCCAGCTTAGCCGTGCCAGAACCCTGCCCCCTGGAAACTGAGATGTGCACATGGGCTGCCTCAAGCCAGCGTCTTAGTGGCATTTATGTATGTAGCTGAGAAGATAAACACACATGCATCTGTAGGGTCCCCCCCCTTTTTTATCACAGAGAAGCATTCCACCATGTGGATGTACCACATTGTTGCTGATCCATTTGCCAGTTGGTTAATGTTTGGGTTGTCTCCAGTTTGAGCCCATTATGAATAACAGGAGGGATGTGTCTTCATTTCTCTTGGAGAGATACCGACCAGAGGAATGGCCAGACCATATGGTATGCATACACTCGTATTTAGAAGAAATCGCCATGCCTCCAAACTGATTGTAACACTTTACATACCTACTAGCAAGATGTAGCCTCCCCTAAGTTTGTACCGTCAGTCTCTCAATAGCTCATCCAAGTTAGAATTTGCCTTTGTCTGACAACTTCATGATGTTTAGCTTCGTTCCACGTGTTTATTGCCATTAAAAAATATATCTACTTTTGTCAAATGTGTTTAAATTTTAAGATAGTTCTATTTCCTAGGGCTATTTAAAACAAATTCAAATCCCCACATATGTAAAGTGGTTGAGTGCGTGTTTTGTTTTGTTTCTAAACAACGTAACATGATTCGAAGGGGCCTTGGTAGTACAGTGGGTAACTAGTTGGGTTGCTGACCAGAAGGTCAGCGGTTTGAGCCCACCACCATTCTTTGGGGGAAGGAGGAGGCTACCTTCTCCCACAAAGATTCACAATCTTCAGGGAGCAGCATGATTCTGTCCTATGAAGTCACTGTGAGACAGAATAGACTCCAGGGAAGTTGGGTTTTTACATTTTTGGTCCGTGAATCTGATTCGAATTGAATAAGCATTCAATAAGAGAGCCATTGCTATTGAAGAGCTCCCAGGAGGCAGGGATGGTTTGGGATCGTGGTTCTATTCCTTGGCACACGCAGTCACAAGAAGGCGGGATTTACCTGAGGGCAGCAGGTTGTTAGTATTGTCCCGGTGTTGTCTTTCAAGTCACCCAGAGATGAAGTGCTGTGCTTCCACAAAGGGCCCATCAAGTCTACTTTCCGTCTGTTTTAAATTCTTATCCTGAGGACGAGGGGCCAGGAGGAAGAGGGAGAGAGGCTCCATAGAAGCGGAGGGCACAGAGAGGAAGGCAGGAAGCCGCAGGATTGGATTGGCGCCTGGGAGCCTTCAGAAGCAGAAGGCCTCGTCCAGGTTAGAGGATGATGCAGAATTCTGCCTTCGAGACATGAGACTGCCGGGAACTCACTGGCTTTGTTGCTGGACTTGAGGCAGGGTGAATACTGAGGGTCCGGCATTGACAGACTTGGCATTTATGAGGGTGCCAAACACATCTATTTAAAGCAACAGATTCAAGCCATTTGTCGCCATCGGAAGTCTATCAGTGCCCGGGTGGGATCTGCAGTCACAGGGGTGGGGACCTTTGGGACAGGGCTAAGCATGTGCAAGGGGACATCACACGAGTCTTGGGACCACAGTGTATCACAGATGCTAAAATTAGCACATCGCCCTTCCCAAGGCTCTGCTTTCTCCAACTCGGAGTACTCACCTTTGGCCCTGGCTCCATTCCTCAGGTTTCAGCACTTGCTTCCAGGGGCCCGAGGAGGGCTGGTTTTCTCAAGCCCTGGAGTTGGTGATGGAGGACATGGCTGGGATGGCAAGCAACATGTTTCTCAGGGTCTGACTTTCCCTTTCGGGGTTCAAAGAACATTTCCAATAGAGACTTCTGTTTGTAAATGTGACAAAAGGAGTCCTGGAGGTACCGTGGGTTAAGCCTTTGGGTCACAACACGCTGCTAAACACAAGGTCAGCAGTTCAAAACCACCAGCCGCTCTGTAGGAAAAAGACAAGGCTTTCTCCTCCCACCAAGAGTTACAGTCTTGGAACCTCACGGGGGAAGTTCTACCCTGTCCTATAAGGTTGCTATGAGTCAGAACAGACTTGATGGTGGCAAGTTTTGCTTTTTTCTCAAAAATGTGATGTGTGCCTGAGAAGCTGTTTCTATGTCAAGGTCTTTCCTCCAATAGGTTCAATATTCAAACACACATACATGCATCGGCTTCTAAAGAAGATGAAGTTGTTGTCGGTAGGTGTTAACAAGTTGCTTCCAACAACCCCATGAACATCACAATGCAACCCAACATAACACAACACCAACATAACACAGCACCAACATAACACAACACCAACATAACATAGCACCAACATAACACAACACCAACATAATACAGCACCAACATAACACAGCATCAACATAACACAAAACACCAACATAACACAGCACCAATATAACACAACACCAACATAACACAGAACCAACATAACACAGCATCAGCATAACACAAAACACCAACATAACACAACACCAACATAACACAGCACCAACATAACACAACACCAACATAACACAACACCAACATAACACAGCACCAACATAACACAGCACCAACATAACACAGCACCAACATAACACAACACCAACATAACACAACACCAACATAACACAACACCAACATAACACAACACCAACATAACACAACACCAACATAATACAACACCAACATAACACAACACCAACATAACACAACACCAACATAATACAACACCAACATAACACAACACCAACATAACATAGCACCAACATAACACAGCATCAACATAACACATAACACCACACAACCCGTTCCTGTGCCATGAAATCACACCATGACCTTTTCAATTTACTTATACATCAATCTACAATGGATGCCAAGAAATCAACAATACATTGCATTGGGTCAATCTGCTGCACAAGCTCTTCTGAGTATTGAAGAGCAAGGATGTCGCTTTGAGGACTCAGGCATGCCTGACCATGAAATGTGTCAATTGCCTCATATACCTGTGGAAGCTGGACAATGAGGAAGAGTGAAGAAGAACTGATGTATCTAAATTATGGTGTTGGTGAAGAATATGGAGGCTACCATGAACTGCCAGAAGAGCAAACAAATCTGTCTGCCAGAATGCTCCTTAAAGGCAAGGATGGCCAGAGTGGAGACCCAAAGCCCATCTGTAGGACACTGGACATCCCTTTACAGAAGGGTTGAGGGGAGGAGGTGAGCCAGTCAGGGTGCAGTGTAGCAACGATGGAACATACAACTTTCCTCTAGTTCTTTAATGCTTTATATGCCACCCCCTCTTCCCCCACTATCATGACCCCAATTCTACCTTACAAATCCGGCTAGACCAGAGCATGCATACTGGTACAGATTAGAGCTGGAAATACAGGGAATCCAGGACAGATAAACCCCTCAGGACCAATAATGAGAGTAGCAACACCAGGAGGGTAAGAGAAAGGTGGGGGGATAAAAAGGGAACTGATCACAATGATCAACATATAAACCCCTCCCTGGGGATGGACAACAGAAAAATGGGTGAAGGAAGCCAATGGACAGTGTAAGAAATGAAAAAATAATGATTTATAAATTATCAAGGGTTCGTGAGGGAGGGAGAGGGGAAAAAAAGGAGGAGCTGATGCCAAGGGCTCAAGTAGAAAGCAAATGTTTTGAGAATAATGATGGCAACAAATGTACAAATGGGCTTGACACAAGGGATGGATGGATGGATTGTGATAAGAGTTGTATGAGCCCCCAATAAAATGATTTTTTTTAAAAAAGCAAGGATGGCGAGAACTCCATCTCAGGTGCTTGGACATGTTATCAGGTGAGATGAGTCCCTGGGCAAAGACCTCATCCTTGGTAAAACGAGAGTCAACCAAAGAGGAGGATCCTCCATGGGAGGGGCTGACACAGCGGCTGTGCAATGGGCTCCGACATAACCAGTCCCCGAGTCACTGTGAGTCAGGACCAACCCAATGGCCCCTAGCAACAAGGACCGTTTCTCCTTGTCTTAGCAACTTCCTGGCTATCGTTTCCATTTTGATCTTATGATTCTCTTCATCCGCCCTTTGATAATCACTGAGATCTAAGGTCTTTTCATCTATTTGTTTACGGGCCATGTCTTTTGGATGGACTGGATTTTTTCTGTTCTGTTTGTTTGTTTTTGAGATGATATACAGCAGCATACGCACATGTAACAACAAGTGTACAGTCCAGTGACACTGATTACATCCGTTAAGTTGTGCCAACATTTGCAACCTCCTTTTCTGAGTCATATCTCCTCCATGACCAGTCCTGGCCACTCTGTTGACGATCTCATCTTTTGAATTGCTTTTGTCAAATTGATTCCACGCATCTACTGCCATCAGGCCACTTCTGCCTCACAGTGTGTGCCTATAGGAGAGTAGAACTGGTCCCTAGGATTTTTGAGACTTGGTACCTTTAAGAAGCAGATGTTGTTAGGTGCCATTGAGTTGGTTCCAACCCATCGCGACCCTACACACAACAGAACGAAACACTGCCCGGGCTGAGCCAGCCTCGCCATTGTGCCTCTGCCTGAGCCCACTGTGGCAACCACTGTGTCCATCCATCTCCTTAAGGGCCTTCCTCTTTTTCGCTGCCCCTCGACTTCACCAAGCAGGATGCCCTTCGGCAGGGACCGCTCTCTCCTGACAACGCGTCTAAAGCATGAAGTCTCCCCATTTTGCAGATAGCGCCGTCTTTCTCCCACACAGTGGCTGCTGGGTTCCAATTGCTGACCTTACAATGAGGAGCCCCACCTGTAGCCCGCGACCCCCCGGGCTCCTTTTGATCAGCTATAGTTCTCAAAAGAGCACGATGCTCAAGGCTGGCACCCTTCACGAGTGAAGCTAACCTGCCGTTTGCTTTGAAGATTTCCCAGGATCGTTTTGAGGATGATCTTGGAACATTGTTTGGGGGTTCATTCAGCCTCCGTGGCTCCAGAAAGTCAGGATTCCATTGAGCATTTGAAATTCTGTTCTCCATTCTGCCGCTCTTCTTCTGATTATTCTTCTGGGGAATGTTTTCTCGAGATGTTCAGTAAGAGATCCCAGGTTGTACTGCCTGAGGAGTCCTGCCCAAACGGCAGGCCGGGGAGCTATGTGGAATACTGTCGCCCTGTGCTAGAAATGCTCAGTAATAGTAGCTGACCAGGATGGGCTGTACTTCTGGCCTGGTAGTAGATGAAATGGTTGTTCATGGAGGCGCTTAATTAGCAGCACCTTCTCTTTCCTCCTTCTCGTCCTGATTCACCTTTTCCTCTGTGGCCCTGGGCAAGTAGAGACCGATTATTGGACTTAAATGGTCACTTGCAAGGTTTTGAGACCCTAGACACCACCCAACGAACTAGGAGTTAGAAAAGTACTAAATATACTACTGAATCAGTTAACTGGGATGCTCCATGAAACCATGATCGGAAACCTCAAAACCAAGAAACTCGATCCTAAGAGATGTTTGCTTGTACATCAATGCTCCTTTAATCTGCTGTTCCCTTTCACAGTGGCATATTTCATGTTGATTTATAAGAAACACTTACATATGTAAGGAAGCCCCAGCCGTGCTTCAGGTTAGGCCTTGTAGCTACTCGCTCGACTTCCTTCTACTTCCCTCCCAGGATGCCAATGGGCTGCAGAAGATGAGATACTCCGGTCTCCCTTCCCCAGACCCCCTTGAAGCCCGGCTGCTGAAGGTAACATAGAGTCAGTCCCTTGGCAGCACGTACTGAGACCTGGAAAGCGAACGTGAGACCGAGGCTGCCCCTTTGGGACGTTTCCTGCTGGCAGACACGGTTCCGGAGCCGTGATCTGTTGGTCTTTGCTATTTTCCAGGGCTCTGTTTGGGCGCCAGAAGGGAGGAGAGGTAGCAGCAGTTTCCAGAGTCTGCTTTCTGGACACGCGATCAAGCATCTGGAGGGCCGGCTCCCCGCCATTCCCGGAGCTTTTGCCGGAGGTCCAGTCCCGAGTCCATGATTCCAGTCCTTTCAGTGGCTTCCTACATCCCCGGATCTGTAGGTTAAGTTCCCCTGGGCTTCAAATCCCTCTCTCTCTCTCATCTGCATCGAACCCCGAAGGACTTTGCTTTATTTTCAAGAACACCCGTGACTTCTAAACGTCTCCCACTGCTCTGCAGCCACGGGACAGCCCCCTCCTCTCTGCAGCCACGGGACAGCCCCACCTCTCTGCAGCCACGGGACAGCCCCCTCCTCTCTGCAGCCATGGGACAGCCCCCTCCTCTCTGCAGCCACGGGACAGCCCCCTCCTCTCTGCAGCCATGGGACAGCCCCCTCCTCTCTGCAGTCACGGGACAGCCCCTCCTCTTTGCAGCCACGGGACAGCCCCCTCCTCTCTGCAGCGGGCACAGTGTTCACCACAGCGTCAGCATCTCCTGGGGGTGGAAGTCACGCTGTGCATCCCGATATCGTTGTCAAGGATAGAGGCGACTTGCACCCACAGCTAGCTTTGTGTCCTAGCAATTACCAGATGTGCATTGCCCCTTCAGCGGCTTGGACACAGCATCCTCCATTGGCTCTTGACTAAACCTCACAGCACGGGGATGACAGCATCCACGGGGTAGAATTCTCCGTCACAGGTGCTAAAGCAGCCAGCAGGTGGTCCATACATGCTGCTGTTGCTATTGTTGTGACTTAGCCGCCGTGGACTCGGCGTCACCTCATGGTGACCTTATATAGAATAGAAGGCGGTCGCTTGGACCCATGTCATCTTCAAGACCCATGGCATGTCTGAGCCCACGGTGATGGCTGCCTCGTCCATCTCCTGTAGGGTTTCCCTTATTTTCACAAAACCCAAGTGCCAGTGTGGACTCTATGGCGACCCTATAGGGCAGGGTAACTCGTTATGGGAGCAGCCAGCCTCGTCTTTCTCCTGAAGAATGCCCGGTGGTTTCAGGTAGCTGACCTTGTGGATCGCAGCCCAATGTTATCAACAACCACGCTGCCCTTTTCTAGTGATTAGTCTTTCCTGGTGACGTGGCTAAAGTAATTGAGCTGAAGTCTTGAGTGTAAAGAACATTCTGATGGGATTTCTTGTAAGACTGAGTGGCTGTTCTTTCGTTCTTCACAGCGCCACAGCTCCGTAGGAGCCATGCGTCTCTTTTCCTCGGATTCCCGTGACTCTGGGAAAGCTCGGGAGCACCCTGAGCTTGCTCTTCCTGACAGAACACCAGGGAACTGACTAGCCACCTCACAGAATGACTACAAAAATCAGCAGAGAGACAACCAGCAGGAAATCTCAGAGATTTTCTAAAAGCAGGGATGCAGTGACATTGTTTTAAGACCACTTTTTAGTTAGGAATAAAAGCCAGACCAGGTACAGATATTTCTTGATTCACTTCAGATTGGCTGGGCATGTGTTGTATGTGCAGGGACTGAGAATATGGGAATGAGCAGGATAGATCGGATCCCTGCTTATGGGGCAATGGGTAGATGGACCAAAGCTAAGTAAGTGCTTTCCATAGTTGTGCTAAGTGCTGGGACGGAAATAGGAAGATGTGAGGTGAGAAAGGCGTCCCTGTGTGGTGCATATAATTAGTGAGTTCAGCTGCTGTGATAGGTAGGCTTATTGTGCCAACCTGGCCAACAGGAATGTGTGGGATTAATAAGGTCGCGGTTTGATTGGAGGGCAAAGAGATACATGGCTCGGCAAGGCCTGCCCCCCCTCTCTCTTGCCCTTTGGTGATTGGACCAGGGTGTGGCTGCTTTAGCTAGTTCTCTGCCTCAACTTGTGAGCTACACTACCTGTGAGACACCCAACTCATGGATCGTGTTGCTTGGGGTTCGTTCTAGACCTGCTTTACCATGCTGCTGGTGTATGCATCGCTTGAGCTCCATATCCTACCCGGGCCTGCTTCACTAAGCTACTGACTGTTGGTGACCCACTCTGCTGTTTGCTACCTGTGGGCAGACTGCCTGCATTGCCTAAGGGAAGACTCATCTGTCTGCTTCCTTGACCTTGGACCCAGCAGCCCTCATGAGTTGAAGGACTTCCAGTATATTAACTGTTCCAGTGAAGTGAGCTGAACTGAGCCCTCTGTACTGCTGTGTGGACTAATTAGCTGTTATATTCCTTTGTGCTATCTAATTCTATCCATCTATAGCACATACAAGCCCTGGTTTTGTTTCTCTAGAGAACCCTGCCTAACACAGCTGCTGACCGAAAGGCTGGAGGTTTGAGACTACCCAAGGGCACCTTGGAAGAAAGGCCTGGCAATCGACTACAGAACAGTCAGTCATGGATAACCTTAGGGAGTATAGTTCTGCTCTGACGCACACGAGTTGGGATCAAGTTGGCGGCAAACCGGTCAGTGGTCAGATTTAAAGATTAGATGACCAGAACAGAGTTGGGGAGACTTACTTTAAAGGGGTGGCCTGAGGAGCTGACCTTTGAGCTGAGATGTTGTGGCTACCCAGAAGCCCCAGAAGCATCTCATGTCTCCAACCTCCCGATGAGCAGGGCTCAGGATGGGGACATGGTCTTCATGCTGAGAAGACGAGGAGGAGTTCTTTGTCATTGGGGTCTCCAGAGACTTCAGAAACGCTTCTTTTTTTATAGACTGGGGATTCTAGGGGGAAAGCTACTACCCATTTCTGGGGTGATACTGAAGAATGAGGGAGAAGCGAGAACACGGAAATGGGAGAGATTGAGTTCCCCCACCCCATGGCCTCTCATCTCCTCTCCCTCTCTTTTAGAATGTTGGAGAAGGCCAGATGCCTAGGATACTAGGAAAGGACCAGGGGTTCGGTTCATCTGGAATCTACAACCCAAACCAGGGGCCTTACTACTTCTGGACAGAGAGGGAACATGATGGGAGAGAGGAGTGGGCGTCTTCTAGGTTGCTTACCACCTGTAACCCTGATCTTTTTACTTGTGAACTTGGGTCTCACACTCCGAACCTCACTCCCTTCAATTGGATGTGAGACCCAGCATGCCTGCTCTCCACACCTCTACGCTGTTCCTTCACTCATCAATGAATGGAAGGCACTCAGTCCATTTGATTCCTGAACTACTTCTTGGGTAGTAACTGGGTACTGGACAGTGGAGATGAATGAGACACAGAACCTGTCCTCAGAGCACATGCACACGCGCACACACACACACACACACACACACACACACACACACACGACCAGCAAAGTAAGAAAAATGGTAGACTTATCACAGAACCCAGAGAAGGCAGGGCGACACTAGTCAGGAAAGACTTCCTGGGCAGAGGTGGCCTTTGAGTAGACTGAAAAGAGAGGTGGCACAGTGGTTACAAGTTGGGCTGCTAACCACAAGGTCAGCAGTTCAACATCATCAGCTGCTCCTTGGAAGCAAGATGGGCTTTCTACTTCCTTAAAGAGTGACTGTCTCAGAAACTCACAGGGGCGATTCTATGCAGTCCTAGACGGTTGCTACGAGCTGACATCGACTCAATGTCGGTGAGTTTGGGAAAAAATGGATGCGCTGAGCAATGAAGGCATTCCCATGAGAGGATGTGTGTGCAAGCACTTCACTGCTGCAAAATGATCCATCAGTGGGGGTGGGGGTGGCTGGGGAGGGGGCGCAGTCTTACTCCAGAGTCCAGGGAGCTCCACACTTTGTACACGCTGTGTCTGGGGGTGGGGCGATCCACTTCACCTTTGCAGCCTGGCAAATACCTACTCCTCTCGCTGGACTATGCTCCAACGCCACCCTCTTACAAAGAAGACTTCCCTGAGCTGTCTCTCTCTCTTTCTGGAGCTCATCAGCCCTCAAGTGTACATGCTTGTTTTACACTTTTGTTTCCACTAACCATCGAGGCACAGGTGGCAGCATCCTCAATTAGCATAGCATAACCCACAACGTCACTAGTCTTCCTTTGAGTGAACAGCTATCTGAGGTGCAATTACTGCTCTCTCTCCCTCCAGAGGAAAGACAAGTGATGGAAATCTGCAGGACACGTGGAAACAATGAGTCCACTGAAATAATGGACCACCTAAACCTGACTCTCTACGAGTCTGAGACCTGGAGAACTAGATGGTGCCCAGTCAACACCGCCAAGTGCTCTGAAAAGGATCCTATCCAAAGGTCCTGGATATGGTGTGTTGGGGGCGTTGTGGGGGGTTTGGAGGGATGTAGAAGAGAAAGCAGTCATAAAAGAGACCCGGATTGCTGGCTAGAGACTGGTAGGGGCTCCCCAAGACCATGGCCCTTAGTCACCTTCTTTACCTCCAGATGAGGATAATCACCCCTAAGGGCAAAGTTCAGAGGGTTAGGAAAGGAGGAGGGTAAGAAACAGGAAATGGGGAGGACAGTGGGTTACATGATGGTGGGTGGAGAGTGCTGGGATGGATGAATTGAATCAGGGTGTGTATGAATCATTGCATGTTTATGATCTTGTCTGTAAAACTTTATTCATAAGAACATTTTTTACAGAGGAGGCCAAGTGCACCCGTTTGGCTGCAGCATCATCCCAGCGTGGTACGATGGCTGTCAGATGGCAGATAATCCTTAAGCATTCGTCCAACAGGGTAGAACAGTTCTGTGTCGCAGGGAGGGGCTACTCTGGGCTTGTATATAGTTTATTCTCTGGAAGGCAGTACCCTACCCTGCAATAAATACTTATATGCCTCCTACTCAACAGCTGAGAGCAAAGGATAAGTGGATCACTAGAACACTGCAGTGCCCAGGTGCAGCCTAAAGATTATAAGGCCATCTCTTTTATCTATTATAGGAAAAACGGTTCAGGGGCCTACTGTGGCCCGTCTTACTGCCTGCTCAGGTCACCTTGTACAGGTTACTAAACTCCATGCTATCAGCTGGTTTATCCAACGGCCGCCCCTTGTTTTCTTTGGTCTCTTCTAATGGCAGAGGCTGGGCTGCCTGATGGCTAATTTCCCCAACGTCTCTCCCAGCAAGCCGTACTCTATGACCCAATTCTGGCTGGTGAAGCAAAAGCAGAAAGCTGCTAAGGGGGCAACTAGTTTTGCTTCTCCTGGGAGTAGCACGAGGGGTGAAGGCTTCAGGAATTATCCCTCCTCCTTCCAGACTCAGATAAGATACCCCCAACCATGGCAGCCAGCTTGGGCAGTGAGCTCGGACATGGGTACAAGCTGCCAATATGTCAAGGACACGCGGGCAGAGAGACAAGAAGAAGGCTTAATAGCAAACTGCCCCAAGGCACCCATCCTGGAAGCACCAACATCTAGACTTCCGTTGGGTGAGAGAGCGCAATCCTTCTTGCCGAAGCCTCTACACATCATGATTTCTGTTACTTCCTGACCCACAATGGTTTCATAGCGCTAAACCTCATCCCCCCAAGTTAACAAAATGAGTGTAAGACCTCAAATCAACACACCTTCCCAAGTGCTCCCCAGATGCGGGGCTCTGAGCAGGGCTTTGAACCCTTTTCCTCATGGCTTGGCCCCCTGCTGAGGGTCTCCCTTCCACCCTGATTCTGATGTACCAAATCAGAATCTAGATATTAATAAGGTCCCCAGGTGATTATAACAAGATCCTGGGGTCATTCTTAGAGGGTGCTAAACTTTGGATCCTGGTTCAGCATATCTGGGGTGAGAATGCAAACTCTCAACAGGAGGTTGGAAGCCTTGAGGGGGAGGCAGGCTTTAGCAGTGATGGTCCTGGAAGGAATCCCTTGGCTTGGAGGCCCAGCTCCCCCGCTCACTCAATCCACTTCCCTGGGTATGTTTCCATACTTGTAAAACTGGAATGGTGATAGTACTATCAAATAGGACTGCTGGGAGAATGAAGGGAGGGGACCCCTCTAAGGCGCTTCCTTGAGTGCCTGGTACCTAGAATAGCCTGGACAGATGCTAATTACAGCGAGGAACGAGATATGAATCATGCTCTCTGCGAAGTTAGCGCCTAGTGCTCTCTTTCCTTCTCTCTCTCTCTCTCTCTCTCTCTCTCTCTCTCTCTCTCTCTCTCTGTCTCTGTCTCTCACGCACGCACCAGGAAAGATGCACATGGACGAGCGCTAAAGGGAGCATCATTTAACTTGAATTCTGGTGTGAAGCATACTTGGGTGGCTCATTATCATACAAGATAAGAGGCTGTGAATGTAATCACCCAGAAGAAGATGCAGATAAGCCCGTGGATGACATAACCCAAATCATGTTACCGACAGGTACTAACATTTGGAGAGAAGCCCAGGATTGAGATTAATTACAATAATAGCGCATTAGAGAAAGATAAATCTTGGGAACTTGCTTTCTTTCTTTAATGCATAAAACGAACAGTGTGGCGGAATGCAGCACTGTATGAGACTCTCTCTAAGCTCCATCTCCTTTGTTGTTCACCTCACTGACAACCGAGCACAGTTCCCATTGAACAGGGAAGGGACCCCAGGCTTAGTGTGAGGCCCACAGGAGGTGACGCGAGCAGATCTGTTCTACCTACACATGTCCATGCTTCTAAAACCATCTTTAAAATTGTAGAAGATTATCACCAAGTGGCCCTGGAGTGGGTTCTGACTTACAGCAGCCCTATAGGGCCAAGTAAGGAGCCCTGGTAGCATCGAGGATACGCATGGGGCTGCTTACCATAAGGTCAACTGTTCAAAACCACCAGCCACTCTGTGGGAGAAAGACGGGGCTTTCTACTCCTGTAAAGAGTGACAGTCTTGGAAATCCACAGGGGCAGTTCTACCCTGTGCTAGAAGGTCACTATGACTTGCCATCAACTCGAGGGCAATGAGCTAGATTTTGTTTGGTGTAAGATAGAAGGGTGCTGGGGATTAGGCATCGGGCTGCTACTCTAAAGGTCAGTAGTTCAAATCCACCAGTCTATTCTTTGGGAGAAAGATGAGGTGACTCTTCCTGCAAAGATTCACGATCTTGGAGACCCGGTATGGAGTTACTGTGAGTTGGGATCCACTCGGTGGCAGTGGGTTTGGGTGTGGTTCACTGGATAGACAACTGACCCATTGGGTACCCCAAGCTGGTCTCTTCATGGAAGCAAACTGCCACAACTACTTGGGGCAGGGGGGAGGTGTTAAACCCCTGACCTTGCTTTCAATAAGAAGCCGGTTCTTTACCATTGCACCACCCCAGTGACATTTGGTAAGCCTGTACCCTCACCAACACTGTACCTGTTCTGAGGGGACAGCACAGGCTTGGTGGTACCAGTCTCATCTTTCCAATAGAAGACCGGGTTCAAGTTCCAGCCAATACATCATGTCGCCCTAATGCTGAATGGGTTTCAGCAGCGGAGCTACCAGACTAAGAGAGATTAGCAAGAAAGGCCTGGTGATCTGAGTCTTCAAATTAGCCAATGGACCACCATGGTCCACCCCGTCCAGCACGGGGCTGCTAGGAGCGAGGCTGACTGGGAAACAGCCTGTTTAATCTCTGTGGGGCTGTGGCTGCAGGAGCTGCTACTCAGAGGGCCCAAGCTTCCTCTGGGCCTCCACACTCCTTTGCCGGGGCCAGGCACAGGGTGCAGAGCCTGCCCCCAGACCAGTCCCAAGCCTCCGGGAACCCCTACCCTTCCACCCCACAACCCCACCTCCCAGCCCCTCGGGAAGGTCAGTGCCCAGAGCTGGTGCCCAGGGGTGTGAGATAACAGCTGATGGTGGCTGGCTGCTCCCTGTCCTCTCTCTTCTCCTCCGTGAGCTGCTCAGCTGCCTGAAGCAGGAGTCTGCTCTGCTGAGTCCTCAGCCCATCCGGGACACAGCAGCTGCTCCGCTGCTGTGGGAGCTCTCTGCTGGACCTGAAACTTCACTTTCCTGACACATCGTCCCCAGTCGTGACAAGTACACACGGACACCCAGGGGCAGGGCTGCACTCCACATCCGGGCAGGGTGAGAGGATCCTCTCCGACTTGGATTCAAAGGGTGGAGAATACAGGCTCTGCAGCCAGCCTGCCCAGGTTCAAATCCCAACTCAGACACTTCCTAGCCCCGAAATCTTAAGGTGATTTACTTTCCCAATCCAAAGACTCAGATGTTTGTTCCCCCAGAAAACCAAGGGACTAATTGCCTGGGGTCGTCAGTCAGCATGCAATGGATTTTAGTTATTTTTTATTTTTGGTCCAGTTTTTATTTGATTTCCAAATTTGATTTGATTTGCTATTTTTGGCTTTGATATTGTTAGCATTCGCCCAGATTTGGAGCATGTCTTGAACCTGCTGGGGCTCGGTTTTGTTGACAATAGACTGGAGATAGGAACACACCTCTAGCGCTCATGCTCCTTTCTCCCTTTGGGGGGACTCACCCCACATGTAAAGTCCTTGTCTGATGTCTGTCCATGCATCTAGGCTGCTGCATAGGACTCGTGACAGGGCACGCGAGTCCCTGTGTGCGGCAGTGTCCCAATGTCTGGCAAAGTGCCTGGCACACAGAGTGTGCTCCGAAACTCTAGAGTGAGTGAGGAGCGATGCCCCTCTGGTGCTGTCGTGAGGTGAGAAACAGAGAGGGGGGCATGGGCAAGTGGGAAGAACAGTGATCCCCCTGTGTGTGAGACTGGACATGACTGTGTTTATATGAAAGGGTCAACTGTGTGCATGACTGCATGTGTGTGAGAGAGTCTGGGCATAGGAAGGTGTAAATATGTGTGTGTGTGAGATGTGGGCTCGTGCATGTGAAATTGCATGTTGCACTATGTGAATGTGTGTGAAACGTGTGTGTGGATAAGGAAGGGAGTGTGTATTGAGCCTTCTGAGGGAAAAAGAGCGGGCCATTTGGGGCCTGCTTTACAGCTGAGGAAACTGAGGTTCAGCGGGTTTAGCCACGTGCGTGGGATTGCAGAGACCAGGTAGAGATCTAAACACTGGTGGCCTGGATTCTGTCCCCACTGTCTCGGCCAAATATCTTGCCCTGGGAGGCCTGGAGAATTTTATTAGGGGACACTCAGTCCAGAATGCACCCTTTTAGAACCACACCATCTCCTTTCTACTTCGTGAGAAGTGGGCCACCTGCCCCCACGTCTGGAGGCCTTGAGGGGGTGGGAGAGAACTCTGGTCCACTGGACAGGGCAGCAGTTGACTAACACAGCAGTCCCTTGGCCGACCTTGGGAAGGCCAGCGGATGTCTGTGGCCCAGCATTCTCATCTGTAATAGTGCCGTGATGTCAAGTAGGCCTCTGGAAGACCGAGTTAGTCAGCATGCCCAGCCCAAACCACGCTCACTGCCATCGAGTCGATGCCAGCCCATAGTGACCCTGTAGCGCAGGGTAGAACGGCTCCTGTGAGTTTCCGCGACTGTAACTCTTTACAGGAGTAGAAAGCCTCATCTTTCCCCCTCAACAAGCCCAAGCACGTAATAAATGTTGTCTAAGTGGACATGTGAGCAGATGGGACTGAGCCCTGGAGATCTCAGCAGTGAATCGAGCAGAAAACGGAAAGATCCCCATGAGATGGATGGACACAGCGGCTGCAACCATCGGCTCACACATAACCTTTGTGAGAACAGGGCTGGCCGGGCCAGGTTTCCTTCCGCTGCACTGTCCACAGGGGTCGCTATACGTCAGGCCCGACTCAACAGCGCCTAACTACGCGATTGCCTTTATTATGCTGAGTGGTAACCTGGGCACCAAATATTCAAAATGCCCAGTTAAACGTGGTGCAGGGAGCTGGGTACACTGCACTAAGGTTCTGGTTCTGACAGCAGCTCGGACCTTTCCCTATGGAGGCTGAGCAAGCCGGGGGCTTGTATGGGACGAGAGGGAAGGGCCACGGTCTTCAGGCCCCGTGCCAGGAGCTCTGCACATGAGCAACGGCCTCCGCGGCGGGCAGCTTTAGCAGATCCGTGAGCTCCTGGTTACCGTCAGCCTCTAGGCTGAAAAGAATGTGAGGTGCAGTGGGCAGCCGTCCAGGGACCCGAGAAGGGAGGCCTCCTCCTTTCAGGACGTCTCGGGCTGCAGCTAAAACCCTTCCTGTGTCCCAGCTCGTAGTTGGCAGGGGCCGTCGGCAATGAGTGATGGCAGTGGGCGACTTGTCGAAAAGATGTGTGTGAACCAAAGGCCGGCGAGCTGAGGCCAAACCCGCATTCAGGAGGCTGCTGGGAAGACCACCAACAGCACAATGGTTGCTTTTCCAGCTACCACGTCCTTGGCCCTGCGCCACCGGGAGACAGTGGGCACCATCCCAGTGGCAGTTCACCTGGACGGACAGCGTCAGAGGACGGCCATTATCTTCCTGGATCTGGGCCATCCTAGGAGAGAGACAGGCCTCGTTTCCTTGGTTTAAAGATGAAAAAGAAGCGTCCTTCAGCGTTCTACAGCGTAGCAGAGACTAACTTACTGATTTATGAAAACTTGCTTCCTTTTCTGCCTGGGCGCTCAGCCGGACTACAGTTCCCAGCAGGCCTGGTGCGTAGATGCCACCACGTGACTGATTTCTGGCCAATGGATGCTAGAGAAAAGGATGCCCACCTCTCCCGGCTGGCCCATCAAAACGTTCCAGACAATCTGGAAGCCTCTCTTCCTCCTCAGTCAGAAGATGTGGGCAAGCCTTCAGAGGACTCTGAAGCCTGAGGGAGGGGGGAGCCAGAAGATGCGAGGAGGAGCCAGGCTGGACCCTTGAATGAGAAGGTTGGAAGGCCCCCTGCTGAATGCCTGCCACGTTCAGCTCTTCTGTGAGAAACAGGCTTCGATTGTGCTAGGCACCGAGCTCTCAGTCAGTAAACGAGAGCTTACCCACGGTGATACGAGGGCTCCCTCTTAATCACCCAAACAAACAAATAAACAAAAAGTCCAAACTCACTGCCCTTGAGTCGATTCCAATTCATGGTGACTCTATAAGGCAGGGTAGATCTGCCTCTGTGGGTTTCCAAGAATATCACTCTCTACTGGAGTAGAAAGCCTCATCTTTCACCCTTGGAGTTGGCTGGTGGTTTCTAGCTGCTGACCTTGTGGTCAGCAGCTGAGGTTCTTAGGGATCATTGGTGAGAAACTGGAATTGCTCACCTTTAATTGTGTCTCTGACAGAGTTGTAGTTAGGTGGTGTCGAGTCAGTTCCTGCTCATACAAGGGCATGAAACACTGCCTGGTCCTGCACCATCCTCCCAGTTGTCCCCTATCGTAGGTCCCATTGTTACAGCCACTGTGTCAATCCATCCTGTCCTCATTTTTACTGACCCTCTACTTTTCCAAGCATGATATCCTTCTCCAGGAGGTGGTGCCTCCTGATAACTTGTCCAAAGTTATCCTGTCAGTATACTACATATTAGGAGAACATGAGACAAAGCCACCTCATCCTCACTTCTAAGCAGCATTCTGGCTGTATTCTTCCAGCACAGACTTTGTTTACCCTCTACTAGTCCGTGGTTTCTTCAATATTCTTCACCAACACCAGCATTCAAAGACATCGATTCCTCTCTGGTCTTCTTCATTTATTGTCCATATTTTGCATGCATATGAGGTGATTGAGAATACCATGGCTTAGCTTAGGCTCATCTTAGTCCTCAAAATGATATCTGTGTGTGCGCACGTGTGTGTGTGTATGTATAAGTACTTTGAAGAGCTACAGATTATCTCAATGTAATATGTTTCTTGATGTCTTGTGCTGCTTCCAAGGGCCTTGATTATGGATCCAAGTAATCCTTGATGGCTTCCATCTTTCTCCGTTGATCATGATGTTGCTTGTTGGTCCACGTGGAGGGTTTTTGTTTTCTTGATGATGAGGTACAGTCCAAATGGGGGGATTTTACTCTTTGGTCTCCATCGGTCAATGCCTCCAATCTTCCCCACTTCCAGCAAGCAGCGTTGTATATTGCAGGTTGCCAATGAGCCTTCTTCCAATTGTGATGTCAAGGTCTTCAGATGGTCTGGCTTCTCAGACTGTTTGCAGAGGATACGGCTTAGGATGCTACATCTCTGATGCATACATTTCCTGATTGCAAACCAGGCTGTATCTTCCTGTTCTGTGCAACAGACTGTCTTTTGGCATTCAATAAATGTTAGGTAAATCACAGAGATTATTACTCTACGTCCATGTGCCTAGGATCTTTGAGCAAATAAGGGCCACATGTAGGAAACCAAGAAGTGGGAGTAACCTTAGGGAGTAGGTAGAGTCTTGATGGCCAGGGATTCTATATGGCCTGGAGGTAGGCGTGTAGCCAGCAGAGGGGCAGGGATCCACCTCCTCTCCTCCCGCCCTGCGCCCTCACCCGAGGGAGTCTCCAGATGGTTACTCTCTGTGACAGCTGCTGGTCCTCCTTCGCAGCTGGCTTGCGGCCCCTCCAGGAGCAATGGAATGAAACCATGGCCACTTGCTTGCGGATCGGGCAGTTGTGGCCCGGAGGCTTTCACGGACTGGTTTTTAGAAGGAGGTCATCAGGCCTTTCTTCCTAGTCCGTCTTAGTGTGGAAGCTTGGCAGAAGAGATAGTGCATCCTGGCAGCACACAAGCCTCCACGGACAGACCAGTGTGTGGCAGACACACTGCGTGACAGGCACTAGTAGGGTGTTTGTCTCCTCCCGGGAGCTCTGTCAGGAGGGCATGGCGCTCACTACACCAAGAGGGGAGGCATTCCAGAGGCCCTTGGGCTTTAAGGAACTGGTCCAAGGCCCCAGGGCCATGGGGCTTCCATGCAGGGCTGCAGCGCCTACACCCCTCCCACCTAGCCTCTCCTGCTGTATGGGCAGCTCTGCCCCATGCTCCCAGCTCAGGTGGTGAGGAAGCAACAAGAGCCAAGATTCAGGACTGAGTTCTCCTGGGGGAAACCTCGCTCACCAGGCATCCCCAGCAGAGGCCCCAAGTTCAGCTGAAGGGAGCAACGAGGTTACTCAAACTGGAACAAGGTTCACACAGCTGGAGGCTCTCGGGAGAGTGCTGGGAGCAGCTGAAATGAACAGACCCCGCCTGGAAGCAGAAAGGGGTCCCACCAGGGATGGGGGGGGGGCAATGGGGGAAAGGAAGAAGAGACAGGAAGTGGCTGCTCTGCTTGTTCTCAAGAAGTCACACGGCCTGGGGGAGAGATGTCTTGCCCTGGAAAGCGAGGGCCTGGTATTTCTCAAGTGTGTGCTTGGGGCCCCTTGCGTCAGCCTCACCTGGGGAATGGCGTTGCTGGGCCACAGACCCAGTGGGTGCACAGCTCTAGGTGCGGGGAAGAGAGGTCTGCCTTGTAGGCAAGCGTGAAGGGTCTGCCCCGCTCATCCTGGGATGCCCAGCACTTCGCTTCCGTTCAGCATGCGCAGAGGGCACCCTCTTATTGTGAGGGGCTGTAGGCTCAGTTCCGACTTGCAGCCACCCCGTGGACCACAGGACAGAACCCTGCCCAGCCCTGTGCCCAGCCCCTGTCCTCCTGATCGTCGTCATGTCTGAGCCCACGGTGGCAGTCACTGTGTGCGTCCATCTCCTTGACGGCCTTCCTCATTTTCACAGACCCTCTACTTCGCCGAATACTTGTCCTTCTCCAGGACCAGCCTCTCCGCATGGTGTGGCCAGAGAGTACGCCGGGAAGTCCTGCCAGCCTCACTGCGCAGGAGCGTGCTGGCTGCACTGTCCACAGAAGCGGCTCTCTAGCTGGGCGGCCAAGGACTGACTGAGTTAGCTTCTGCTCATAGTCACCCAACCCCAGACACAGCGCAGTCTTGCTGGGACCTGTGTCAGCCTCACGATCACTGCTGCGTCTCGAACTCGGGTCTCCTTCCTTTCTGCTGACTCCCTACCGGGCAGGTTGTCCTCCTCCGGGGTTGCACCTGATGAGAAGTGCCAGGTAAGCGCGATGAAGTCTTACCACCCTGTGCTGCCCGTGTGCCAGATGCCCTGTTTTCTTCCTCGTGTTGCCTCCGCAGTAGAGGCTCCACTCCCCATTTCACAAATGGGGAAACGACAACACAGTGAAGTTTTATAATGGCTCCAAGGTCACCGCAGCCAGGAAGGGGGCAGGGGTGGGGAGCTTCCAGGCTAAGACGGCAGAACAAAGGGCTAGTGACGCACATGAGGAAAAGAACCCATGAAAACTACGCACATGAAAGACGGCAGCGTGCACGACGACGGCGGAAGCCAGGGGAACCCTCCAGCAGATGGTGTGAAGCAACAGGCACAACATTGGACCCTGCAGCCACCCTCCGGAGGGCCATGTCTTTCCCCCAAGGTAGGCAAACCATGGGCCAAGGGCTCAAGTCAGCCCACCACCTGCTTTTTACCAACACAGACAGTCCTCCGGCGATGAATGAGATCTGGTCTGACGTGTCTTCAGGTCGACTCTGCAGTTGGATCCGATCAGGCGCACCTGGTTCTTCGTTAGGCTTATGAGAAGTTAGGCAATGCAAGGGGGTTGCCTGGTGGTGTGGTGCTGCAGCTTATGCGCTGGGCCGTTCAACACAAAGTCGGCGGTTCAAACCCACCCACTACAGCTCTACAGGAGAAAGAGGCGGCTTTCTGTTCCTGTACAGATGCGCGTGCCTAACGGGGATGCCCGGAGCGTGGGGTGACAGTTGTGCCCACAGTTGAGTCAACATGATCTTCAGAGATCATGACTTTTCAGCTCAGCCTTGCTCCAAGCAGAGTACCCTTTTGGATGTCAGGACCCCTGTGCTTCCCTGGGCTGAGCAAGCTGCTCAATAAATGTTCCCTGATGGGGGCCTTAGTACATAGGGTTGGGGTAAGGCCAGGCCAGCCGAGAGAAGCAACTTGTTGGCCCTCACCTGGGCTACCCACCCTTTCTCTTGTGCTCGCTACAAGTCAAGGCTCTTGGGGTCTCTGAGCGACTACAGCAGCATCCCTGAATAGTCTAAATCATTTGGGAGACGAAGAGCTTTTGGAGGAAATCCATGATTTTTATACCTAGTCTTCTGCCTACGCCACATGACAGTCTCTTAGCGGTTTCCATCTAAACCCATGGTGACCTCAAACCTTGAACTGTGGCCTGAAACTAACCAACCGTCACGGAGTCCATCCTGATGCAACAGCTCGGTGGGACCAAGCAGAACCTTCCCCTGAGCTCCCGAGGCAGTCCATCTTGACAGGAGCAGAGAGCCTGAAGTCGCCTGTGGAGCAGCAGGTGGGTCTGAACTGCTGACCTGGGGGTTAGCAGCGGAACACTCAACCCACTCTGAAGCCAAGCCACCTTCCAGTGAGGTACCAGGCTAGATCTTAAAGATTGTCGTTGCCCTCCCGTATTGCGTCCTTTGAAAAACTAATCCACGTGGAACCTCGCGGGCAGCAGCTTCTAGGACTTTCTACAGGACCCCTTGTGGGGGGGCATTCAGACCGCCAACCTTTCTGTTTCCATGCTCAAGGGCAGACCCTTGTCCACAGTGAGGGGTGGAACTGCCCTGTGGGTTTCAGAGACCATTCCTCTTTATGGGAGCAAAGAGTCTCATCTTTCATTGGAGGCGCGGCAGCTTGTAGTTTCGAAATGCTGACCTTGTGGTTAGCAGCCCAGTGCCCAAACCCCTAGGCCATGAATGAAGTAGCGAAGCTCTGGGTGTCAGGGAGACCAGAGTTCAATCCTTTCTGCCCATCTGCTGTGTGACCTTGAGCAAGGTCAAGCAGTTCCCCTCTCTGAGCTGGGTTCGGCCCACACAGTTGTGAGGTAAGTTGTAGGCCTTGGTGGAGGGAAACACCCCTTTCTGATGAGGAGGGAGACGGTTTAGCAGGGCTGTCTGCTCAAAGACCCCAAATCCATTATGCATGTTTTATCTTCCAGCTCCCAGGGCCTTGAATAAACAATGTCTTCATCCAGTTTTTAAAAGAAACTCTAATTCCGCTTCAGAATACTACTCCCAGTACCTCCCTCCACCCCCACTCCCCACCCCCTCCACCCCCAGCTGAAATTTGGCTGGCTCCTCTGCTGGCTGCTAGCCGGAATTTCCAAACACTGTTGGTTTAGCATTTCTCAAATGTATCCCATTAACATGATGAACCTGTCAGCCCGCGCCTCCTCTCGGATCGCAGGTTTGACGGTCACAGCCAGAGCCAGAGGCAGCAGCAGCGAGGTCAGACTCCCCAGGCTGGCCTTTGTGAGGCTGGGTAGTGCTGGCCTTGGCTGCCCTGGACGGCGGCAGGGGGGGGTCTGTCAGCATTTGCATGAGGAGCTGTCCCCAGGTCAGGCGCAGACACAGGCTGTGTGCTCGGAGACTGAGAGGAAGGGTGTTGGAATGAGGGGACCTGGGAAATGTTGGGGGAGCGGAAAAAAATGACATTCTCCAAGTTGCCACTTGAGGGGAAAAAACAAGACCTTGAATGAGGCCCAGCCAAAGGCCCTGGTCTGGGAATCAGGAAACGGCTCTGCCCTGGCACTGGGGTTCCCTGACCCCTCTGTGGGCCTGTGAGCAGGCCGCCTGCCCTCTCTGAGGCACATTTATGGAGAAATGAATGGGTCAGGCAGGGCCACATGTGTTTGAACTTGCCTGGCAGCCGAAGGCCTTTCCAAACACATTTTCACTTGGAATTTTAATATATAAACAGATAAAAGGGGAGCTGGCTCTCTGCTTAAAGGAGGTGGGGGTGGGGAAGGGAGCGCTGGAAGCCTGTCCATTTGGACTCCCCCATGAATCAGTGCAAACTCCGTGGCCTGGCACCCGGTCGGTACGATCCCTTCCCACCCTAAAACTCAACAACAAAGCCAAACTCATTTCCATGGAGTTGATGCCGACTCTTCAGGTAGAATGGTCCCCGGGGGTTTCCACCCCCACCCCCGCCCCAGCCGTGACTCTTTAGGGGAATAGAAAGCCCTTCTGTTTCCATGGAGCAGCTGGTGGCTTTGAACTGCTGACTGTGCAGTCAGCAGTCCAACTCATAACCACGAGACCACCAGGGCCCCTTCCTGTCCTGGCAGCTGTTGATCCGATGACCTTGCAGCTGCTGAGCTTGTAAACACCCAGGGCTGTGATTCATCCTGCACGTTTTGTACCAGGAGCTGGAATGCCACATGCTTCCCTTCAAGAGGTAGTCGAGACCCCAGGTTCAAATCCCGGCTCTGCCACTCAGCAGCTGCGTGATCTTGGGCCAGTTGCTAATGCCTCTGTGCCTCCGTTTGTTCTTTTGGAAAACAGGTCAGTCTGACGATGGAAGGTGTAGATGCGCAGGGGCTTCGAAAAGTTCGGGGTGAAAATTCCATGGTCTGTTCCTTCCAGTTTGCCCCAAACTTCAAGAAGTTCCCCCTCCTCCTCTGGCCCCCACAGATCAAAGTGCAGTCATGGAGTAGGCAATCAAATCATGCCAGGCCCTTGGTATGACGGCCACATAAATCACGGAGTGTCTGTTCTCATAACCACCTCCCCGTTCCTCAGTGAGGTTCAAGTGCTCCCAGGTCACATAGCTAGTACTGACAAGGGCAGGCTTGAATGCAGGTCTGCTCAGGACCATAGCCCATGCTCTAAACGTGCAGTCTAAACAGGTGTGTCCTGGCCTTGGAGGTCAGCGGTCTGGTCTTAGGAATGGGCTTGGGGAACTTGAATCCAGCTCCAGTTTCCCCAAAGTGGGTGATACTGCCCCCTGGGGGGCACTGAAACAACCCGGGGACTGCCCAGCAGATCCCTGTGTGTGGTCCTGGATTCTGAGATAAGGACGTCTTCATTGCCACAGGGGTGCTGATTCTTTTCATTTTTTATGAAAAGGGGGTGGTAGGCCAAATCCGTTTGGGAGCGAATGGTCTAGCCAGAAGGCTCGTGAGCAACTGCCCCGGTGAGGTGAAGTAGTTTACGTGGCGGCAGGGCCTACGATTGGGGCATTTTAACAAAGGCACATCCACAGAGCCCAGAAGTGACAGCCCTTGGCCATTCCTACTGGCCTACGAGATGCCCTTGTGCAGGCAAGAAGGATGGGGCAGCCCCAAGCCAGGGCACAGGTGGGCAGAGAGCAGGCTGGCTCCCACCGCTCTGAGCTGTGCAGGAGCTCCGTAACCTGCATAGCGGCCCTGACCCTTTCCCTGCCCAGAGGGTGGTGGGAAGGCAGCCAGGGAGAGAGGAGAGTGGGCTGAAGGGAGACAAAGAGCCGTCTCAGCTTTGCCTGGCTGCATGAGGGGGGCCGGGTGAGGGGCTGCGCACAGGGAGGGGGCGGGGGGGGGGGCAGGAAGCCTGGGTGTGATTGCCTGGGGCAAATGCGAATCCCACAGTCACAGGGCCTCCACAGGCTGCTTTTCCTCCGTGCGTGGAGGGTGGTAATGAAAGATGGCCGTGCGGCCCTCTCTGGGGAGCTGGACAGGAGCCAAGCCACCATGTGGCGAACAAATGCTGGGAGCGCCCCGCCGCAGAGCTGCCGCCGCGCGTTATTTAAACGGCAGCAACCTTGGTCCTGACCCCGGACCCACAGAAACGGGCAGCAGGCAGCCAGCCCAGAATGCCTCAGTGCCCAGCCACAAACAGTAGCACCCAAAAAAAGCAGGCCACCGGCCAGGTATAGATGGAGCAGCCTGGTCTTACCTTCAGACGGCTGAAGCCCAACACCAGCTGCGCCCCAGGTGAACCACACACCTCTGAGCATGACCTGAACCCCTCCATCCCCCATTCGACAGGGACGCTCATTGCTATTAGGTGCCACCAAGCTGGCCCCTGATTCCTGTTGACGCCACGCACACTGGAAGGAAATACCGCCCGGTCCTGTACCTGCCTCCCTATGGGTTGGTGTTGTAGATCACGACGGTGGATGGGACCATGTGATCCATGGGGTTCTCATTGGCTGCTGCTTGGAAACAGGGAGCCAGAGCTTTCCTCCTAGTTCTTCCTTGTGTGGAAGGCCTATGGATACCTAGTTCATGATCATGGCCACACCCAAGCCTCCAGTGAATGACCAGAGGAGCGCTGCTTTGGACAGGAATTGAATGCTGCTCTCCTGAAAGAGGGGGGTTCCACCACTGAACCCACCACGACAGTCCCGGACCCCTGCTATGCCGAACTTACTGCCATCGAGTCGGTTCCGACCCATGGCCACCCTGTACCACAGGGGAGAACTTCCCTGTGGCTTTCCAAGACTTAACTCTTTATGGGAGCAGAAATCCTCATCTTTGACCCAAGGAGCAAGCCCAATGTGTAATCCACGATGCCACTGCAGCTCCTTCCCCAGTGATACGGTGATGCCTATGTAGCCCACAATGCAGGGAGGATATAGGAATGAGAAAATGAATGCCAAGTGCCCAGCCCAGGGCGTGAGGTAGGGTCAGAGGTTTACGTGTGGTAGGTATACACATAGGTCTCTTCAGCTATTCAGCAAAGGTTATTTGAGCCGCCCGCCCCCCTGAGCCCCAGTCCTGGAGACCATCCACATGGGAGGGTGGGGGTGGTTTCCTCGGAGCGTGACATCTGGGCTGAGATCTGAAGGTTGCACAGAAGGCTTTGAGGTAGGATGGGAAGGACAGGTGAGGAGCTCAGAAAAGGTTGGAGGTGGCTCAAGCAGTGAGAGCGAGGAGAGAGGGAGGAGCTGGGTGAGGTGGGCAGGGGCCAGATTCTGTGAGTCAAGGTAAAGGGCTGTCCAGACACTGGTGAGTTTTAACTGAGGTATCTAAATAGAGTTTAAGAAGCTCACACATATTGAATGATCCCATTTACTTGAAACACCTAGATTAGGTAAGTTTCAGAGCCTTAAGTCTGTCTCTGGGGTCGGAGGGATGGGGAAGGAGGCCTCAATGCTTAGGGGGCCCTGAGCTTCGCTTAGGGTATAATTTTGAAATGAAGTACAGTCCGGGGTGAGCAGTTCAAGTCACAAAACTATACACGTGAAGATTGCTGACATGGCAAATGTTTTATTAGTAGTAGTAGTATTAGTAACCATGGTGTCTATTCCAACTCACACCAACCGTAGGCACAGCAGAACGAAACACTGCATGGTCCTGCACCGGCCTCCCCAAATGTTATGTGTGGGTACATGGATGCAACCACTGTGCCAATCCACCTCATGGAGACCTTCTTTGTTCCTGCCCCTTTGTTACTTTACCAAGCCTGATGCCCTGCTCCGGGCACCGGCCTCACCTGAAAACAAAGGGCACGAGAACACCCCTTGCCGTTCTCCCCGGCATTCTGGCTGTCTTCCAGATCGATCAGTTCCTCTAACAATCCAAACTCGCTGCCATCGCACCGATTCTGACTCATAGCGACACTGCAGCACAGTAGGGAAGAGCGGGCCTGCCCCTGTGCGTTTCTGAGACTGCGATTCTTCATGAGCACCATCCATTCAATGGCAGGGGGTTTGGGTGGGAGAAGTACTGGGCGCCCAACAGCCTCTTTGTAGACCGTGCTTGCTCCTGACCTGGAAAAGGCAGTGCTTGGAAGCTGGACTGGCAAGGTGCCCACCAGGGCTATTTCTCCCACAGAGGAACTCTATCAGGCTGGGACCAAGTCCCCGGATGGAGGAAAGAAGAAGGGTCTAGCCCTGGAGCCATTCCTGAAAGTGGCCAAGGCACATGGGGGGCTGCTGGGGAGAACAGGTCTCACGGATCAGCCCCCTTCACCATTTCTGTGCCCCTTGGAATCAGAGACACAGCCTTTCTCTGGGATGCTGGCATACGCATCGGCTGGATGATTGGTCGCTGGAGAGAAATGGGCAGCTGTGCCTGGTGCCACTTTCAGAGCAAAGCATCTCTCTCTCCCTAAGGCTGCCTACCCATTCCCAAGCCCCACCTCTGCAAGGCCCGCAGACTCAGACTCCGGTGCTTTCTGGCAGGGGGAGGGGAAAACCTTAGTGACAGGAGAGAGGCTGGATTTGGCCTTCTCCCTCCACGAGGTGGCTCCGCTGGGACCCTTGAGGACCCGAGTGTCTAGCTCAGACTCTCCCTCCCAGGGAGGGAAGGCGGGTGTGGTGAATCGGTCAGCACAGCCAGCCAGACCTAAATGCCGTCTGCAAAGATGTCACATGTATGTATGTGCCTGGCACAGTGGGGACCGTAGGGGGAAACAGTCCTTGGCTCCATCTTCTGGAAAAGGTGCAGTCTCGGGAATTAACGAGGAGCAAATCAAAACCTCCCCCCCCCCCCGCCAGATCGGGGACAATCCAGTGGACTCGGGATGAACAAGGACACCCAGCTCAGCATTCGGGGTTGGTTCTTCCTTCATGGAAGGAGTCTTTATGTAGAAACTGATAGATCACAGAACCAGTCAAAAACGAAACGAAGTCCCTGCCTACCCAGCTCGTAGGTTTGAGAAAGCTCTGTGAAAATTTGTGCAAAAGCATCATATTAAAAACTACACTCCAAACCGGTTCCTGTCACATGGATTGCGACTCGTGGCAAGGTCATGTGTGCAGGACAGAACTGCTCCAAGGAGATCCCAAGGCCGTGAGTTCGCAGAAACAGATTTCCAGATGTTTCTCCAAGGAGCCTCTAGGCAGGGTCGAAGCACCAGTGTAGTGTTTGGGTCAGTGGTCCAGCACTTCGTCATCTGAGACACCCAGAGACATGCGTGCAAAACTATAGCAAACCACGCGGCTGCTCCTGGGGACAAAGCGGTGGCTGTACCCTTGCATAAAGATTTATGGTGGGGTAACTGACCTTGTCCTGTGCTGTCCCTGGGAGTCAGAATGCATGTGACCTTTGCACACTGGACGAAGAAGACCACAGAGGCATCGGTGCATTTGAATGATGGGGCTGAAAAAGGATCTTGTCAGGGCCACGGGCTGCCGAAAGGACAAACAACACATCCGTCTTGGAAGAAGGACAGCCAGACAGCTCCTTGGAGGCAAGGATGATGTGACCGCTCTCACGGACTTTGGACATGTTGTCAGGAGAGAGTAGTCCCCGGAGAAGCACATCCTGTTTGGTAGAGTAGAAGGGCAGTGAAGAAGAGGAAGGCCCCCAACGAGATGGATGGACACAGGGGCTGCAGCTATGGGCTCAGGCCTGGGAACGCCTGTGCGGATGGCACAGGGCCGGGCAGTGTGTCGCTGTGCTGTGGAGATTGCGATGGGTTGAACAAACTAGATGGCGCCTCCCAATGACAGCAACTTGTCTATGGTCCTGTTTTCACCAACTGGAACACCAGCAGCATGGGGGTCAGCGTACATTTTGTCCACGGAAGCCTAGCACGTGCACATGTATGGAATGAAACCAAGGGAAGCAAGGAGCAGCTCTGTGGGAGGGGGGTGGACACTCTGTCAGTCTGGGTAGACTAGAGAAACAAATCCATAGACACTCGTATGTGTCTAAGAGAGAGTTGTAGATAAAGGGTCTTTGTACATTAAGAAAACATCCCAACCCATTCTAGTCTAAGCCCATCAGTCCGATGTTAGCTCACATGTCCAATACCAATCTATGAAGTCCTCTTCAGACTCACGAAGCACATGCAATGACACTGAATTCAGGACGATCACAGGCTGGTGAGTACATAGTCTTGTGGGTCCAGTAGTGTTTGTAAGCATTTCGGCGTTCCAGGGGTCTCCGTGAGGCTTCTCCAAGTCAGTACACTAGCGCAGTTTCATGTGTCTTGTCTGCTACAAAGTCTCTCAGGGAGTGTGAGTCGTGAGGGTCTCACCTGCCTCCAAGGAGGAAATCCAGAGTTCCCAGAATTCGCAGGAGAAGGCCATGCCCACATGGATGCCTCATTGGCTGGGATCCGATTGACAGACTCGACTCCACCTCTTCACTCTTCGTCCTCAAATTGACAAACGATTACATACCTGCCACAGACACCTAGGACACCCACAGGGGACACTTTTCCTCAAAGGCACAAGCACCAGGATGCGCGAGCATTCTGTCCCATGGCAACCCCACTGGGTGTGCCTGCCACACTCAACGTGCTTGTGGCGATTTTGGTGAATGAATGGGTATTTGGAATTTAGAAGCTGAATTCCAATGCTCAGACAGCCCCGACGGCATCTGGGTGGCTACATGTGAAAGGAAGTGTGAAGGAGTAAGGTTCTTGGGTGGCGCGTGTGAGAATTCCTGAGCCAAAGACCCAGCGAGGTAGAAAGGCTGCTTCTGGCATGGTGGGAAGACCCCTCCCCTCCCTGGCCACAGTGCTCACCCGCAGAATGAGACCACCCAGAACACTCCAAAACGTCCCTATTATTCCGTAGCAGCATTCCGGTTTTATCAAGTATCTTCTCCTCCTATTGCAGTGGTTCTCAACCTGTGGGTCCAGACCCCACTTAAGACTATCGGAAAACACATATTTCCCATGGTCTTAGAAACTGAGATACGGCTCCTGTATCTGCCTCCAGGCAGGTACGCCCACATACGAGTACCCGGCGGGGGGACTGTTACCCATGCCATACCATGTTTCAAGATAATTTGTCATTAGAAGTAAATACTTCACAATATATAATAACATATTGTTTTTGTGATTCATCACTATGCTTAATGATGTTCCATTTGTAACAATGAAAATACATCCTGCCTATCAGATATTGACATGACAATTCATCACAGTAGCAAAATGACAGTGAGGAAGTAGCACGACAATCATTTTATGGTTGGGGGTCACCATCACACGGGGACCTGGATGAAAGGGTCGCGGCCTGAGGAAGGTGGAGAACCACTGTCCTAGACAGATCCACGCATCTCCTTCTGGCCCCAAACACCCTCCCTGAAAACAGAAGCCGGGGGTTGGGGAGGGAGGGGGGTTGTCACTAGCTGTCACTGAGCTCCAACACCTAGTGACCCCAGTTTTGACCAAACGAAACATTGCCCCGCCCCAGCCCCACACCCTCTTCGTGACCATCAGCATGTTAGGGACCACGTGGTAAGGTGATGGTAAGGAGATCCCATCTCCTTGTTGGCCATTAGACTAGCCCAGGTGGTTGGGGATCTGAAGGCTTTTCATTGGCTGACTTGTTGGGAACTAGATCCACAGGCCTTTCCTCCCGGTGGAAGCTCTATGGGAACCTGTCCACCCCGGATGGCCCTGCTGGTCTCTGAGATACTGATCCCAGGACTTCCAGCATCACAGTATCATGCCAGCCACTGTAGAAAGGGTTGGTGGCTGCAGGGTGCCAGGGGCATGTCTTGAGCCCCGCCCGGAGGGATGCCTTTATTCCAAATCCTGTGTTGCTCATGCACGTTGGCTCCCTCCCCCTGGGGCCTGACCTTCTAATGAGCTGGACCTTCTCAGCCTCTGTGGTTTGAACGGCTGCCTGCACTGAATGTTGCCTAATGCCGGGGAGAGAGCAGGGCAGGCGTAATTAGGCTGGGGCCTCATTAGCGGCGGCAGTCTTGGGTGTTTTCCATGCTTGGTGCCCACTGCCCTGCGTTTCGAAGCCCGTCCGTCTGTACGGACGTGGGTGCTGCTTTGAGTGCTGTGTTGTGGAGCCAGGCTTGAACGGGGGCCCGGAATGGCAGCGGCCCTCCACCAAGCATGAATTTTAACATGTCCTGGGATGGCCCCTGCTCTGCTTTCCCAGGGGAATGCAGAGTTCTACTGAGAACCTGGACATATGGGTTGGTCCCAAGCACCTCAAGCTGGCTAGCAGTCCCTGCTCAGGGTTGGGTGTCTGCCAGATAGCAGAGCAAGGGTAGGATCCACCTCTTGGTTCTAATTCCCCACAGGTTAACCAGCCTGTGGGCAATATTTTGCCACCTAGAAAAACACTGCACGAATCTGCCACTTTGTCACACGGGGGCCACCTGTCTGTGATGGCTTGTGCTGTGATGCTATAAGCGATGCCACCTGGGTACCAAATTCCAGCGGGGTCCCTCAAGGTGGTCAGGAGAGCTTCCCCATGAAGCAAGACTAGGAAGAAAGACGTGACGATCGACTTCCCCAAACCCAGCCAGTGAAACCCATGGATGACAGCCGATGGTGCTCTGATAGAGCGCTGGACGAGAGGAAATCTGTGAGCGCAGGCCCTCAAAGCTAGGTGGCTGTGTCAATGGACTTGAGTCTCTCCTTGATCCTGAGGAAGGCGTGCAAACAGGGTTTCCGTGCTTCCTGATGTTGAGCCCACTCACGACAAGGGAAACCTGACCATGGGAGCAGGGACATGGTCTGCTCTGTCAGCTGATCATCATTGGAGAGGCCAAGACCCACCCCGTTCTTTCCCACTGTCCTCTGCCCTCTTCTGAGCCCCAGGAGGCTGGCCTGTGGATGGTACCCACCCTGCTGCCTGGCCAACTAACGTTCGCCTTGGTCTGGGCCCAAAGAAATCCTGACCAGGAGAATGGAGACCAGGAGGGCAAAACGTGTCTTTCAGATTCTAGTCTGCTCTGCTGCCAGGGCTTCTGGGGGTAGCCGGTTCCTCCACAGCTTCTTCTGAGGGGCTCTGCTGCCCAATTCTAGATGTCCAATTGTAGGTGCATTGAGGTAGATTCTCAACTCACCACAAGCCCATGTGACCGAGTAGAACTGCCCCCTAGAGCTTGCTAGTAGCTTGAACTTACCCCTGCCACCCTCCCCACTCCACATAGGAGCAAGCTGTGGCCATCACATCTCTGAGAGGTACAGCCTTGAAAAATGAGCAGCCTGCTTCTACTCTGCAGTCCCCCTGGGTGGCCAGGAGTCTGAGTTGACTCCACAGCAGCCAGCGACAGACAGCAACTTTTACCCACCCAGGGGCCAGCGCGTCCCAAGATGGTAGCACTGATCCCAGGAGCTCTGCCACCAGGACTCCCTGCTGGTAGGGCTGTCCATGGCAAACAGGCTTCAGAGGAACTTCCAGATGAAGGCAGAGAAGAAAGGTCTCATGGTCTACTTTAGACGATGAACCAAAGAGACCTCTACACATACGAGATTCTGAGAAACAAGGGAAACTCCACCGGGCGCAACCAAAAGACACAACCATGGGCTCAGAGACACCAGCCGTGGTACAGGACCGGGTAATGTGTCACCAGTCAGTCACTCAACAGCAGGCCTCCACCACGGCCACTTGATCCCCTCTCCCCGCCTGAACGGCAGAGTCTTGGATACACGCAGTGATTTCCCACCCAGTCGTTCATTGTCCGGTTATCTCTTGCCTAGCCCATGATGAAGGGCTCACTGCCTCTTTAAGCAGCTCCGACTGACCCGTTTCCCTTCCTGTGGAAGAGGCTGGGCAGGGTGACATGCCCAGGTGCTGGGGCCACAGGGCCTCAGCTTGCCTCTCAGCATGGCCACTTGCTGGCTAGGGACCTCCACCCTATCATCCAACCCCTGGCTGCTCCCGGCTCCTTATCTATAAGGCGGTTATAATAGTACATTCCTCACAGAGCTGTTGAAAGACTAAAATGAGTTAATACATGCTAAGTGCTTGGAGCGGTGCCTAGCACGTAGGAAATGCTATCAAGGGTTTGGCCAATAAATACAAATGCATGAATTTTGTATGTGCAAGGCGAGCTGGCTCCAACAAAAAGGGAATTTTCTGGCTCAAGTCTGGGGCCGAGTCTGGATCCAGGGCCTTGAAGAACATCTCACTGGGTCATTTTCTCTCTGTCTCTTGGCTGGGCTTTCCTTGGCCAGAGGCTTCTTCCTCTGAGGAGAAAGAGGCTCGCTCCAGGTGTCCGTCCTACAAGCTCAGCCACTCAGGGGTGCGGCATGCCTCTCCCACCAAAGAATGCCAGCCAGTGTCGCAGTGAATTCTGTTGGGGAGAGGTCACCCTAGTAGAACGTCTGGACCAGTGTTTCCCAAAGTGGGCAATTCCACCCCCTGGGGGGCCTCAGTAATGATCTAGAGTGGGTGCAAAAGGAGCTATGTATACTTTAACCTGGATTAGGGGCACAAACACTCTCATTGCCATCCAATCATAGCGACCTTATAGGACAGAGCAGTACTGCCCCTGCGAGTTTCAGAGACTAAATCTTTCCAGGGTGGAAAGCTTCTACTTTCTCCTGAGCAGTGGCTAATGGTTTTCCAATTGTGGGCTTTGAGCTCAGCAGGCCACTGCATAACCCACTATGCAAAAGATTTAATTGCCAGGAAGGTGCTGAGTAAGTTTCTTCCTGAAAAGGGAGCAGCAAGCTTGGTGGCATAGTGCATTACGCAGTGGGCTGCTAACCACAAGGTCAGCAGTTCAAAGCCACCAGTCATTCCTTGGGATGCAGGTGAGGCTTTCTACTTCCATAAAGAGTTACAGTCTTGAAACCCACAGGGGCAAGTCTACCCTGTCCTATTGGGTCACTATGAGTTGGAATCGACTTGTTGGGAATGAGTTTATTTTATGACCAAGGAAGCTGAGTAACTGATCTAAATTTCCTTCCCCAAAGTGGAAGAAACAGGTACTAGAGAAAAGCAGCCATGGTCTACTGCTCACCTTCCCAACAGGTAAGTCGCAGGAGCTGGCCTCGTGGCTCAGACGGAATCTACAGTGAGACACTCTTATGGGCATTTTCAACGCAAAAACCAAGAGTCTCTGAAGGAACGTAATGCAAGTCAAGGAATGCAATGCCTGACATTTCTGCTTTGGCAGACCCCAGCTAAGGCTCACAAGACCTTCTTGACCCAAGGAAGTGTCCACTAACGGCCCCTGCAGGACTCACTGTGCATCGCGCTGGGGTTCCCTTATGCATATGCACTCTCTCACAAGTCCAGTGCTAGGAGGGAGGGCCAGGGACAATCCTGGATGGATCCTGTCCACCAAGGACGCTGGGGAGAACCAGAGCACAGGCACACTGTGAACACACCACAGGTTCAGTCCCAGTGTCTACAATAAAGCAAATGTGGCCGTGGGTTATCTGGGGTCCCCAGTGCGTATCAATGTCATGTTCACACTGCACTGTTGTCTGTGAAGCATGCAGCACAACCCCTAAACTGCAATTCCAACTCAGAGCGACTCTACAGGGCAGGGGAGGATGCCCCCTTTTGGTTTTCTGAGACTTTAAGTCTCTATGGGAGTAGACAGCCTCATCTTTCTCTCTTGGAGTGGCTGGTGGATTTGAACCACTTACCTTGTGGTTAGTGTAGCCCATTCTGCCACCAGGCCTCCTGAGTATGCAATAGAATGATGAAAGAGTTTGAGGGGGGTGGGAATTAACAAATGTGACACACACAGGGGTGGGAAATGAGCACATACTATTGGCCTGGAGATGTGCCCAGTCACCAAAGGGTTGCCACTAATCTGTGGTTTGTTTTAAACAAAAGCAAGGAAATAAAACCCCCCAAATTGAAGGCATGAAATATTTATTTCATAATGGAACCTATTACCTAGTACAAACTAGCCCATCCATCATCGATTAACCACCGAAGGAATAACGTGGAGGCTGAGTCTGTCTGCCCTCCTCCATATGACCACCTCCGGCTACACAAGGGGGGAGGAGGGGACCAACAGCATCAGCGGCTCCAGGCCGAGCCTGAGCCCTAAGAGGCTGAGGTCATGCCTCATACCCCCAGCCTCCAACCTTCTTGCCAATATGGACCCCAACTGCCCCTCCTCTACAGCTGTCTGGACTGATCAGTGGAGTTTGGTAATTCAGCGAAGTTTGGTAATTCAGTGCAATGGCCCCACAGAACTCATGATTATGGGGTGTATTGGGGGAAGTGAATTGGTTACCATTGAGGTAAGAAAGACACAGGATACAGGTGTTGCGTCAGAATAGTCTCTTCCCAGCATACCCTCAGCCCAGCCTTTCTCTAGTCTTGGCCTCTCGGTCACAAGCCCTGCTCAGGCAGTGCTACAGAGTTCTCCCAATGCTGCCGGTGAATGCTCACACCTAAGGCTCTGATGGAAGGTGTGCAGCCCTAACCCCTGGGTCAGCAAACAACTTTCCAGTTAAGTGCCTGGAGGCATCCCACTCCGCAAGCAAGCTTACTGCCCAAAGGCACTCAGCGTTAGTCACCCTGTGGGCCACAGAGGCCACCACTCTGACTCTGTTCTACTGCAGCCCGTCCTCTGTGGCTCCTCTTGGTTTACAACTCTGTCTTCATCTGTATCAAAGAGGTTCAGAGGGCCCGCTCTACTCCCGTGTCTTTTTTGACGGTAATAAAGCCCCATCCCTGCTTGCTGCTTCTGAGCTGGCTCTTGGCCAACGCAGCAGGATGCCAAAGCTGACCACTCCCTGCATTAGCTTTCCAACTGATTCCAAACACAAGTCACACTATTAACAATCCCACACAACTGAATCTTATAAATGTATCAGTGCCTTCCCCACTTCTTGTTACCTAGACCCATCAAGGTCTATTCTGGGAGTTACAGAGACTATGGCTAGGAGAGCCATCTCAAATAGATGCCTGAACCCAACCAAACCAGACCAAACCCACTGCCACTGAGCCAAACTCACAGAGCTCCCATAGGACAGAGTAGAACTGCCCCAGAGGGTTTCCAAGGCTGTAAGCCCTTACAGAAGCAAACAACCGCATAGTTCTCCAAAGAGGCAGCTGGTAGGTTTGAACCGCTGACCTTTAGCAGGCAAGCATTTGAGCCACCACAGCTCCCCATCATCGATGAGATGTCTTTTTCCTCAAGGTCTCCTGAACTACCCCTGCTCCAAACGCCAGATGTAGACCTCCACACAGGGGGAGCCTGGGTGCTGGCCTCAGGTGGTAAGTTCTCTTATAGAAGCTGGGTCTGCGCAGCGTAGCTCTTGTTTGTGGCCCTCGGCCAGAGCTGCTCCTGCTGCTGGCCTGGTGGGGTGTGACAAAGGCTGGGTAGGAGAAGGAGACCTTTAAGGGGAGACCCTGGTTAGTCCCAGGCTTCAAGGTCAGGACTGGTGGCCAGTCAGCTCAAGTCTGTTAGACTGCAGAGGGCATGCGGGGAGAGCCCCAGGATGCCCCAGGGCTGGGGGAGGACAGGCAGATGAACATGAAGGGAACTTCGTGAGGCCAGCTGCTGCCCTGTGGCCAGGATGGGGGATTGGAGTGGTGACCCTGGACCACGTGCTGAGCCCTGAAGGCCAGTGAGAAGCAGAAACAGTGATGAGACAAACTGAAGGAGAGCAAAGGCTTGAAGGAGCGGCGAGAGCGACTGCTTGCGTGCTGGCTATGCCTGGACAACCTAACTGCCTGCCGCCGAGTCGATCCAACTCATAGTGACCCTGCAGGACAGAGCAGAGCTGCCCCTGTGGGCTTCCCTGCCTGTCAACCCCTACCAACGTGTAAAACCTCTTCTTTTTCATAAGGAGCGGCTGGATGCTTCAAACTGATCTAAAGCATAACCCACTACCCTACTCAAACCAAAATCACCCTCAATGGCACTGAGTCAATTCCAACGTAGGATGGGGTAGAACTGCCCCTGTGAGTTTCTGAGATAACTCTATTTACTGGACTGGGAAGCCTCTTCTTTCTCATTTGGAGCAGCAGGTGGTTTCAAACGGCTAATCCTGTGGTTCACAGCCCAATTCATATGACGACCAGACCACCTGAGCTCCTACTTACTGTGCCACTCCAAACCACCCCTCCCCCTCCCCCCTGGGGGAAAAAAAACCAAGAATGAACTCACTGCCATCAAGTTGATTCTGACTTACAGCGACTCTATGTGACAGAGCAGAACCGCCTCTGTGGGTTTCCAAGGCTCCAGATACAAGCACCCCGCCCTGAATGGAAGTTCCCATGCCCCTCCAGTCCCATCCCGGCCAAGCTGGCCCCAGCGGAGGGTGCACCCAGTGTGGCCGGTGGCCACACTGAGGTCCTGGCTCTGGCATCACGGCCGCAGGAGGTCCTCTGACTCAGGGTCATCCAGGTCACCTGGTGAGCTTATATTGGTCCTGTTCCAGGACACGCACAGGCGCAGACACACTACCGACAGCCTGGTGGCGAAGTGGTTATGTGTTGGGCTGTGATCCACAAGGTCAGCAGTTCAGAACAAAGGGAGAAAGCCAGGGCTTTCTACGTGCATAAAGAATGACAGTCTCAGAAACTCACTCGGTTCCGATGAGTCAGAAGTGACTCGGTGGCAGTGAGTGGGACTATATTCCATTCTACTTCGTCTTCTAATAGTGATTATCCTAGAAATTGCCGGATACATCCTTAATATTCCAAAGACTATTTATATTGATTGATTTTCCTGGCTGACAGCGTAAGGGCCTCCCCCCAAACGAGCCCATTCCAATTCACACTGACCCTCCTCAGGCTGTAAATCCTTTTTTTGGGGGGAGGGGGCTCTTACATCTCTTATCACAATCCATACATTCATCCAGTGTATCAAGCACATATGCCGCCATCATCATTTTCAAAGCATTCTCTTCTCACATGAGCCTCTGATATCAGTTCCCCATTTCTTCCCCCTCCCTCCCTCAAGAACCCTTGGTAAGTTATAGATGATTTTTTTCCATATCTTACTTGTACTCTGTTGCCCCTCACTCGCTTTTCCATTATCCATCCCTCTGAGAGGGAGTTCTAGGTTGATCCTTGTTATTGAGTCCCCCTCTCTCCCCCCACCCTCCCCTAATCCTCCTGGTATGTCTACTCTCCTTGTTGGCCCTGAGGGATTCACCACTCCTGGATTCCCTGTGCTGCGGGCTCTTAGGAGTACCCAGCCTCCACGTGCTCCCAGAGAGCGGCTGGTGGGCTTGATCCGCTGGCCGACTCCCTCACTGGACAGGGCTTCTCAGAACACCTGATTTCCATTTCCCCTGATCTCTCGGAACTTATTTTTGTGTGTATTCATCCAATCATTATTGTTGCAGGCAAAGGTTACTGAACATATCCACCGATCCCTTTCCACGTCATTCCCTCCTCCAGGCCCACCTTTGGCTGTGAGCCCTCTCTCTTGGTGGCCCTTTCAATGGTCTTCAGTGAGGGCAGGGCTTTGCTTGGTTCCTACTCTTTGCCTTTATTCACGTCCTGCGTTTCCCTGGCAATAGAACTCCAGGTCGGCAACTACTTTCTTTCAGGCCACTCAGGGCTGCATCCCTTCGCGGCGGCTGTCAGGAGGCCACAGCGAGTCTGACTGCTGCTCCCAATGATTATAATTCCAGTTTCAATGCCTTGGGAGGCCCTGTCCGCTGGTAAATCACTTCACCCAAAAGGTACAGAACTCTGGGGGCTCAGCTTATTGTGGGGAGAGTCTTGCTTAAACTCCCCACACTAAGTGATGCTAGAAGTTGACTTCTGTCTCCCTCGTTCTTAAAGCTGACTTTCAACTTTGCAGAACTTATCAAATGGTCTCTCTCTCTCTCTCTCTCTGGAGCGCGCGCGCACACACACACACACACACACACACACCCCAAGCAGTAGCTTTTGCACTCATTTTTGTCCCTGGGTTTCTGTATATAGTTCATTTTATTGGGGGCTCTTACACCTCTTACAACAATCCATACATCGATTATATCAAGCACAATTGTACATAGGTTGCCATCATCATTTTCAAAACATTTTCTTTCTACTTCAACCCTTGGTATCAACTCTTCTTTTTTCCTCTCTCCCTGCCCCACCCTCATGACCCCTTGATAAATTATAATTATTTTCATATCTTACACCATCTGCTGTCTCCCTTCACCCACATTTCTGTGTTTGTCCCCCTGGTGGAGGGGGATGCTATACATCGACCATTGTGATCGGGTTTTCCTTTCTCCCTCTTCTCCCCCCACCTTCACCCTACCCTCATGGTATCGATACCCCCGTTATGATTCCTTAGGGGGTTATCTGTCCTGGAGTCTATGTGTTGAGAGCTCTTATCTGTACCAGTGTACACGTTCCAGTTTAGTCGGATTTGTAAGGTAGAAATGAGGCTTTGCTAGTGGGGGGGGAGTGGTAGGGAGCACTAATGAACTAGAGGAATGTTGTGTGTTTTGTCAGTGCTATGCTGCTGGCTCGTCCTTTCCTTGTGACCCTTTTGTGAGGGGATGTCCAATTGTCTACAGATGGGCTTTGGGTTTCCACTCTGTCCTACTTAAGACCTACTGTTGGTCCAAATAATCCAGCGCACCATGACTGGAAACCAGACATCTTCGATCCCTTTCTTGGTGCACAATAAACAACGCCACTGCCATTGGGCTGAGTCTGACTCCTGAAGATCCTACCCAGGACCTCCAAGACTGCCCATCTCCACGGGAGCAGACGGCCTCGTCTCTCTCCAGGGAGTGGCTGGTGGGTCGAACTGCGGACTTCCTGCTAGCCGCCAACACCTGACTCCAAGCATCCCCAGGGCTCCTTAGACACACACTACCCACTGCCATGGTGTCAACTCTGACTCACTGTGACCCTATGGGGCAGGGGAGAACTAACTGCCCCCCTGTGTTTCTGACACGCTAACTCTTTACAGGAGTAGAAAGCCCGGTCTTTCTCCCATGGAACGGGTGGCAGTGTCAAACTGCTGACCTTGTGGTTAGCGGCCCAATGCATTACCCACGACAGCACCGTACCCAATAGGCATCCAATCAGTTACAACCTCTCCACGTGTACAAAGGTTGTTTCCTTTTCTTTGAACATGTCAGCTCTCTCCAGCCCCAACCTCAATGTAGCCCTGGACAAGGATCAGAGCAAATACCCTTCCTACATTCTTCCTTCATCCCGCACGCACCCAAGTCCGAATCCTCTCTCCCCGACGTGAACCATAGAAGCACACCATCTGGACCATTCTCAGAGTGTTGAACCAGCTAGAAAGGATTTAGGTATAAATATATTTATCTCTCCTGTGGTCTTATAATTTGGGTCCTTTCTGGCTGGCGAGGAATTCCCTCATTTCCTCTCCAGCTCAGCACACAGTACAAACAGATTTTTCAGAGCAATTGCATTCAGTACCCTGGGGTGGGATGTACTGGGAGAGGCCTCTAGGAGCACTAAGCCTGCCACAGGGCTGGAAGAAGACGAAACCGTTTAGTTTATCCTAATAATATTGAGAGTCTCACGGACTGCCAAAAGAACCAAGAAATCTTGGAAGAAGTACGGCCAGCGTGCTCCTTGGAGGCAAGGATGGGCGAGACTTCGCCTCACATACTTCGGACATGTTGTCAGGAGAGACCCGTCCCTGGAGAAGCACACCATGTTTGCTGAAGTGGAGGGTCAGGGAAAAAGGAGAAGGTCCTCCATGACATGGGTGGACACAGTGGCTGCAACATGGGCTCAAGCATAACAATCGTGAGGCTGGGGCAGGACCGGGCCGTGTTCGGTTGGGTTACATGAAGGGTCGCTGTGAGTCAGAGATGGCTCGGTGGCACCAAACAACCACACCAGGAGGCCCTTATCTGTGAACAGCACCTAGGGCTGGTGGGGTGCTCTCACACACCCGGCTTTCTATAACGCTTCAGCAGCCCTTCGCCTCTGGGTTGCTATCCCCATGCTGCAGCTGGGAAATGGTGGGCAAGAGAGACCAACTTAGATGCCAGAATAAACCCCAAAGCCAGAACAGACCCCAAAGCCAGAATTGCCAGCCTGAGGCTCAATGCAGGGCACCCCTGTCGCTCCCCCATATGATCTGTACCCTTCGCCATTCCTATCACAGTGGCACCCTTGAAAGGTGGGCATTCTCTCGGTGTCTCTGCCACACAGCAGTTATAACAGACAGCAGCTAGAGAGTTGGCTAGAGGAGGGTAGGTCGTCCAGGCAATGCCACGCAGACGCTGGCTTTCTGCTCCTTGGTCCGCCTTACCTCACAGTCTTGGTTCCGTTTCTCATGACCTGCATGTCCACCATACAGCCCCCGGTCACATAGGCAGCCAGGTTCAGCTCTGAGAATTCAGCCTGAAGAGGAAGCAAAACAAAAGGGAATCCGTCAGCCAGCAAGGACGATGACAACGGCTATCATGTCATATCATATCGCCCTGGGCCAGGCACACGTCGACGCTGCAGCTCTGTGCAGTCTGACTCCCAGCAACCCTGTGAGAGTAGGACTGCCTCTTTGGGGTTCAGAGACTAAACTTTTACAAAAGAAGGCAGCCTCATCTTTCTCCCGTGGAGTGGCTGGTGGGTTCGAACCGTTGACCTTGTGGTGAACAGCTCAGTTCCTAGCCTGCTATCCCAGCAGGGATTCGTAGCTCTAGCTTCCCTGCCATTCAGTTGATTACAACTCACAGAGCCCCGATGGGACAGGGTTTCCCTGTTGGTTTCTGAGACTGTGACTCTCCGTGGGAGCAGCTGATGGCTTCAACCTGCTGGCCTTGAGGTTGGCGGCCCAACACGTAAACCAGTACACCACCAGGGTTGACACTCAGAAAGTGGGTAATGTTATTATCTCCCTCTCTGCTTTGACCAACTAAGTCCCGCCACCTCCAGGGAGGAAGTGGCTCTAGCTTCCGGACTCCAGTGACCAGAGGGTGGTCAGCCCGTTTCCCCAGAGCTAAAGGACCCCTCATCGCGTGATCTGGCCCCCTCCTCTCTCCATAAAGTGGCAGCAGGAGCACCCTATATGTGCACCAATTTGTTGCCTCCCCACCCCGGCCCGGTCTCAGTTGGCGGGGGCAGGGCGGGCCCCAGACGCAGCATGCAGGGGTCAGATGCCCATCCTGCGAATCTGAAGGTGGGGCTGAGACATACACGAGTTCCCTTCTGAAAGACCAGTTGCTGGCACATCGATCCTGGCTCAGGCTGACAATACGTGTGGGTGGAGCAGAACTGAGAGTTCCTGTGACTGACCCTTTGGGAGCGGACTGCAGACTTTTCTTTTTCTTTTAAAAATCGTTTTATTGGAGTACACGTCACATATCATATAGTGGAATCATTCCTCGTGTTAAGAAGAGCGGTGTAATCTCCACCACAGTCAACTCCAGAACATTTCCTTCTCGGGTTCATTGCTGTCAGCTCCCCATGCGCCCCAGCCTCCCTTGCCACGCCCCGAGGCCAGGGTCACTCCAGTTACTGTAGCCATAGACCTATCTACCCTAGATCTCATATACAGCAAAGCACACAAAACACAAACAGGAAGCAAACCAGCCAACCCACAAAGTCCAACAACAATGACAAGACAAAATGTAGAAAAAACCTCAACAGAAAAGCAAGCAGAAAATACTAAAAAATGAAACCACTTGAAAATGGGTCCAAAGGGAGATCAAACAAGTAGGTGTTCCACTTTAGCCTAACTTCCTCTGCCCCGATCGACTTTACAACGTCCTCCGTCTGAGAGCAGGGCTCTGGCACCACCCAGGGCCGCCGGCCTACAGCTGTCCAGTTGCAGCTATTGCTCGGTGTCCTTCAGTTGGTTCTGACTCTAGTCACCTGATGCATGACACACCCAACACGGCCCAGTGCTGCACCATCCTCACAATCGTCGTTACACTTGAGTGAATCCATCTCATGGATGGTTTAACCCTTTCTCGCTGACCTTCTACTTTAGCCAGCATGATGCCCTTTTCCAGGGACCTGAGATGAAGTTTCCCCATCCGAGCCTCCAAGGAGCACTCTGGCTGTACTTCTTCTAAGAGCTGGATCAACAGGTAACATCGTGATAAATGGAGTAAAGATTACAGTTGTCAAGAATGTCGCCTGGCGTGGATCCACAATTAAGGCTCATGGAAGCTTGTCAGAAGATTAAAAGACACGTTGCATCGGGCAAATCTGCCACACAGATTACTTTAGAGTTTTAAAAAGCCAGAATATTACTTTGAGAAGTCAGAATATTACTTTGAGACTATTACTTTGAAAACCAGAATATTACTTGGGTCAAGCTGCGCCTGACCCAAGCCATGGTGTTTTCAATAGCCTCATAAGCAAGTGAAAGTAGCGCATTGAATAATGAAGGCAGAAGAAAAATGGATGCATCTGAACTATGGCGTTGGCAAAGAATGTACCGTGGGCCGCCAAAGAACCGACAAATCCAGCACGAAGAACAGCCAGCATGCTCCTTAGAGGCCAGGATGGCGAGACTCTGTCTCACATGCTTTGGACATGCTGAAAGGGGAGACCAGGCCCAGGCAAAGGCCACAGTGCTTGGTAAAGTAGAGGGGCGGTGAAAAAGGGGAAGGCCCTCCACAAAATGGCTTGGCAGGGCGGCGACAACAATGGGTTCCACCAGAAGAACTGTGAGGGCGGCTCAGGACCAGCGGTGTTTCCTTCTGCTGTGCACGGGGGCACTGTGGTTGCAACATATTTGACCGTGCCTGAGGTTCATTGTGCCAACCTGGCCGATACGCACAGGTGGGGTTTATTGAAGGGCGGAGGGATAAATGGCTCGGTGAGCCTCACTTTTCGAGTTCTTAGGTCTCTTGCTTTCTGATGGTCGGACCAGGGTGCAGGTGCCTTAGTCCCTGCTTTAGCTGGCAAGACTGACGTCCTGCAAGACACCCCCAAGAAGATGCCACATGGACGTACGCTGATGCAGCCCTGGGTGCTGGAGCAGCCGTGTGGAGACCTCTGCCAGCGCTGAGATGCTTACAGGCTCACTGACTCCGCTTTCCTCCTACAGTCAGTGTCATTGTGTGTGTTTTTGTGAGATGGAGCAGGACTTTGTGGATTGGTGTCGGACATATGGGTTAATGTTGGACTTGTGGGCTTGGGCAGCACTGGGTTGGGATGTTTTCTTGATGCGCACTTAACCTTTATATAAAACTCTCTCTTATACATGCGTTTATGTGGATTTGTTTCTCTAGAGTACCCAGACTGACAGAGCACCTAACGACAAGAGCAACAACAACTCTTTATAGAAGTAGACAGCCTTATCTTCCCAGCATGGAGCATCTGGTGGGTTTGAACTGCTGACCTTGTTGATGGCAGCTCAGAAAGTGACCCCCTTCACCACCAGAGCACTTTTGGGGAATTTTAGGAACCTAAAGATAACCCATGTGCTCAAATGTAAGAACAATTGTGAGGATGGCACTGGGCCTGGCAGAGTTTTGCTCTGTTTTATGTAGAGTCGCTATGAGTTAGAACGGTGTCAACAGCCCCGAACAACAACAAAGATATGCCTAGAGACACTGGTGGCTCTGGGCTAGAATTTTCACTTCCCATGTGGGAGATACATGTGTGATTCCTGGCCAGGTACCCATGCACAGCCCCCATGCATCCTGCCAGGGAAGGCTTGCATGGTGCTGTGATAAACAGGTTTCAGTAGCTTTCCAGATGAAAGGAGAGTAGGAAGAAAAGACTGGTGACCTGCTTCTGAAAACCCCATCAATCACTCCCCGGTCTTGTGGGTGGCACAGGACTGGGCCGGCACTTCACTCCATTGGGAATGCAGCCGCCAAGAGTCTCGCGTTGATCTCATGATCACTAACAACAACAACCAAGCAACCCACTTAGAGAGAAGAGCAGTGACATGGAAGAGAAAGGGCATCTTCTGGTGGGTTAGACGTATCCCCTTGGAATCATTTCTTAAGAATAATGTCCAAATCATTAAGAGGGCCTGGTGCCTCTATGGGTTAGGCGTTGGGCTTCTGGCCACACAGTGGGTGGTCCAAATCCACATCTGCTCCACAAGAGAAAGATGAGGCTGTCTGCGTCTGTAGAGATTTACAGTTTCAGAATCCTTGTATTGGACTCCTGTGAGTCGGAATCAACTCAGTGGCAGTGAGCTGGGTTTGGCTTTATGGACAAATAGCTTAGTCATGTGCCGGGGCAGCATTAAAGCTACAGAGTACTTGGGTCTCCTGCCCTAATCAATAACCTTACCTCGAGGAAAAAGAAAATGAAACAGCCCTTTAATGAGGACAGGTTGGTAAACAGAGATAATTACGATGTGGTTCTTCAGTCCAATGCTTTAAATACTCAGTCTCTTCATGCTTAAGATACTTTGCTGGAGAGATCATAAAGGAGAATTCAGAAGAAAATTAAAAAGTTCGTTCATGTGTGGTGGTGGGGGCGGGGAAACACATTAAATTCAGTCTCAAAGCAGGCTATCTGGACACAGGCTATCTGAGGAAAGGGACTCGGTGTCCCGGGAGATAGCTGCTCGGACTCATAGGTGACAGAGGCCCGGGCCCCTGCGGCGTCCACCAGGGAAAGAATGGTGCCTGCACAGGAGAAACACTCAGGCTTGGAGACGAAAGCTACACGTTCAGTTGTTGAAGAAAAGAAAGTTCCAGAAATCGAAGGTGGTGACGGCTGCACAGGGGGCGGTAACAAAGGCCACTCAACAGTTCACTTGAGAATGGTGAGGATACTGTATACATGAAGCAGAATAAAATTCAAGCTGAAAAAATAACCCGCACAAAGAAGCGCATCTCATTCCTATCTGGGTGAAAACTGGCAAGGAGACTGCTCCTGAGAAGCGAGATGGAGAGACCTCGGCCACTCACTCTGCACACGTCGTCCGCAAAGGGCCACCCCTGGAAGAGGCCCTGTGTCCAGGCCAGCCTGAGGGCCCGGGAAACAGCGAGCCGCAGAATCCAGCCCCACGCATATGATTCACAGTGGAAAACCAATGGCCTGTCCTCATCAATGACCAGGTAGGAAAGGAATTCTGAAAACAGGATCCATCAAAGGGAGAAATCAATGAAAAGGAACAGATCCATAAAGAGAGAGATGATGGAAAGCCTGGTGATACGAGTGAACACGGCCCTGATAAATGTATTTCATAGAGTCAGGAGTGTGGAGGAAGACATGAGCATGGCCGGTGAGGAAATGGGGAACCCACGGAAAGACAGGAGCTCACAGGCAACCTTTCGGAAGACAAAGACAAGAGTGAAATGGAATGACAGTACATGGGATCAACCGAAGATTCGATGTCACAGGAAAGAAACAGCTTGAATCTCAAGGAAAAGCAATGGAAACGATCCACAAGGAAGCACAGAGACAATAGAATCTACAGGAGACTAGAATCTAAAGCATTTAACTGAAGTCCCAAAAGTCAAAGAGGAAGAGACATAAATAAAATAAAATAAAGAAAAATGACCCCAAATTGCCTGAAATCAATAAGCCCAGCAACCCAAGAAGTTCAGGGAATGCCAAGCAGAAGAATCCGATGGACAAACATATCACGGCAAACAATAATCAACTTAGTACAACCCAACCAAATCACACCAAACTCACTGCCATCGAGTAGATGCCAACTCGACTCATTGTGACCCTATAGGACTAGGTAGAACTGCCCTTGTGGATTTCCAAGACTGTAACTCTCCAAGGGAGTAGAAAATCCCAACTTTCTCCCACAGAGCATTTGGTTTCGAACCAGGGACCTTGTAGTTAGCAGCACAACATGTAACTACCATGCCACACGGACTCTTTAGTACAAAGCCAGTGATGAATACAGCAGCTGAAAGCAGCCAAGTAACCACGCCAAATGCACACTACATAAAGAGAAACAAAGATAACAATGCACTGCGATGACAGCACTGAAAATACAGCCCGGGGAGAATGGCAGGTCTTCCCAAATCACGTGGGAGCAAACTAAGAGGGAAAGACAGACAGACAGAGAATAGCATCTTGGCCCACCAAGCTTTGAGGACAACATTCCTGCTCAGAGCAGGCAATGCACTAAGAGAACTGTAGGGTCAGCCACACCACAAGACATGACATCCCCTTACTGACCCACAGCACTATGGGGGGCAGCACCTGAGACATAGAGTGGGAATTGTGCCTGTTCTGATCCCCCCTCCTCTTCCCCCGAGGATGTAACACAAACGGAGCACAACAGAGCAGCAAAGGGAGTAAAGCAATGAAGTCTCCAAGGAATTCTGAAAATGGAGTTCGGACTTGGTGGGGCAGGGCTTGGCACTGCATCAGACCAGATCAGAAAACATCCATAAGGGTCAGCAGACAGGCCTGGACCTGTTCACAGGTTCACTTTTCCTTTTTCATTGTCTACCTATATAAGATAGGCAGGATACACAATGCTGAGGAGAATACAACGGGACCAAAGGTTCCGGGAGGACAGAGGGGAGGAGCAGGTGGGGAAAAAGGAGTGGCAGTCAATAAGCCCAGGGGCAAGGGAACAACAAGAGATCTAAAATCGATGGCGAGGAGGCCATAGAATGTCTGGTGGGGTTCAGTCAAGTGCAATGTAGCCAAGAGGAAGTACAGGGAGCTGAATGAAGGTTGAACATGATAGTGGAACAGGAGGAAAGTAAAGGGAAATAGAGGAACGAATTAGGAGGAAAAGACATTTACAGAGGTGTAAACATAGGCATGTACATGTGTAAATATAATAATATATAACGTAGGGATAGAAGTCTATGTACATGTATTTATAGGTTAAGTATTAAGGTAGCAGGTGGACATTGGACCTCTACTGAAGCCCTGCCTCAACACAAGGAAACTGTTCTAATAACCTGGCCTTCTGTGATTCTCACCTTCCCAACACGATCACTGAAGACAAAGTGGGTGCATAAGTTAATGTGGTGAAGAAAGCTGATGGTGCCCGGCTATTACAAGATAGAGTGGGGTCTTAAATAAGCAGCCATTTAGCAGGGAAACAACAAAGCCCACAAGGAAGAAGCACAACAGCCTGTGTGATCACGAGGTGTCAACAGGATCAGGTATCAGGCTTCAGAAGACCCCAAACAAACATTCATACATATGCAAACAAGGAGGTTGGAGTGGAGACCCAAAGCCCATCTGTACACATTTGGACATCCCCTCCCAGAAGGGTCACAAGGAAGGGATGAGCCAGCCAGGGTGCAGCATAGCACCGATGAAATGCACAACATACCTCTAGCTCTTTAATGCTCCCTCCCCACCACTATCATGACCCCAGTTCTATCTTACAAATCTGTCTAGACCAGAGCATGTACACTGGAACAGATAAGTGCTCTCGACACACAGAATCCAGGACAGATAACCCCCTCAGAACCAATGAGAGTAGCAATGCCATGAGGGTGTGGGGAGAAGGGGGCGAAAGGGGGAACTGATAGCAATGACCAACCGACAACATGCCCCCCCCAGGGGGACAACATGCCCACCCAGAAACGTGGGTGAAGGGAGACAGCGGACAGTGTAAAATATGAAAATAAAAAATAATTTATAAATTCTCAAGGGTTCATGAGGGAGGAAGGGTGGGGGAGGGAGAGGAAAAGAGGAGCTGATACCAAGGGCTCAAGTAGAAAGCAAATGTTTTGAGAATGATGATGGCAACAAATGTACAAATGCACTTGACACAATGGATGTATGGATTGTGATAAGAGCTATAAGAGCCCCCCACTAAAATGATGGTGTAAAATAAAAAGTAAATTGAAAAATAATTTTTTTCAAAAAAGGAACGATAGCCAACTTCTTTTCAGAAAACCAGAAGCAAGTCAAAAGACAGTGGGATGACATCTAGAATGTACGAAAGAAAATCAAAAACAAAACTAACACTTCTCAACCCAGAATTTTATACACAGCAAAAATATCTTTTGAAAATAAAGGCACAATCAGGCATTTTTCAGGCAAACAGGAGTTGGGAGAATTCATTGTCAGTCTCAGAGTCAGATGTTAGAGGGGTTCTTCAAGCAGAAGGAAATTGGGACCAGATGGAAATTTGAATCTACACAAAGACACGGAGCGTTCTGGGTGTGGTAAGTATGTGAGTACACATAAAACATATTGTTTCCTCAGTTTTAAAATCTCTGAAGACGATGATTGACCATTAAACCAGAACTAAAGCATAAAATTATGGGATCTTGAAACAGATGTCGATGTAAAATGCAAAATTAACAAGAATATCAAGAATGGAGATAGGAGACTATATTGTTCAGTGGTTCTTAAACTCTATGTGAAGTGGCATCATATTATTTGAAGTGTGATGCTGATAAGTTAAAGATAGATATTGTTAACCCTAAGTAGCCCTGGTAGTGCAGTGGTTATGTTAGGCTGCTAACTCCAAGGCCAGCAATTCACACCAGCCGCTGCTCCTTAGGAGCAATTCACACCAGCCGCTGCTCCTTAGTTAAGGCTTTCTGTTCCTGTAAACATGTACAGCCTTGGAAACCCACAGGAATCGGTCTGCTCTGTCCTCCAGGGTCATTGTGAGTCAGAATCAACTCGAGGGCAGTGAGTTTGGTTTGGGCTTGTGCCTTTACAAAAAGCTCCAACAAAGTAAAGCGATATTGTTAAGATTAATGCAGTAAGGTACACAAATCTTAAATTTACAGTAACAAGTCTTTTCATCTATATATATTCCACACCGAGACCCAGATCTGGAGCATTTCCAGCATCCCTGAATTCTCCCTCACCTGCTTTCTAGCTGATGCCAACCCTCACACTCAGGTTACTCCTTTGATGGCTTCAGTTTCCATAGATTCATTTGGACTCTTTTTGAATTTCATATAAGCAGAATCTCACAATGGCAGAATAAGTGAAACAATATTGCCACTGTGGCCCCAGTTCATAAACGCACTGCCATCTAGTCAATTCCGATTCATAGCGATCCTCTAGGGCAGGGTAGCGCTGCCCCTGTGGGTTTCTGAGACTGTCACTCTTCGTGGGAATAGAAAGCCCTGTCTTTCTCCTGAGGGGCGGCTGGTAGTTTCAAACTGCTGACCTTGCGGTTAGCAGCCCAATTTGTAACCACTCCACCCCCAGGGCTCCTCCAGTTCATACAGGCCCGGGTTTACTCCAAATAATTACTTGTTGAAACACGTCTCTGCCTTCAGAGGATGACTGCAGACAAGTTTGCTCATAATATACTTGCCCTAGTCTCATTCAGGTACCTTAAAAAAATACGGAAGGTGTATGTCAATTAAAAAAGTGAGTTGGAGGCCAAGGGCCAGCAGCACATTTTTAACAAAACTCAACTGGATAATCATAGGTTTTGCTTTGCACCATCTTGACAGGAAAGCCCCTCCTTGACAGGTACTGACCGTGGAGGAAGAAGACCGTAGAATGGCCCTGCTGGAACAGCTCCTGACTGGATCAGCGTTTTCCATTTTAAGCAAACACCGTGACCTCTGCCACCGTTCAGCTCAAGGGGTGCCGAGAGGATTGTCCAGGGATCTACTTGCTCCAAGAGCTGACCTTTCCCTAAATCTTACGAAAACTGAAATGTGTGAAGATCATTTTATGGAGGGAATTGTAAGCGGGGGCCAAGCCTGGAATGATCGACAGGATCCAGAGAGCAAGGTCCGATCAAAACAGCAGCTTCCAAAAGGATCCGCTAGGCCAGTGAAAGTCAAGGCAGAGAGATCCGTTCAGAAGGTTATGGTCGTTGTGGGGGCGGTGGGGGGCTTCCATGAGGTCCGCTTGATCAGTTTTCTGGAAGGGCATGGGATAATTGAGGGCCTTTCAAGGAAATCCTCATCTCTCTTCAAGGTAAACATTTTTAAAAATCATGAGCTCAGCCCCTTCTGCTTCACTCACAATGTCAGAAATCTTCCGTGGCTTTGGCCCCGCAGCCGCCCTGGGTCATGGGGACTGGGGGCGAGGGGCGCAGGCCATCCCACCAGGACAGCGGCTGTGTGCCCCACTCTCACCAAGGTCTCCCCGCTCTGTAAACGGCCTTTGGAGCCGCAGACAAGTCTGAACACCGTCTAGTCCTTGAACATCCTTTCAAGCTTGTGGAAAGCTTGAGCCGCCAGCTCATTTGCGTTTTTTGTTGGTTTTTTTTTTAGCCAGTAGTTGTTCGCAGGGGCAGGCTGCAGTGTTTCTCTCCCTTCCTGTTAACTGAAGCAAACAGACTCCATACTGCACTGCTTTGGAAAACAAGAGGATCTGCTCTGATTTCCGCTTCTGCTGCATCTCCCATTTCCAACTGCTTGAGAGATGAGGCTTTCTGCTCCTGCCAGGATGCCTAGCCTGGGAACGCCACCGGGGCAGTTCCACTCTGTCCTGCAGGGGTCGCTGGAAGTCAGACCTGAGTCCATGGCGGTGAGTGAGAGCTTGGCGGTGCTGTTGGGTAAGCCTTGGACTACGAACCGAAAGGTGAAGTCTTCAGACCCATCAGCGGCTCCGAGGGAGACAGGTGAGGCCGTTTGTTCCCATACAGATTTACAGCCTTGGCTCCTGTCTGCCCTGCAGAGGTTCCCCAACACGTCTGTCCCCTTTCAGAACACAGATGAAACACAGATGAACGGCTCTTACTTTTTCTTCCCTTCTTTTTCAGTGTGTTTTTTCATTGTACCCAGGACTACTACCATCCCTCTGCATGTGGGCAGTAGGGCCCACTCTGTGAATCGATGTGGTGCAGGTGGCAATGGTTAAGTGCCTGGCTACTAACCAGAAGGCTGGTGCTTCAAATCTCCCTACAGGTGTGCGTTAGAAAGGCCTGGGGATCGGCTTCCAAGGAGGCTGTGAAAATCCAATGGCATGACTCAAGGTCACGCTGAGTTGGAATTGAAGCAATGGCAACTAACAAGATGGTCCGACTGAAATCCCTGGGGGTGCTGGTGACTCAGCCCCCTCAGAGGTGCCCTGAAGAAAAGCCTGTGGCTTACTTCCAAAGTGTCACATCCTGGACAGCTATTTGGGGGCAGCTCTAGCCTGCACCATATGGGATCACCAGGGGTCAGGGTTGACTCAATGGCATCACTAGTGGCAGTGGGGGGGGGATGTCTGGAGGAGTTATGACTGGAGTGGCCCCCACTCCAGGATGCGGATACCTTTCCTGTCCTCAGGATGGTGGGGGACAAAATAGATGATCAGGACTTATTAAATATATTTATGCGCGTCAAAAGACTCCATCAGAGCAGCCAAACGAGAGTCCACGGACTAGGGCGTAAAAGCCTTTAACAATGACACAACAAGCAGGGCACGGATTACTAGACTCATAGGATTCTGTAACACCAAAATAGGGAAAAACCAAACCATCCGATTAAAAGGGGGCACGGGGCAAAGGATATGAACAGACACTTCACAAGGGATGCCACTCACACGGCTGACAGACACATGAGGAAGCACTCGCGATCACTAGCCATCGGGCGATGCAGATCAAACCTAATTAAAACAAAGGAGAGGACGTGGAGAGACCGGAATGCTGATACCCTGCTGGTGGGCGTGTCACTACGGGCAACCATTGTGGAAAGCAACACGGTGCCACCTGAAACGACGGGAGATAGAAACGCCATGAGACCCAGCCACCTCTGCTGGGCAAAGACCCCAAGGAAATAAGGGGCAGCACATGGACAGACACAGGCTCTCCCACGTCCGCGGCTGCGCAGGGCTGGCTGTATTTTTGTTCTGTTCTTTCAGCACTCCGGGCTATTTTCAGTAGTTTCTCCAGCACCGCAATTCAAATGCACCACCTCGTCTTCAGTCTTCCTTACTCAACATCCACCTTTCACGGGCATACGAGGCCACTGAAAATACCAAGGAGTCAGGCATGGCTGATGAGATGCTGGAAATCCTATCAGGCAGCAAAGACCTGTTCCACTCTGTGCCATTCAGCCCCTGGAATGTGGCGTCTTCTTGGGGCCTTGGGCATTCCACCTTGTGCCAGAGGAGCAAGTGAGAGAGATACAGGGCCAGAGAGACAGGTGGAACCTGAGTTTATAGGAGAGGGTGGGAAGCTAGAACCACTAACGGGCAGAGGTTGGTGGTTTGGACCCACCCAGAGGGCTCAGAGGAAAGGCCCGGCGATCTGCTTCCAGGCCAGAGTCTGAAAAACCTTCAGAGCAATTCTATGCACCCATGAGCTGGTATCAGCTCACCAGCAGCCAACAGCCACGTGATCAGACAGGGGTCTACGAGAGGCTCTCTACTCCCGTGAAGATTTACAGACGCAGGGTCACTGGAAGTGGGAATCAACTCAATGTCAGGAAGAAACAAAGCCACAGGGTCTGAAAAGTTTGTGGGAGAAGTCCATGGTCTTCTAAGCCCACTCTTCTGTGAGCTTTTGGGAACCTCCTCGGTTGTATCTGCGTGTGTTTACAAACACCCGTGTGTGCATACATACATATTCATAGACGCGCAGACCAGTGTCTCTGTTCGTGCATGTATCTGCATCGATACCGCTGTCTTGCCGGAGAACTCGATGGCAGGCACCCTCCTGCAAACGTCTGCTCTCCGCCTTCTTTCTTGTCTCCGTTTTTCCCACAAGCCTTCTCCCCCTGGGCCATAAAGATATTGGGTCCATCTCCAACGGGTCATTGTCCTGCTCACTCCAGGGGACAGGGAGTCTGCCAGTTTCATCAAAGCTCTGTCCCAGCACCTGAGCGGAGGCTGCAAGTACCCTCCGCTGGCAGGAAGGCCTAGTCCACAGATGCCAACGGTGAGACTTGGGGAGATGCCCCAGGTGCATCAACTGGGATCCAACCTCCAAACCAGAAGTCCTGGTGACACAGTGGGTAAAGTGCTCAACCGCTCACTCGAAGTTTGCTGGTTCAAGTCCACAAGCTGCCCCTGCAGGAGAAATATGAGGCCGAACCATGGCAGTCATGGAAGCCTATGAGGCAGGTCTGCTCTGTCCTATTGGGTCAGTTAGAAAGCAGAAATGACTCCATGGCCAAGGGATGGTTTGGGGATTAGGATGCAAACCCAGGCCTGCTTTATTCCTGGGCCAACACATGTCACATGCCCTACCATGCACGCTAGGTAATTGAAGTGACCTTTGCTCTTGGGTGCAGAGCTGAGCCAACTACAGGGCCTCTTTGTCAGCCTCAGGTTTTGCCACATACCACGTGGTCTCTCTGGGTTTCCTTCCTCCATGTCTTCTCCACCTCAGTTGACAGCATCCGTCATCAAGGCCCCTGGCCCTCACCTAACACTGTCCCTGCCAACGGGCCCTGGGAGGCAGGATCCTCAGCAGGCAGCCAAAGCCCGCTCTCAGCAAGAATGGCTTCCTGTTGCTTTCCCGTCACCGGCCGTATTTTTAGCTCTGAGGGCCCGGTGGGCTTGGTGGCTTCCACAGCTGGCATCTCAGGCTGATCTCTTTTCCACCGGTTCAGACTCACCTTGAAGACAAAGGAGGCTTTGAAAGGCAGCAGACTCTCTCGGCCTTCGGTACTAGACGAGGAAATCTTGCACAGAAGCAGTGCCAGTCATCTCAGCAAAGGCCAGGACCACAGGGTCAGGGTGGGCTGCCTGGCAGAACTGCCTGCCAGCCACACTGAGCACCCAGCTGCTGTGGCTGTGGCCTGCCCCTCAAAAACACATACCATTCCCTGTGTGTGCCCGTGTGGACACTGCGGGTCTGTGTGTTGGTGACAGAACAGACAAGACACAGTACACAGAATGTTTAAAAATAACAGAATAACACAGGAAAAATAACCTAGGGAGGGAAGTATGCTGGCTTAGCAAACTTAGTCAATCTTACAAAGATAAACATTTCACAACACCATTGTTATAAGGACAAAAGAAGGAAAAGAAAGGTGGTTGATTCACCAAAGGACAAGTCTTTGATGATGAAGAGGAAGCCTGGGTGGGGGCGGGGGAGGGTCCGGGAGAGGGGAGGGGTAAGAGTGAGGAGGGAGGGAGGGAGAAGAAGCTCATTGCTGGCAGAGTGAAGGGGATATTGTTGCTGGTTTCACTGGTTCAGGTGGGCTGTGTAACTATCTTCAGTGTGCTTCTTTCAGAACCCAAATTGACAAATCCCTCCAGAGTCTGTCCCCTTCAGACCTAAACAGTTTTCTGAGCGGCTGAAAAATAAAAAGGCAAACTGGAATGGACTTGCGGTCGTTAGCGACAAGTTAATTTCAAACACGTGGGGGCGGGGCGTGCTGAGCAAAATCAGTCAGTCCGAAAAGGGAAGGTATTCATCATCTCACATATCTGGAACAAGTCAAAAAAACATCACCAATGTATGTTATCGAGTCGATCCTGGCCCCAGCAACCCTGAACGGTGCAGTGTAACTGCCCCATAGGGTTTTCTAGGCTGGATTGTTCCAGGAGATCAGTGGTCTGTGCCCAGACATTTGGGAGACAGCTACCTGGCCAACTGGCTGGAAGAGATCCACAGGTGTGCCCATTCCAAAGAGAGGTGGCCCAACAGAATGCAGAGACCGGTGAGCACCATGCTGACCACCTGCAGATGGCCATTGTGAAATGGTGGCAATGATACCCTGACGGGTGTCGCCAATGTACTTCACGAGAGGGCAGAGGACAAAGGCCACCATTGCTGGTGTCCAATGGATCTGGACTGACAGCAGGAGATACCCGAGTTTTATTGACCATGGAAAGGCCACCACGAGGTGGATCATAACAAATGACGGGGAACACGGAGAAATGGGAATTCAGAACATTAACTATGTTCACGTGGAAGCGACATAAGTGAAGAAGCAGTGGGGGGACAGAACAAGGGGACACTGTGTGGTTTAAAAGGGGGAAAGGTGTGTGTCCGGGTTGGGTTCTTTCTCCAGATTTCTCCAATCTGTGAGCCAATAATTTGAGAAACGGGACTATGCAAAGACGCCTTCCAATGTGTGGTATGCAGACGACACCACCTGGGTTGCTTCAAGTGAAGGAGATGTGAAGCACTTTTGGATGGAGATCAAAGATGATAACCTCTGATTGGATTACATCCTGACTTAAAGCAAAATCCTCCTCGCTGGGCCAAGGAGCCAAATGACGATTCTTGTGGAAAATATAAAAGTTGCCCGGGATTCCACGTTTTCATTTTACTGGGGTCCACAATCAACACCCAAGGAAGTAAAACAAACAAGCAAGCAAGAACCACTCACTGCCTGCGTCCATGCTGACTCATCGCGACCCCCTGTGGGTTTTTAAGAAGGTAACTATTTATGGGAGTACAAAGCCCAGTCTTTCTCCCCCAGAGCTGCCTATATCTGCTTATGGAGCTGCCAGCCATGAAAATTGCAGCCCAACACACACTGGCTACACTACCAGGGACATAGGAGTCAAGAACTAAAATGATACATTGCTCTGGGCAAATATGCTGTGAAAGATAAGGCTTTTAGTGCCCTGAATCAAAGATATCACTTTGAGATCTAAGGGGCGTCTGGCCCAGCCATGGTATTTTCAATCTCATAAGCATGGAAACCTGGAAAACAAGCAGGCAAGATGGTAGCAGAACTGAAGCTTGGCATGATAGTATTGTGGAAGAATATTAAATATACGATCGACTTCCCAGCATCCATTTTCTCCGCCCCCCCCCCACCCCACCCTCCATGGCATATTCTGCCCACAACCCTGTGGTTCCAATGGATGTAGGATATCAGGTTTGGTGAAAGTGGAAGGACGGAGAAAAAGAGGCAGGCTCTCGATGAGCCGCATGGACAAGTGGCTGCAATGATGGGCTCGGGCGTAGGAACAATAGTGAGGGTGGTGCAGGGCTGGGCGGGGTTACATTCTGTTGTGAATGGGGTTGCTATGGGTCAGAACCGACTTGATGGCACCTGACGAGACAAGGAGGTCAGTGTGGCCAGAACAGGGTGAGTGAGATGAGGTGAGGAGACAATGGACCCAATTCCAGATGGTTACAGGTGAGCATCCTCCCCACGCTCACCCCCAGCACCATCAAGTTCACCATCACCATGGACCATAATGATGAACGTCTGTCTGTCATCAACACCATAACATTTGACCATGTACGGAGCCAGGGAGTCAAACTTGAGAAAGATCCCCAGAAGTTGGTTCATTTGGTTTTAAAGACATTTATTAATGGTAAAGATTTGCTACCCCAAAGCCTAGACCTACGGTTAAGCGGGGATTGGGATGGTTGACAGCCAGCGGACCCAGTGACCCCCTGCTTCAGTCCTGATTGTTCCTGCCTAGGGCACCCAAGGCAGTTGTTCCCATTCGATCCTAATGATTAGAATCGTGTGTGAATCAAAAGAACATGTCATTGTCCGTTCCTCTACACCAAGGGAACATGGGAGGGTGGGGAGACCTCGGGGGATATCTTGAATACTGGAAGGATGTCTGTGGTCTGTGATCATTAGTTATGTGTGTGTGTAAGAGAGAGAGAGAGAGAGAGAGAGAGAGAGCGCCTGGCACCCGTAAGAAGATATGGGTGGAATTTAGCTGCCAATCAGGTTGCAGCTTGATGACCTCATTTGGAGGTGCCACTGAGATAAATGGCTTGCTGGGGGTGGGCCACTTTATCTCCACCCTGCACCCCCCTTCCTGATGAAGAGCCAACCGGAGGCCTGTGCCTGACCTGGAGACACTTCCACTGCCCTTGGATCCACACAGCTCTGTACCCATTGACCTGTGACCTTCCTGCACTTTGCATCATTGCTTATGGCTGTGTGAGTCTGAAGGGGCATTTATAGACCAGTATTGAACCTATGGACTTGAGTTGGACTGGGCTGGGATGTTTTCCTTATATGTAACTACTTCCTGATATAAAGCTTTCTCTTACACATATACGAGTGTCCCTGGATTTGTTTCTCTAGTCAACCTAACACAATGCTCATTAAACGAGAGCAGGAAGAGGGAGTTTCGAGAGGGCACGGATGATGAGATAACCATGTCGTCTCTCTCCACCCACAAAGTTGTATACAGGTGAGTGGAGAGGCCCAGGAGAGTGTATTGCTAGCTGTAAGGTGTGTAGCAGGGCCAGGTCTCTCACGCCATCTCCGCCATCATCAGCCTGCTTGAGCCCAATGTTGCAGTCACTCTACACTGGAATGCCTTTCAACCTAGCGGGCGTGTCTGCCTGTGAGCACTCTATCGGCAAAATGCTGGTGTGACCCACTGGGTAGGGGTGGATGGCATGTCCATTCGTTGTACTGTGGTGGCTTGCATGTTGCTCTGATGCTGGAGACATGCCACCCGCATTTTAAATGTCCAGGGACGTTAAGACGTTAAGGGCAAACATGCGGGTTACAGTCCTCCTGGTACCTGCACTTCTCATCTCCCAGGGGGCCCAGGAACTAAGGAAGGTGGGGTGGGGATTCATTGTGGCTGGAAGACCTGAGACCCGCTGTGTGGGGTGAGCAACGAAAGCTGGAGTTGGAGTCAGGATTGGATCTCATGGGGTCTTGTAGACTACAAGGAGGTGCTGAAGGGGGAGGGAGTGTAATTTCTGTAGCATTTTGTTGTTGTTAAAGGAATGTTGCCGCTGATGAAAGAACATCCCAACCATACACCCTACCTTATTTCAGCAATATTTTGTATGTTTTGCTTCCATTTGAAAAGAGCATAACACTTCTCAGGGCTGGCTGTGGGGGTGAGTTGCTTTTAAGTCAGCAGCAAGGCAGAGTGGCCCCAACCCAGCACCATCTTCAGGACCTGGGCTCCAGGGCGTCCTTTCAGACACTGCACCTGCTGAGTGCCCACGGAGCTAGGGGACGCATATTCCAGCTGTGCATCAGACAACCGCCTACTGTGATTAATAGTTTTCACGGGCTAAATTTCCAATGTCCATCACCAGGATTGTCCTCCAAGTCTTATCCGCCAAGTCTTATCCTAGACGCTGCTTGGCCCAGGATGGCAGACCTTCTGAGATTCTCATGGCAACATCTCCGGCTTCACGGTGACAGGTGGGCGGGTGGTGGCTCAGGGTGGTAGGAAGAGAGAAAGGCAATCAGCTCTCTTTGGCATTCTCACTGCCACCCACAGCCATGATGGGCATCCTTGTCTCTCAGGAAGGGCCCTCCAGCCGTGTCTACAACCCCACTACTACACCCAGGGTACAGCCCTACACCCAAAGCCGATGGCCTCCCCTTCCTATCCCTGGTTCCTCCTAAAATAAGTCCACCTTGGAAGCCCAGGTACAGAAGCCTGCTTGTCCCGACTGCCCCTTGGAAGGACTAGTAATCGAGTAAAGGCGTCCTAGTGCTGCTGTTGGGTAAGTGTTGGGTGGCTCATCGTAAGGTCGGTGGTTCAAAACCACCCATGGCTCCATGGAGAACGATGAGGCTGTCTGTTCCACTGGCTGGAACACAGATGAATGGTCCCAGACAACTTTGCATGGTGGGCCGTCAGCCCGTCAGAGACAGAGATCGTAGGAGCCCACAGAGACTATCTAGAGGTACATGACGGCACAGTGGGTTCCGAGTTGGGTGAACCATGAGGTCAGCAGTTCTGAGCTGCTTCGAGGAAGAAAGACAAGGCTTTCTACTCCCGTCATGCTTTACAGTCCCAAAAACCTGCAGGCACGGTGCTACCTTGCCCTGCAGAGTGGCCAGGACTCAGAAGTGACTCCAGGGAGAGAGTTTCCACATGTGTACAGAGATGAATGCTTACGAGTGATTTCCAGGGGACTGGCAGAGGAGTGAGACTGGTGGCTTAGGGGACATGAACCTTCTGGGAAGGCTGATTGGAAAATTGGAGACTGGATCAGGCTGAGAATTGAGCAGCCAGGGGCCCGCAATCATGCCACCCAATGGTACACAAGCAGCATGCTGACGTGGCAAGTGCTTTGTCACCAGAAAGGGCAGACGAGGCAGGAGTGGTAACAGCAGCAGGCACGGTGCCCATGGATAGTCTCAGGCTGGACATCTGAGTGAGGAGGGCGAGGGAGGGGGCCTGGGCACCCCCGTGGGGACAGGCTGGCCAAGTGAGCCACGGCCTTGAGGCCAGAAGTGCTTGACTGTATGTAGTGAGAACCTGAAGGCCAGGGTGACGGGGTCCCAGTGAGTTAGACAGACAGCTAGACAGGACCAAGGTCAACAATGAAGGGCTGTCAGGTAGGCCTCCTCGACCCCGGGAAGGACGTGGCATTCATTCTGTACACTCTGGGTGCCATAGGAGGGGTGTGATCAGACTTACATCTAGGAATGGAGAGTAGGCCCGTCCTACTCCAGACGCATCCGGCTCCAAGGTCCCACTCCTCCCTTTGTTCCCCAGCGGCCAAAGGGTTAAGCGAGTGCAGACGCCTCAGGGGAAGGCAGGGGAAGGAGACAACCCCTTTCTCAGGCTGACACACCTGCGCTGGAGCAGACCTGTGTCCCGGTGAACCAGAGCATCTAGCAGTCCCTGCCGGGCCTCACGTGGCTTAGCAGGAATCCCCGTGTCTGTCCGCGGCTGAGAGCTGCTGTGGGGCCCATCTGTTTCCAATTTTGTGAAGGGGCCTTGTGGGCCAGAGCCTGTTTAAAAATGATGCATGCACACAAGCTTTGAAAACGGAGACGGGAGACGCCCCAGCTTGCTCCCGGCTGGCCTGCCAGCACGACTGCTCTGTTGACTTTGGAGCCGGCTTTGGGAGTTCGGAGACGAGACGCTGCTCATGTCTCGTCCCGAGGTTGTTGATGTTTGCATCCCCACAGGGTTTTTGCTGCAGGTGTTTCATGCATCTTGGGATGAACTGTCCACCCGGCCAACGGGGCGATCTCTCAGCAGGGTGTGCAGGGCTCAGGGCCTTTTGCAGTTCCAAGACAGCCTGGCCCACACCGGACACAACACTGACTTTTGGAAGCCCGAGACGGGCAGTGTTGGGGAAAGCGACTGCCCCGTGGCTAGTGACTTTGCATCAAGCAGCAGCCGCTAGGAGTCCGCCCAGCCCACAGCTAACTGCAGTAAGCCTGCGCTATGGAACCCAAGGGACTCTGACGCCCACGGGGACCTCACACCTTCTACATAAAGCGCAGCCGCTTAGATGATTGGCTCAGTGTACGGATCGAAATGTATGGACACAACCCTGACACCACACACCTTCCCTGAGTTTAAACTGAGCTGTATCCCCTCCCTGGTGGTGTGATGGTTATGCACTGGGGGCCGATCCGCATGGTGGGTAGTTCGAAACCAGCAGCAGCTCCGCGGGAGAAAGATGGGGCTTTTCAGCTTCCGTCAGCAGTGACAGTCTCGGAAACCCACACGGGGTCGCTATGACTCAGCATTGACCCCATGGCAGTGGGTTCGGTTGGAGCTGGGCATCTCCTTGTTCTGTCCAAATAATAGTTTGTTTGTTTCTTATAAATAATTGCCTCTTGGTCTACGCACAGGACCACATGAGCACATGCGTCCTGGAAGTCCCACTCTTCACAATACTATCTTTAGTGTGTTATGATCCACACAGTCGGTGCTTCGACACAGGCAATAAAGCACAGGTGCACACCTTTGTGGTATTCTCCCCGCCTTCAGCCAAGAGCCAGCGACGTCAGCCGATGATATCCCCCATCCCACGTCCTCTTCTGAATCCGGCTTGAACTTCGGGCAGCGCCCTGGGCTGCGGCGGCTCAGGACACTGGGCAGTTCTCGTCTATCACCTGGGGCTGCTATGTGTCAAAACTCACTCAGTGGCATCTGGCCACGTCTTAGGAGGAGAAGACACGCAAGCAGCATGAGGAGCTGCAGTGGTGATGTAATAGGTCACAAGTATTACTACTGGGCTTGCAGTTCGTACTTGTACAGGCTTATTGCAGTCAGAATGTGTTAAGCCTGTGTCTGCGATCGTCAGACGGCTGCAGACAAATTCAGCAAAACACCTGTCACAGGCTTGCTAAGGAGCCTTCAAAGTAGAAGAGTCCATCAAAACAGTGGCTTCCAAAGAGGCCGGCGGGGCATTGGGGAAGTTCAGTGGAGGGAGGGCAGCTTGGAAGGTTGTGGCAACTGTTTTGTTTGGGTGTTTTGCAATTTCTAAAGGGTGAGCTTCATCGATCTTCATGCACCCGCTCCTCCTTCCCTTCGGCCACCCATCGTGCACTCCCAATCTTGCCCCTCCACACTTCCTTTTGCTCCCCAAACTCCGAGAGCACTAAAGAGGAACCCGGCTTGCATCCCTGAAGAATGCCCACCCACCATTTTGACATGGTCTCAATCAAGGAGCACCGAGCTCTTTGGGGAAGGGCTCAGGTACTGAGAAACACCACCTTCACAGTAGTGTAGACCCGGATGAAGGGCGTGTCAAGAAATCATCACTCCACGTTTTGATATGCTCATCAAGGGTTCCGTGATTGCTGTAGCTATACATTGCTACTGATGGTTGTATGTGTGACTTGACATTTGAAGTTCACACTAGGATTAACATGTATTATACTTTTTAAAAAATTAAATTTGTGCCAGGAATTGTTCTAATGGATTTGCTCAACTGATCCTGACAATAACCCACTGAGGTTGTGTCCGTTCCAACCTCAGGCCACGCCATGTGTTAGGGAGGAGAAATGCTTCGTGGATTATGCTTGACTGTGGTTGGTACAGAAGCAGACCACCAGGCCTTTCTTCTGCAGCCCTGTTGAATGGATTTGAACCACCAGAGTCTATTGTTAACAGTTGAGGACACACTCGATAACAGAGCAAGGCTGTGCATTGCTTAATAATCATGAAGTGTTTTATAAAGCAGGGCAGTATGGGATTGGGGTGTTATGCAAACACTACATTATATACAGGAGAGAGACATGCAGGGTGGTGGCTGGGTGGGCTCCATCCTGGGTTTTATGAGCAGGTTGCCTGGGCTGAGTGGGGCAGTGGCCTTAGTAGGATCCCCTTGGCAGCTCCTATGGCATCTGCATGGTCCATGCCTAAAAGGTGAGCATGCTGGGCCAGACAGCGCAGCTGGGTGCAGGGGCCCCTCTTTGTGACTCAAGGCTGGAACAGGCATGGGCCCTCAGAGATCGTCAGTCTCCATAGGGAGCAAAGCACTCAGGCTGCATCGATTCTCCCAGTGGGATTTCCTACTTAACTGCAACCATATGGGACCACAGGCATAGATGCCACCAGACAGTGCCCAAAGGGACACAAAGAGATGCATACCTGTCCCTCTCAAGGTCCCAGATCAGGAGGGGTGGTGGATCAGGTACAAACACACAGTTGGTCCAGGTCCAGGGTCCCTGCTCTTATCACTGCACCGGGCTCCTCCCCGCAGGCCAGCGATGGTTCCCTGGGAGAATTCTCACCGGCCTGGCTAACAACACAACTCATAAGCAGCCATCGCTCGCCTGTTAGTGGAGGTTTGTGTGATGCTATGATGGTAGAAGGGTTTCAGCAGAGCTTCCAGACTGAGATGGAGCAGAAAGTAAGACCTGGTGACCTATTTCCAAAAGTCAGCTGCAGGGCAGTAAATTATCTTCTGGCCCTAGTCTCTGACACTCCCACCAATGGGCCTTTTCCTGGTCTTTAAGAAAGTGGGGGAAGATAGTGTTTGTATTATAAGATCCGGCTATGAGTGATTGCCACCCTGACAGGGGTCCCGTGAACCACCCCAGAAGCAGGGAAGAGGGGTCTCACTACCAGTAAGAGCCAGCAGTGGGTGTGTCCCCTGGACCCCAAGATCTCTATACACTGAACCTCCTGGATCCAAGAGACAGCAGTGATGGCAGGGGAGCAGCAGCAGCAGACCCAGGAGCCAGAGCATGAGCCAGAACAGTGGACTTCCCAGCCCATAGAGCAAGTGAAGCTGAAAGCTTTGGGGCATGAGACTGGCTTGTGGAATGGAGTGCCTCTGGGTATTTCGTTCAGGGACCTGGGTTTGCTGACCGGAGCTGGAGCTGAGTGCCTACTGGTTGGGGCTTACTTCAAGGAGGCTCACCTTTGAGCATGTATTAGCAGCCCTGGGGGTAATTAGTAGCCCTGAGGTAACCTGCTCTAACTGAACAATGGTCTCCTGAGCATTTCTCACCTGCATTGTAAACCCCATCATCTCGAGGGTCCTTTGTGAATTGCATGTGACCAGGCAATGAATTAGGGAACCTCGCTGAAAAGCTGAGTGTTGGGGACCAAGTGGCAGCCAGGGAAATCCCTGTGGATTACAATGGTCTGAGCCGCAAGGGATCATAGGACCAGCACAGGTCTGAGCATGTGCTGTTTGTCCTGGGGTTACCCGAACCAGAGCTGGCTCAGCAGGAGCAGCGGTGGCGGCTGGCTGTAGGCAAGGCAGGAAGCAACCAATGCAGCAGGGCATCAGAGGCAGAGTTCTTCTGCGGAGGCTGTCTGAGCGGCAGCCGTGAGCACTTTCCCTTGAGACTCGCAGGGTGCAGTCCCCGGAGGGGTTCTCTGCATTTTCAGATCTGTTAAAATCTTAGACTTTTATCGAAGATGGAGAGGGAGACGAGTGAGAGTTTTGCTTGGAAGACTGTTAAACACTGGCAGGTGGCACAGTTTGGCATTCAACAACTTGGTCTGGCTCCCTGAGCACCACTCCGGGCTGGGACCAGCTCTTGGGCTCTGCCAGAGTCCTGGTCCAGAGCCAGGGACAGCTTTACTGGGGAGGGGTCGTATTACGCGTGGAGGCAGAGCCATCTGGGGTTCTAACTCCATTCCTACTATTTCCTAGTTCCGGGATCTTGGGGCAAAGTCATGGAAATGTACACTTCTGTTTCCTAGCCTGGAAAGACCTGGGTGAAGGGCCCTCCCCTGCCTCTGTCCCCTTGGTTGCTATGTGACTGCAGCTTGGGCGGTGGGCAGGGGAGGTGATGATATTCTGGAGCAGGCTGGGATGCCTGCGCAGGTGTGGGTTGTAGTCCATCTAGCAGAGTTTCTAAGGACAGCACGACTGACATTCAGAGCTGGGTATGTCTCTGCTCAGGAGGCTGTCCTGCACCTGGAGCCTCCTTTAGCAGCGTCCCTGACTGCTATGCTACTGAGGCCAGTTGCAAGCTCCAGTTGGGGCAATCCAAAGGGTTTGTAACGTCTAATGTGCCCCCAGGTCTAGAATCACACCCTGGTGGGGAACCACAGAGCTAGAAGGAGGGATGTGCTTGATAGCTGCCTTGGAGTGGACCTCCACCTCATAACAACCTATGGACCAGGGACTAAACGACCCCTGGGGTCCATTAGGGATCAGAGCATGGTGGCCTAGGGGGCTCTCAGCAGCTGCTTTGTGGAACTAGATCACCAGGCCTCCCATCAGAGCCCTCTTCCTCCACAAGCACCACTGAAGCCTGTCCAACATCCCTCTGTCCGGGGCTGGGGAACCTCTTTTCTAGCAAGGGCCATTTAGCTATGAAAACATCATCCGCAGGTCATACAGAATTATCAACTGGGACATTAGCCTGCTGTATTTAATGAACCCCTAATGTCACCCCTAATGTGACAGCGAAGGAGCCTTGGTGAGTTGGGGGGGGGCGGGATGAGTTGGCTTGCTGTCCACAAAGTCAGCAGTTTGAAACCAGCAGCCACTCCAAAGGAGAAAATGGGTGCTTTCTGCTCCTGTAGAGTCACAGTCTTGGAAACTCACAGAGACCACTCTACCCTGTCTTATAGGGTCACTATGAGTCGGCACTGCGGATGGCAGGGAGGCGGGTTTTGGAATGTGTTGGCTGGACCTGCTCTTCTTTAGAGAGGCGTGTGATGACAGCTGGGATGGATGATTTTTTGCAGGCCTTACATGGCCCATGGACCAGACATTCCCCTCTGTGGTAGTTACATAATTGGTATCCATGTGGGACTTGAGAGGATTAAGAGTGAAGGGGTGGAGTCTAGTCTGCCAATTGGGTCATAGCCAATGAGGTCTCTATGTGGGCATGGCCTTCTCCTGAGGATTCTGGAAATTCCAGCATTTTCCTCCTTGGAAGTAGGAGACATTCTCTCTCTCTCTCTCTCTGCTCATTCCCTGAGAGACACTCTACTGACAAGACATATAGCGCTACACACTGGGAGCTGGAGAAGCCACATGGACCTGCCCTGATGCAACCAGACCTCTGGAACCAGAGAAGCCACTTAGAGATCCCTGCCAGTGCTGAGATGCTTACAACGCCACGGAATCCACAAAACTTCCAACCCACTGACCTGTGATCCTCCTGCATTCAGCATCATTGCATATATTTCATGAATCTGAAGAGAACTTTATTGATTGGTATTGGACATATGGGCTAATATTGGACTTATGGACTTGATCTGGACTGCATTGGGATGTTTTCTTAATATGCATTTACTCTTTGATACAAAGCTCTCTCTCTCTCTCTCTCTCTCTCTCTCACACACACACACACACACACACACATATGCCAATGAATTTGTTTCTCTAGTCAACCCGGACTCACACACCCTCCCCAGATCTTGTCTCTCCTTTCCTGGCTTTGTGCAGTTTTCACCCGGAGGCATTGTGCTACAACACTGGGGCTCTACGGGTACATCGGAAGATGGTAGCTCTCTGGGGCTACTCCAGATTAGGGAGTGCCAGCAAAGAATCCAGAATCCAATGACTGGTAGATTTGGGTTTCATTGTTCCCTCTTTTTTACAGATTCAGCTCATTTGCCCCAGATCCAGCGACCTGACTCATAAGTTACTACCTAAGTGGGTGCAGATAACACGCATTGAAGGTGAGAATGGGCGGTCCTTTGGGTTGCACAGTGGGTTCTGCTGTGCAGCCAGCACTGACTGCCGTGCGGAGAAAGCTCGGCTGCAAAGCATGGTTTAGTTGAACCATAAGGTCTGGATGTCTGGGTTCCACAAGCACCTGCCGGTTCTACAGGGGAGTCACCCAAGGTCCAGCATGTCCTTAGATGCCATTACAATGGACCACATTCTTACAATCAAGGTGTCAGCAACGGTGTGGTTAGCTGCCACTCACAGCGACCCCATGCACACTGGAAGGAAACACTGTCCAGTCCTGGGCCATCCCGTGATAAGTTGAGGATCCACCTGCCGTGATCCACAGGGTTTGTCTTGACTGGTTTGGGGAAGTGGAGCACCAGTCCTTTCTTCCTGGTCCATCTCAGTGCAGAGGCTCTGCCAAAATCTATTTGCCATCATAGCGACACACAAGCCTCCACAGACAGATGGGTGGTGGCTACACATGTGGTATCTCGGCTGGGAATTGAACCGGGGTCTTCTGCAAGGAAGGCGAGAAGGCTGCTACTGGACCAGCACCACAGCTGGGAGTGCTTTGTGGAATGGACAGCGCTGTCTCTACCCTCTTTTAAGGATAAAGAAAATGAAGTTCAGAATATCAGGTTCATGTCCAAAGACCCAAAGCATCCAGCCCCTTCCCATCCACCTGTTATGCCAACCCATCTCTACATATGTCTCCGGTCTCCAGAGAGTTCCTATCTACCAGTGTTGAAATTCAAGGATGTGACTGAGGATGGAGTTGCACCTGCCACAAGCCATGGCATTTTCTGCTGTGGTTATTGAGCAAATGAATTCATTTAATGGCTCATTCATACAGTGGACTAGGGCCTACCCTCTATCTCAGCAGTTCCCAACCTGTGGGTCATGATCCCTTTGGGGGCAGAACGACCCTTTCAAAGGGGTCGCCTGATTCCTAACAGGAGCAGAATGACAGTGATGAAGTAGCAATGATTTTTATGGTTGGGGGTCACCACTACATGAGGAACTGTATGACAGGGCTGCGGCATTAGGAAGGCGGAGAACCACCGATCTCACCATAGAGAATGTATTTAATAAATATGTGACATCATATGATAAATGAAATGGCAGCATTTGCAGTCTTGGGAACTGTATAAAAGACCAAAAGATGCTGGCTGTATATCCTAGTCCTTTGTTGGAAAGCTGCGGCATTTTCAATGGCTTCATATGAATATGCGAGTTAGCTGCTGAATGCGGAAGACTGAAGGAGAAGGGATATATTTGGGTGGTGGGGCTGGTGAAGAACGGGGAAAGTACCGTGGACTATGAAAAGAAGAAGCAAATCTCTCGTGGAAGAAGTACACCCAGAACGCTCCTGAGAAGCCAGTCTGGCGAGGCTTCATCTCACGTGCTACAGTGAGGTTGTCAGGAGAGACCAGTCCCTGGAGAAAGACACCATCCTTGGTGGAGGGGCAGAGAGAAAGAAGGAGAGGGTCTTCAAGATGGATCGATCGAAACAGTGGCTGCAACAATGGGATCAAACATAACTCCCCCAAAACCCTAAGGACCACCGCAGAATACGGTGTGCTGTGGTGCTGAAAGATAAGGCCCAGGCTCGAAGCCTGTTGCCTTCCAGTCGATTCGGAATCATAGTGACCCATTAGGACAGGGTAAAACAGGACCAGACAGTTCTGTTCTGTTACACACGGGGGCACCGTAAGTCAGAGCTGACTCGATGGCATCTGAGAGAAACAGCATCTACTCCAGTCACTCTGCCGAGGTTTTGTCATCTATGACCCCATTTCCCCCAGCAGTGAATTAGCTGTTGCTATGACAAGTACAGCCAGGGTGCTCCCTAGAGGCAAGGGTGGCAAGGGTTCAGCTCACATACTTTGGACAGGTTGTCAGGAGAGACCAGTCCCTGGAGAAGGACACCATGCTTGCTAAAGTAGAGGGGCGGTGAAAAGGGAGAAGACCTATAACAATATGACTGAGAAAAAGGCATCATAAAGGAAGTAGAGTTAGGTGTTAAGAGAGACGAGTGACTGGATTAACAGGGGGGAGGGTGGGTGGGTGGATGGATATGTGGATGGATGTGTGGAGGATGGATGGATGGATGGGTGGGTGGATAGAGGGAGGAGGTAGATGAATAGACAGATACGCAGACCTATGAGCACATTCATTTACAGAAGGATCAATTTTTGGAAATGGACATCCAGAACCTGGGGGAAAGCCACGGTCAACAGGAAGCCATCAACATGAATTATCTGGTTTCTTCAAAGGCTCTCAGGGGGAGCGCTAGACAGAGGAAGGAAAAGTGAGGTGGTGAGAACTCGAGGCCGGTGCCAGGTCAGGAAGGGCCTCGGTGCTGCCTAAAGACTTTGGCCTTGATCCCACAGACACTGAGGAGCCTGGACCATGGAGCAAAGGGAGCCAGAGACAAGACCAAAGCCATTGGATAAGAATAAGGCAATTAAGGCGTGCCATCAAAATCTGGTTCTGGCCAATGAATGCAACGCTTGGGGTTCCTGGCACTTGGCTGGCCCCGGCGGCCAGGGAGAGGTTCACTCCCCTCTCCTATCCCCTGCTTTTCCTGGCAGCTCCAGAGGGGGTGGCCTGCCTGTCTCCTCCTTGTCTGCACAGAACGAAGGCCCTGCGGTGGGTGAGTGGGTGGGGAGCCCCTGGTTCCGTTCCATTTTAAACAGGGGAGAACCCACCCAAAAACTCAAAAGACAGACCTGGGGGTTGCTGCCTAGGGAAGAAAAAAAGGGATCCAGCAGCTACAGTATCAATCAGAAAGCCAAAGAGGCCGTGCCCCCTGAGAAAGTCAATCTGAAGAGTTGCCTGAAGCCAGAGCAGGCAGCGGGGTAACAGGTGAGGGAGGGAGGCAGGGAATCAGCGGCCCGGTTACAGGCTGCCCCTTATTGCCGCACAGAACCAAACCAGCAGCCTTTGGGTTATCTGACTGTCAAAGCCACGGATGTCAGAGGAGAACTGGGCCTTGCAGTGATCTCAGTGGCTGTAACCACCAGTCCCCTTTCTTCCACGGTGATGATCTGAACTGCCAACCTTCCGGTTAGCAGCCGAGCACTTAAGCATGCGCACCATCCGGGGCTGCTGACTTCCCAAAATCCGAGCCTCACTGCCCTCATCTGGAGCATAAGGGGCCTCACGCCTCGCAGCACCGGATGTGAATAAGGGAAGCAGGGAACCGACTTTGGATCCGGCCTCTTCATTCTGCCCTCTGGCAGTGCGTTCTCTGCACCCACCCACCCCCCTTGCGGCGAGGGGCCTCCCTTCTCTTTCATGTCTGGTGTGGCCCTCTTATCACTGCCAAGTTCTTCCCTTTGGAACTGCCAAAGCCAGACTTGGCAAGTGAAGAGACAAGGGCGGGGGAGAGTCTGGCTCCACTCTAAGTAGTGACCTTGGGCAAGAGACTGCCCCTTAATGAGCCCAGTTCCCCAGAAGAATCAGAATGCTGATGTGATGCAGGGGCCAGTGGCAGGGGCTCTGGGGTGGTCAGTCGCTCGGGGTCCACAGCTCCACTAGACTACCTACCAGCTGTGTGGCCTGGGGTATATCACATGGACTCTGAGTCTCTGTTTCATTCGTATCTACTTGCAGAGGCCATGGTGAAGATTAAATGAACCCATACAGGCAAAACCACTAAGCCTTGGCTGGCATGCTATGCACACTGCATGCTCGTGTTAGTTTTATCTGCATTTGGAACACACCATTGTTTACCTGCATCATTCATTTGGTGCCAAACTAATGCTCCCTGGAACCCCGGTGGTGCTGGGAGATCAACATTGGATGGTTAAACACACTGTGGGCAGTCCAAACCCACCAGTTGCTATGTGGGAGACTGAGCAGGTTGTCAGCTGGCATCAAGATATAAACCCAAACTGAACTCACTGCCGTCGAGTTGAAACTGACTCATAGCGACCCTACATGGCAGAGGATGCCCCGTGAGTTTGTGAGAATATCTCATTTATGTTACAAGCAGATTTGGGGTAGATTCATTCACGGCAGAGAGCCCTTGGAGATCAAACAGTGGAGCGCTCGCTTACTAACCCACAGGTGGGCAGTTTGAATCGACCTCGAAGTGCTTCAGAAGAAAAGCCTGGCAATTCACTTGCAGGAAAACCAGCATGAAAAGTCCCTTGGAGCACAGCGCTTCCCAAACGCCCAAGGAGTTGCCACGAGTCCCAACCGATGCCATGGCAACCAGTTTGGCTTCTTTTAAAATCCAGGCATTTGGAGCCTCGTACCCGCCGCTCCTGTGCCATCCGCACCATTGTCCTTGTGTCTGAGTCCACTGTTGCAGCCACTGTGTCCATCCCTCTCACCTGGAGCCTTCCATACCTGAATACGTTCCCACTGCCAGCACTCCCCGACACCTGCTACCATAGCTCTGTTTGCAGCCGAGAGATCAAGCAACACATTATATTGGGTAGACCTGCAGCACAGACCTCTTTAAAGTGTTGAAAGTCAAGGATGCTATTCTGGGGACCAAGGTGCGCCCGATCCAAGCCACGGCATTTTCAACAGCCTCCTATGCAGGTGAAAGGTGGCCGTGGAATATGAATGACCAGAGAAGAACCGGTGCATTGGAATTGTGGTGCTGGCAAAGAGCACTGAAAGTATTGTGGACTGCTGGAAGGGCGAACCAATCTAGCTCGGAAGAAGTCAAACCAGAAGGCTCCTTAGAGGCAACGACGGAGAGACGTTGTCTCATGTCCTTTGGGCATGTTGTCAGGAGAGATGTCCCTGGGATAGGACATCCTGCTTGCTGAAGTAGAGGGGCAGTGAAACAGAAGGAGACCCTCGCTGAGAAGGACGGACACCAGGGGCCAGCCATAGGAACGACACTGAGGAGGGCGCAGGACTGGGTGGTCTTTCCTTCTGCTGTACTGGGACCTAAAGCAACAATCACATCGGGAATGTGTGTGTCCGTGAGTGTGTGATGTATGTGTGTGTGTGTGTGTGTGTACATGTGTATGAAGGTGAGTGAAAGTGGGCAGGTGTGTGATTCATATGTGTCTCTCGTGAGCATTTAAGCCTGTCAAGGTAGGAGGAACCTCACTACTACACCACCCTCACCATTTGTAGCCCCCAGCACCCTCACATATTGGCAGGGCTCTGAACCCGTTCATTCCAGTTGGAGCACAGCACCTGGCTTCTTGTTAAAAAAGTAGATTCTGATTCATCCTCTCTGGGGTGGAACTGCCCCTTCCTGACCGTCTTAGTCTGGGTACAAAACAAATCCACAGAAACTCATATGTATCTAAGAGAGAGTTTTATATCAACGGAGGGGTACATTAAGAAACCATCCCAACTCAGTCCAGTCCAAGCCCATAAATCCGCCTTAGCCCATGTGTCTGACACCGATCTACAAAGTCCTCCTCAAAATCACAAAACACACAATGACTCCGAATGCAGGTGAATCACAGTCCAGTGGATAGAAAGTCTTTGGATCCAGTGGTGGTGTCAGCATCTCAGCGCTGGCAGGGTTCTCCAGGCAGCCTCTCCAGCACCCAGGGCTGCATCAGGGTAGGTCCATGTGACTTCTCCTCAGGGGTGTCTCGCAGGAAGTGAGCCTTGCCAGATAAGACGGCCGCGCACGGGTCTGACCATCAGAGAACAAGAGACCAGAGAACTAGAAGGGCGAGGCTCACCGAGCCATTTATCTCTCGGTCCTTCAATTAATCCCACATGTGCCAGGTTGGCACAATAAACCTTATCGATCTCAAGAGGGTCAAACAGGAATGAACTGGTTCGAAGTCCTTCCTCACCAGTGCTCAGCGGCTATCTGGTGGTGCGGTGGTTAAAGCTCTTGGTCATTGGATCAAGCACACCACCTGTTCTGTGTTTGTGTGTGGGGGGGGTGACCCTCTGCTTCCATGAAGACTTACAGCTTTGGAAGCCCTCAGAGGCCCCAGCTCTGCCCCTAACGTCCCCATGAGTCGGAGGACAACGAGCTTGCTTTTGGGTATCTCTAGGATGAAGGAAGGCTGTCTCTGTCCTCAAGGAGTCCAGAGTCTAAAGCGAGTAAGGGGCGAATGAACTCATTTCCAAGAAAGATGGTGAGCGTAAAAAACCTCACGGCCATCGAGTTGATGCCGACTCGCAGAGAACCTATAGGACGGGGTAGAACTGCCCCTGTGGGTTTCTGAAACGGTCAATCTTTGCAGGAGGAGAAAGGCCCACCTTTCTCTCCAACTGCTGACCTTGGGACTGGCAGGCCAAAGCAGGAACCATCACGCTAGGGTGGTGGAAATACGTGTGGAGTGCGGAGAGCCTACATGAGAGGCAATCCCCAGCCTGGACTGAAGGGGTGGGCAGGGGAAGTGAAACTAAAATGAGGCCTGACTCCATCAGGAAGCTTTGATGGTCCATGGAGGGGCAAGTGTCCCAGAAGGGGAGACTTACATAAGCCAAGGCATGGAGGTGTGGCCACATGGCAGGAGCTTAGTCGCACTGACATCGAAGGCAGGCAGTGGGATCGTTCTCTCCGGGTGGGTACACGCGGTTAGCACTCAGCAGCTAACTGCAAAGTGGATGTTCAAGCCCCCCGGCCCCCGAGGTACCTGGGGAGCAAGGCCTGGAGAACCACTCCCGAAAGACCCCAGCCACGCAAACCCCATGCAGCTCAGTTCTGCTCTGACACACAGTGGGTCCTAACTGGTTCCAAAGGAGCTGGTGAGTGGGAAGCCCATGGAAGAGGAGGTGGAAAGGTGCGCAGGGGCTTAGCGCACAGAGGAGCTCCCAAGGAGCTGCAGCCTCATGCCTCACGCAAAAGGCAGCTGCTTACACAGGGCGCTCAAATCACTGAGTCGTCTCTGGGTTTCCCGTCTGCAGATAGATGTCCCTCCTCAAGTGAAACAGCAGCAAGCCCAGGGCTCCCCATGGAGCCTCAAGCGGGACCGATGGTGAATTCCAGACCTGCCACTTGTGTGTCACTGGGCAAGCTACGTAGCCTTTCTGAGTAAGGCCTTGTTCCCTCCCTGGACAAGGGGACGTCCAGTGCCCCCTCCTCCCGATGGCAGTGACGAGGGAGAAATCAACGAAGCCCTGTGGCATGCTGCCAGTGTGCCGGGCTCTGCGTTTCTCACGTGGTTAGAGACCGGCTGTTATCATGCATGGTGGAGGACACGGCCGCAGAGCTGTCCCTTTCATGACAACACCCTCATTGGGAACTCTCGTGTCACCCTCTCAACTCCTTGAGAGAAAGGGGATGGAACGGGTCCGACTGAGCTTGGCTTCTATTGTAAAGCAGGGAGTGTCTTGGACAAGCTCCTGGGTGATAGGCAGCAGAGGATCACAATTCATTCTTTCATGTCAGGATCGCCTCTGCTCCCCCAGGACCAAGAGACACAGCCAGACCCTGGGGAGGGTCCAAAGGAAGCCAATTCAAGGCCAAGGTCCTGTGGATGTGTCCGCCCGGCTCCTCTCCTCCAGAGGCTCTGGTCCCGGCAGGCTGGGAGATTCCTTAGACAATCTAATAGATTAGTTTCCCGTTTAGCATAACAGCCAGACAGATTTTTGCGGTGAAGTCATCCAATTCAATTAAAAGGCATCCCCCCCATCCCCGCCCCGCCTGCTGCGAGTTCAGAAGGCTCTTTGACTCGCGCCAGCTTTCATAATAGGTTCCGCCCTGGGATAATTAATAACCCTTGATTCCGACGGAAAAGCAAACTCTTGGATCCAGGGTGGGTGAGCGCAAGTCAGCGGGGGTGGGAGGTGGGGGGAGGGGAGAAGGGAGGTCTCCTGGAAGGGCCAGTGGGGAGGGCTGGTGGGGCCCAGTGGGAACGCCCCTCCTCAGGGCCCCAGGCCAGACCACGGGTGGTGAGGAAGAGGGCAGAGGAGGCAGAAAGAGCCAGGTGCGGCCAAGAAGAAGCTGAAGGTCACAGCCGGGGAAGAGATGGCAGGGCAGGTGGGAATCCTAAAACGACCAGAGCCTCACAAGGCTGGCGATCAGGAGAAAGCTGCAAGTGGGGTGTGGAAAAGGGGCAGCGTGAGTGGCCGGGACAAAGCTGGTAGGTACAAGATACAACTGGCAGTCACTTGTGGCTTGTATGCAGTGCCAGCACACGCACACACGAGGTGGGCTGCCATCCGAAAGGTCGGCAGTTTAAAACCACCAGCCACTCCTCGGGAGCCAGACAGGGCTTTCTACTCCCATAAACAGTTACAAGCGCGGGAACTCACAGGGGCAGTTCCACCTTGTTCTATAGGGGCACTGTGGGTTGGCATGGACTCCATGTCAGTGAGGGTTTTTATCCCTTTCTCCGCCCTCTCCCCCTGACCCCCACCCGCTCACCCATCCCACCGGGATCTGGTTCCATCGCTTCCAGTTTAGAGAAGTAGGATCTTCTCCCATCTTCTCTTCTCTCCCCAGTTACAGGTGTCAGGCATGAGAGCGAGCTTTAAATGATGCAAAGATGATGGTGACAGGTATGTGCAGGCGTTTGCTCAGAGAGGTGAAGTCCTTCCCATGTAGGTGACACACAAGCATGATATCCAAGCACAGGGCGCCTTCTCACCCCCTGGCGCTTCTTCCCTGCCTCCCATCTCGGTCGCATTCCAGCCAGCCGTCCTCTCAAACCACCATCTGTAGATGTGCTTGGGCTAAAAAGTATCCAGTCTGTCCTCACGGCCTCCCGACAAGCTCCACTGCTTACACTGTCTGATGGACTGAATTTTGACCCCTGAATTTTGGCAGGGTGGTCACGAGTTGGGCTACTGCAAGGTCAGGTGTTTGGAACCGCCAGATTCTGGAGAAAGACTCAGTGTGGTAGTTACATAATCTGTTGTCAACTTGAGACTATGAAGAGTGAAGGGGTGGAGTTTAGCTTGTCCATCAGGTTGCAGCTTGATGACCTCATTTGGAGGCTCTAAGGAGATAAAATAGCTCGCTGGAGGCGGGACACATACTCTGTCCCTGTGAGACATTCCTGTTGACAAGTCACATGGAGCTATGCTGAGAGAGCCAGAGCTCTGGAGCTGGAAAAGCCACGTGAAGACTCACACCACCAGCACTGAGATGCTTCTACCACCACTGGATCCACAAGACTTCCCACCCACTGGCCTATGATCTCCCTGCATTCAGTGTCATTGCATGTGTTGCCTGAGTCTAAAGAGGAATTTATAGATTGGTATCAGACATATCAGACTTATGGACTGAATCTGGACTGGGCTGGCATGTGTTCTTAATATACAATTACTCTTTGTATACATCTCTTTCTTATACACATGAGTGTCTCAGGATGTGTGTGTCTACTCAACCCAGACTAACACACTCAGCTTTCTACTCCCATAAACAGTTCCAGTCTAGGAAACCCACAGGGCCAGTTCTTCTCTGTACTGCACAGTGGCTATGAGCCAGCATCGAGGAGATGGCAATGAGTTGGGTTTTCCGTTTTTAAACTTATGCAGAAGTTCTAACCTCTATCTCAGTAAATAGAACACTGTTTGGAAAGAGAGACTTCTCTCCCTTTTGTAAATGAGGCCATTCCAGAGTCGGGTGGGTCCTACACCTAATCCCTTCTGAGGGTGTCTTAGAGAAAAAGCAGAAGACACCCAAAGACACCGATGGTCCTATGATGGTGGCGTGTGTGTTGCTGTGGTGCTGGAGGCTATGTCATTGGTATTTCAAATTGCCAGCAGGGTCACCCAAAGGGAATAGGTTTCAGCAGAGCTCCCAGGCTAAGAACAGACTACAAACTATGGACAGCCCTGAGGAGAATGGGAATCCCAGGACACTCTTGTGCTCATGCAGAATCTGTACATGGACCACAAGGTAGCGGTGCAATAGAACGAGAGCATCCTGCATGATTTAGAACCAGGAAAGGTGTGAATTAGGGTTCTGTCCTTTCACCATCCATAGTCAGTCTTCAAGCTGAGCAAGTCATCAGAGAAGCCGGATTACAGGAGGAAGAATGCGGCATCAGGACTGGAGGAAAGCTTATTAACCACCTTTGATCTGCAGATGACACACCTTTGCTTGCTGAAAGTGAGGAGGACTTGAAGGACTTGCTGGTGAAGGTCAAGGACCGCAGTCTTCAATATGAATTACAACTCAATGTAGACAAGACCAAAATCCCTACAACTGGATCAGTAGGTAACATCATGGCGAACGGAGGAAAGATGGAAGTTGTCAGGGATGTCGTCTTGCTTGCATTCATGATCGATGCTCATGAAGCAGCAATTGGGAGATCAAATCATGCATTGCACAACAAGTGTGCTGCAGAGAACCCCTTGAAAGGGTTGAAGAGCAAGGATGTTACATTGAGGACTAAGGTGTGCTTGGCCCAAGCCATAGCCTCCTGTGCAGGTGAAATTGGAATATAACTAAGGAATTGTGACTGAAGAAGAATCAACGCATTTGAATTATGGTGCTGGCAAAACCTACTGAAAGTACCAGTTACTGCTAATAGAACCAACACACCCGCCTTGGAAGAAGTACAGCCAGGATACTTCTTAGAAGCAAGGATGCTTTGCTTCAAAGAAGCAAAGATTTCATCTCAGAGACTTTGGACATGTGGTCAGGAGAGACCAGTCCCTAGGGAAGGACACTATGCTTGGTAAAGTGGAGGGGCAGCGAAAAAGCAGAAGGCCATCAACAAGATGGACAGACACAGGGCTTCAACTCTGCGCTCAAACATAAGAGCAATTGTGAGGATGAGCAGGGACGGGCAGTGTTGTGTTCTGTTGTGCATGGGGTTGCTATGGGTCAGAGCGGACTCCGAGGCACCTAATGCTGACCAGCCTCCTCAGGAGCTCGGGCAGATGTGCATGAATTGTAGCGGCACATCAGGGTAAACTCCCAACCATGGTCATCAGTGGGCCTTGAACTATGAGCTGGGCTTCTCACTGCAGCCCAATGGGCTTGCTTCCATCCCTATCCCCCCTTCCTTCTCAACACTGAGAACGGTGCTCAGGGAGTGAGGTAGTCAAACCAGGATGTTAGTTAGGGTTTTAGAGAAAACTCAAGAGGAAGGCTCCAATCAGAGCCAAGAAACCAGCCAACTGGCAAAACAGTTCCTGCTGGGTTTAGAATCAGTGGGGGGCTCATCCAGGGGTGGTCTCACTATTCCCCAACCCCACCCTGACGGGACCCCTTCTTTGGCTATGTCAGCTCTGGCTTGGCCCTCTATCCCTGAACTCTCTCTAGGACAGGGATGGGGCACGTCCAGCCCTCAGGCAGGATAAGGCCCTTGAAATCATCAACACCAGTTAACACCACAGGTCTCACCAAAGAGAAGCTGTCCCAGCCATCATGTTATCATTGTGATTGTTGTTCTGACCCGTAGTGACCACATGTACAATGGAGTGAAACACCCCCCTGACCTATGCCATCCTCACGATTGTTCTCATGTTTCTGCTTCTCCCCCGCCCCTCTCCTTGACCAAGCATGATGTCCTTCTCCAGGCACTGGCCTCTCCTGACAACACGTCCAAAGTACGTGAGACGAAGTCCCAACCTCTTCCAAGACAGTTGCTGGTTCTTCTGGCAGTCCGTGGTACTGGCTGTACCCTAGCATCCCACCTGCTGTGTTTATCCCCCCACAGGTGGTTCTTCGATTCAAAAAGAAAGGGACCTCCGTGGAGATCTGTGTGCTTAAAAACGGGAAAAGGGAAAAAAATTCAGAACACAATATCTGAGGTCAGGGTAAGCCAAGACAAAGAACTCTAGCAGGATTGTGTTAACAAAACAAGACACGGTGGATGGGGCGGGGGGTGCACGGGGTGGGGGAAGAGGGGGCGGGATCTGCTGAACTCGGCCATGCACGCCAATATGAAGCTCCGGTGGATTTCAAAAACAAGATCAAGCCCTGGTTAACGTCAGAGCCTTATTGTCCAGCCTGGACAATAAGGAGGATTTCATTCGGGACCGGGTGGAATTCCTTAAAGTGCCCGAAACCCAGCCCAGAGGGTCTTTCTAAACCAGCCTTACGACCCCTAAGGGGCCTTGGTGGAGCAACAATTAAGCACGTGGCTGCTCTCTGAAAGATTGGCACATGAGCACCCCCAGGCCCTCCACGGTAGGCAGACCTGGTCATCTGCTTCCCTAGGGATTACAGTCAAGAAAACCCCAAGAGGCCATTCTCATGGGTCACAGGTCTTGCCAGAGTGAAAAAATGGACTGGCCAGTACCCAACAGCAGCCTACAACCTCTAAGGGGTGATTAGGCAAGACACATCCAAAGGACAGCGGCCCTCTCGCACGCTGAGTGTCCAGGGAAGCGGACTCTGAGATGAACCTGGGTGCAGAAGGCATGTTCATCTCTGGGGACGTTCTGGGAGTCACCACAGGTGGAAGAGGAGGGAGGAGACAGGACTATGCAGAAGGCGGAGCTGGACAGCAGTCTCAGTGGAGGTCACCAACTCCGCAGAGCTTGGAAGCCCAGGTGGCCCTCAGAGGTGTCCCAAATTGGGCTGATGGGGTCCTGTCTTTCTAGGTTGTATTGACCTACCAATGAATGGAGCAAGAGCTGTGCCCTTGGACACGGTGGTCTCCTCACCCTCAGTGCTCTCAGCAGAGTGCTGGAAGCCCAGGGTCATCGGTTCCAACCCAGCAGTTCCAAATGCATGCGATTGGAGCAAGCTCTAAGGGCAGCTGTCTGGTGAACATCACAGTGAAGAACAGGGAGCAACAGAAGGTCCTGGTGCATGTGGACCGGCCCAAAGCTGGACTGCGCCAGTCACTCTATTACCCGTCCACACCTCCCCACTTCTGAATTCCTTCCAGAACGGTGGGGGCTGGGAGCCGAACTCCATTTCTCAGATTCCTTTGCTAACATGGTTCCAGCTCATTTCTACCAACAGGAGGCATGCGTGCCAGATCGGGATTCTAGGAGAAAGTAGCAACTGTCCTGTTTTTCTGGTGTTAATTGCAGAAATGTCACCAGTGACCACAGCAGTGACAGCCTGTTGACGGGAGTTCCAGTGGCTTCCGTGGAAGTGCAGGCCGGTGGCTCCTGTTCAGTGGCAGTCGGGGAGTGGGACATGGGTGGGGGACAACACTCTCAGCAGCAGTAGCGGTGATAGTAATGAACCCAGGACACTGGTGGTGGTTCTGGGTAATAGTAGGTATCCTTTAACACACTTGGAACCAGTCCGCCTTACTCAATACCCTTGTCTTTAAAAGATCAAGAGTGGTTTATGATCTTCTGACCAAACACCATTTACTAAAAGCGAAGGAACAAACATGTCTGTGCTTATTGCACTTAAAACCTCTCTGGAGAGTTGCCCAAGAAATGAGTGATCATGGTGAATGACCTGCATGAGTTTTTAGCAGCCAAAATGCATTGAAGCCTGCCCCTGTGATCTGTGGACAGCAGACAAGTTCTCTCAGTGACACTTGTCTCGGTCTTGTTAGGGTGCCTACCGAGAAAGGGCTCATCAAAAAGCTGGCTGTGGAGGGGCTCTGCTGAACCATTCAATTCAAGGCAGAGAGGTCAGCTCAGGCGGTCATGGCAATTTTGCTTGTTTACTTTGGTGAACATTGAAGGAGACACGAGAAGTTCAACAGTGTTTGTTCTGAAGATGATTTGAGACAGGAGTTCTCAACCTTCCTAATGCCGTGACCCTTTCATACAGTTCCTCTCATTGTGGTGACCCCCCCCTCAGCCATAACATTATTTTCATTGCTACTTCATCACTGTAATTTTGCTACCGTTATGAATTGTGCGACCCCTGTGAAAGGGTTGTTCAACCCCACCCCCAAAGTGGTCTTGATCCCCAGATTCAGAATCGCTGGCTTAAGAGAATGGAAAACTGCACTGGTGAGAAAAAGGCCAGGAAAGTTGTGTAAGGAAATATTTCCCCCCATCATAGCCATGCCCTTTCTCCTTCTTTGAGGGCAGTAAGGGCTGTCCCATAGGAATTTTGTCGGAAAGCTGTGTCCGACCGGGTGTCTAAAGAAACAAATGCAGTGACACTCATCTATGTATAAGAAAGAGCTTTCTTTCAAGAAGTAATTACATATCAAGAAGACACTCCAGCCCAATCCAACTCAAGTCTCTAAGTCCCATGCTAGTCCATAACTCCCTCTTCAGACCACATAGCCACATGCCCGTGACAGAGAATGGTGACCTGGGGGGTGGGGGGGTGGGGGGTGAGGGGATGGTATCAGGAAGCACATAGCCAGTGGGTACAGAGTTGAATAAATCCAGAGCTGGGGAAGGGGGCAGCCAGCTCTCAGGGTCAACTGCAGTGTCCCAGTGAACGGGAAGGTGCAGGGGGCAGAGCGTGAGATCACCTTTGTTCATCTTGCATACGAAAGGCTTTTGACTTCAAGGAGGTATCATCGGGCTGTGACTTGATGGACAGGTTTGACTCCACCCCTAGCCAGGAGGGTCTGGTTGACATCATCTCTAACTACCACCGAAGCCTTACCCCATCCTTACCCCTTCAGACGTTTCATTTCCCAAACTCAAAATAACATGGAGAAGAAACACGCTTTCAGTCCCTCAAGGATGCCCAACTTCCCTTTGACATGGTGTGTTAGTCTGGAGAGACTTGAGAAACAAAGTCACTGACAATCATATATGTGTAAGAGAGAACTTTATATCAAAGAGTAATTGTATATTAAGAAAACATCCCAGTCCAGTCCAGATCAAGTCCATAAGTTTGATGTCAGCCCATATGTCCGATTCAGATTCACACAGCACATGCAAAGATTCTGAATGCAGGAAGATCGCAGACCAGTGGATGGAAAGTCCTATGGATCCAGTGGTGGTGGAAGCATCTCCAGGGTTCTGGCTGCCATCAGTGTGGCTCCATGTGGCTCGTCAACAGAAATGTGTAGCACAGAGAGAGTGTGGTCCTCCTCCCAGGAGAAAAAGAGGAAGTTCCCAGAATCCTCCTGGTGGGTGTTACCTTATGACCTGGTTGGCAGACTACACTCCACCCCTATAACGTATTTATCAAATTGACATAAAAGTATGTAACTACCACACATGGTCTAAGTCCAGAGCCCAGAACTCCTGAGGGCAGGGCAAGAGGGTTACACACGGCTTCAGCGGGGCACAGACCCGGACAGGGGATGTCCAGAACTTTGTTGTCATTGTTCCATAGAGGTTTCTTCAGTGTCAGGGCAACCCTTTCTGACTCACTTTCACGTGTATCTGTTGGTGGCAATAGGATGGGAGAGAGACTTCCCACCACACACCATTTTTACCTTGTCAATTTGGAATAGATTCCCCTTACTTTAAACAAATAGGAAAAAGAAAAACAAAGATTATCATCTCTTGGGGACAAATATTTTCAGTGAAATATACCCCCAAGGGGCCATCCAATTTCTGCCGAAGCAATCAATTCCTGCACGGGTAGTATTACTCCTTCATCGTGTGATGTGACAACTGGTCTCACTGGATTCTAACCAGCCTTGTGTACATGTGTGCACACATGCATACCTGTGTACACGCACCACCACCTCTGTAGAGGCTACAAGTCACATTTTGATAGTGCAGCTTGAAGTGGCATCAAGTGTAGGAGGGATGACACCATTTACTGAGTGCTTCCTAGGGACCACGGAGCTGGGTGGCATAGTGGTTACACGTCGGACTGAGACAGAAAGGTCAGTTCAAAACCATCAGCCGCTCCTCGGGAGAAAGATGGGCTTTCTCCATCTATAAACAGTCAGAAAGTCATGATGAAGGGTGGGCGTGTGCAGTTCTACCCTGTCCTATAGAGTTGCTATGAGTCAGCATTGACTCAATGGCAGTGAGTTTGGTTTTGCTAGGGGTCAGCAACTGTTCTAGACCTTTTGCTTAGATGCAATCATTTAAATCACACTATAAGTCCCTCCTGCCCACAACCCCAAACTCCAAACTCATTGTCACCAAGTCAATTCTGACTCACAGCAACACTATAGGACAATGTAGAGTTGCCTCCTTTGGGTTTCTGAGACCGTAACCCTACAAGAGCAGAAAGCCTCATGGGAGAGCAGCTGGTGGTTTCCAACTGCTATAACTCTTAGAGGGTGGAAGCAATCATTTTCCAGATGAGGATTCTAGTGCTTAGAGATGTTGAAAAATTCAACCCAGCCGGGATAACAGTGGAGATGAGATTCCATCTCCCGTCTTATTGTCCAAGTCAAATCTTAAGGTTGTTTCGCTTCTACTTTTTACATGTGCTTCTGAACTAGGTCTCCGGGGAAACGTGAAGGTGGCATCTGACCCCCTCCAGCTTCACAAGAGGAAGGCAAATCACCCCCATCAGCATCAACTGTCCAAGGTCAAGTCTGCTGAGGTTGAGGGCAGACCTGCCCTCACCTCCATCTTTGCTCACCAATTGTGCCACTGACTGCCCCCCCCCACCCCCAGCACTCTCCATTGCAAGGGCCACACCGAACTCAGAGGACGCTAATGGTGAGGGGGGTTATTGGGGAAGTTAAAAGATTACAAGTCAGGCGAGAAATGCTCAGGATACAGTTGTTAGGCCCAACAGTTTCTTCTCTGCTGTGTCCACAGGCAGGCCTCTCTTGAGTCCGCAGGCTCTTGGTCTGATTGGGAAATGTTTCCAAGCTTTTCTTGCTCACTGCCATCCAGCAGATGCTGACTCATAGCGACGCTAACAGAGACTGCTGACCTTGTGGGTCACAGCCCAATGCATAACCACTCCGCCCATCACAAGGGCTCCTCTAACTCTTCTAGACTGGCCAGTAAATGCCCAAAAGGTGTCACTCCGCTATAAATCTTAAGGTCAGCAAACCCAGCTCCCCCAATTAGTGTCCAGAGGCATCCTACTCCGTCCACATACCGGCCTCCTACCCAAAGGCACTCAGCTTTACTCTCTCTGTGGGATGGATAGGAAGTCCACCCCCTCCGTCTCCCACTCTGCCTCCTAGTTCTGCCGCCACTGGGGTTGCAGCTATCTCCCTGAATGAGGTCCAACAAGCTCAACACCTGCCTCTCCTCTTTTGCTGGTGACTCCAGTTCACAATCACTCACAGCTGAATCATATAATCCGACAAGTACCCTTTCCCGCCTCCTCCAGCTACACAAGAGGAAGGCAAGTCACCACCATCAGCCTAACCTGTCAGGAAGATGCAGGTCATTTGGTGGGAGCCACAGAAGCTATTTGAAGCTAGAAGAGTCAGTGGTAAGTAGTTCATTGCGTTATAGTCGCCTCTGTTGTGAAGAGGGCCTGTTACTGCATTCCCATTCAACTTCGTCCCGTAAAACTGATGTCGATGACTGTCTCTCTTTCACAGCGTCAAGTCATCAGCAAGTGTCACTCCAGAGATCCCTATGAAGGAGGCTTATAGAGTATAACAAAGCCAGGGAAGAGCCTTGCAGCGAGTCATCTCAAACGCCTTCCGTAAGGCATATCTCTAACTAGAGCTAATGCTCAGGCTGATACCTAGTCCGCTGGACTGAATTAACCTTCAATTTCCCTTTCTGTGTCCTGATAACTGTTTCTTTAACTTTTATAGCATCTTTATGGTCCCCATAGATGGCCAAGGGCCATTCTAGAAAGAAAGGTGCCACAAGGCCTTGAGAGTTGAACATATTTTAAGGGGGGGGTGGGGATCTCATCTTTGCTTCCCGAAGGCATTTGTTGAGAAAACACATAAAGGCCAAGAAGATGAACAGGCTTCTCCCCAACACCTTCCCTCGGATCGACACGCACATCTCCCTAACCCAATCCCTGTGACATGATCACACAGTGACCGGGGCTCAGAGAAAGCGAGTCAGGTTTCCAGCACGTGCCGATGGACTCTCCGCTCCTAGAAACCCCGTGGGTGTTGCAGAGCTGCCCTGTGGGTTTCCCCGGCCGTCATCTTTCAGGGAAGGGGGCCTGGTAGTGCTGTGTGCTAGGCATCAGGCTGCTGATGGCAAGGATGGCGGTTCAAGCCCACCAGCTGCTCTTTGGGGAAACGATTTGACTGCACCGGTAAAGATTTACAAGTGTGGGAACTCATCCTTCGGAGTCAGGATTGACTTAATAACGGCAGGCTTGGTGTTTGGGAAACGACATGAGTCGATGACCAGGTTTTCCTCGAGTGGGTTCAAACTGCTAGCCTCTTGGTTTGGAGCCTAGCTCTTCACCACTGCACAAGCAGAGACCCTTCAAAGGGAGATCCTGGCATATGTCCATCCGTGGCAAATCCAGCATGGGACTGGGAGTTGTTCAAACTCGGGGTCTACACCTCCTCTGCCTTTCTCTCCACCTGCTGAAACAAGGCAGTATCCCTTACGTTTTTGTACCTCCATTATCGCCAAGAACAAGATTGACATAGAATGTAATCCCGCTGTTGTCCTTTGTAGGAGAGACGAATGCAGCCCGAGGCTCTAGCTCCTTAACATTAATCCATTCATCAACCTCATTGCTTAGCCCCACCGAGGGGTGATGTGTGCCTGTGGAGAAAAAGACCTTTTGCCTTGAACTTTAACATGCCAACATCCCTGGTCAGATCCACTCACTCTTCTATGGCTCTGCTGTGAGACCTCCCATCCCACTCCTGCAGAGCCACCAGGGCATGCTGGGTAAAGGAACACAAAATGATGCAGTCCCCCACGCCCTGACCTCTCCAGGGTTTCTTGATTCCTAACTCTAGAAGGGTTGAGGCCAGCAGTTTTCTGATCTGGGAATGGAGAGGAGGGAGACGGTAGAGAGACGTCAGGGGAGGCTTTCTCTGGGCGAACGAAATGCCAGCCCCAATTCGTTCGCTATGAACAACCGAACCCAGACAGGGCAATGATCTGGTAAATTGGCACGTGGTTGGGACACAGGCTCCTTAAACATGAGTCTGGCTTGGACCAAACCGTGGCTTCCGTCCTCAGACTTCTCCCCAGTGCCAGGGCTGCTTCTGTGAACCACCCATTCATCCAGCTGGGCAAAAGATTCAGACTCCACGTGGGTGTGGGAAGACATGTCTTGGTGGGAGAAGTGCCACCCAAATGACCTGCTAATTGGTCTCCTGGCCGATGCACCTCCCAGCTTCCTTAGGGAGGGATGCCTGGAAATCAGGATGGCTCTCGGTTAGCCAAGACTCTTCCAGATGTTGCCGAGTGTTCCCAGAGTTCCGGGTGGATTATTCCTAGGACAAGGCACACTCCTGTTCCTGCTCATCGAGGCTGCATGTCCACACGTTGAGCCAGTGGCAGGGCCGAGATAAAAGGGGGAACCTACAGCCTGGCTTGGGGCTTGCCACCAGAGTGGGGTCGAGGCAAGGTGAGCTCAGCTAGCAGCTTAGAATTTACCAGATGGCTTACAGGAAACCCAGATTTGTGAGTGGAGAGGAAAGAGGAATGATTTCTCACCCTTGGAAACTGATGAGCAGGCTAGAGTCTGTGGAATGTCTGAGTGATTCACTTCCCAAATGTGCATTCTCCTTCCACTGTGCCCCAGGCCTTGTGCTACTTAACAGGGTGCGATCCAAAAGCCACAGCCCTGGCCCGTGTACAGGCAAGACCAATGATACCCATCTCCGACAATCTGGTGAAGAACTCAGGCAAGGGCTAGGACGGAAACGGTGAGGCATCGGGAACAGGAACACCCAGGATACCCGATGGAGATCACGCTGGAGGTGCTCAGACAGGGCGTCTTGGAGAGGAGCGGGCTTTAAAGCGTAGCTTTTAAAGGATCCAGTTGGCTTCTAGTTCAGACTCGCCTCTGGTTTGGGGCTGAAGGATAAATTGGATGTGGGACAAAGTGGAGTGTGGGACTGCATACTGGATGTGAGCTCACAGTGCGGGTAGAGGAAGGTAGAAAGACTGAGGAGAGAGAACGTGAAGTCAACAACATTTGGGAACAGAACGGGGATTGGGGCAGGGGGCGAAGGAAGCCTCCAAGACACCGGGCAGAAGTCTGAAGTGAAAGGAGGTGGAGGGCCTCTTCCCTGAGAGAGGACGCTGGAGGGAGGGGGGAGGCAGGAGTGGGCTGGGACAAGGGGGGGCTCTTGATCCCACCTTGGACTCCATCAGCCACACCACACTGTCTTCCCTGTACTTCCCAGTCCCCTTGCCATTGCTTATGTGACTTCGCTCACATGAGCTCCAGGCCTCCATCCCGGCTTATCAGGGCTCTTCCCGACTCTTGGAGCCACCCAGCACTCCTAATCGTGGGTCCAGTATGGACCCCACCCATACTGGAGTTCCAGAAAGACTTCCTTTACCTTCCTCGCATGGCTTACATCCTCATCCCCCACACATTAGCTAGCTAGCATCGTAGACGCTTGGCAAATATTTGGTAGGCAAATGCAAATAACCTTCTCTTTGCTGTGGAAGGAAAACCAATAGACATTGGGTTGGCTTGAAAGCCACAGGATCCCATTTAAATTCACATGGGAGGCGTTTTGATCTTAAGTCCACGCCGTGCGATGCTCAGAAGACCTTTCTGGGCTTCCGGCACACCAGCGTCTCAAAGCTGAGCAGAGTGCAGATGTCAGGGGAGTGGCAACCACCGCTTTTTATTTCATTTTTAATAGAACTTCCCAATTCATCTCATCTCAGGGCCTGGTCAATTTTATTAACTATTTGCCTCCGATGATAATGATGGTGATACTAAACAGATAATGCTTACGAAGTGCCTGGTATGTATTAGGCATTCAAAGTATTGCTCATAGATTAACTACTTTGTGCCTCAAAATAATTTAGTAACATTGGTGCTATAGGTACCCCGATTATACCAAGGAGGAATGGGAGCTGCAGAGAGCTCAAGCTCACACAACCAAGGTGTGGTCGTTACATCATTTCACGTGAACTTGATAAAGTGAAGGGTGGAGGTTAGCCTGTCATTCAGGTCACAGCCTGATGATGCCTCCTGGTGGACACGGCCTTCTCCTGAGGATTCTGGGAACTTCCCCTCTTTCTCCTTGGCAGTGGGCCACACTCTCTCTAGGCTTCACCTTTCTGTTGACAAGCCACATGGAGCCATGCCGATGACAACCAGAGCCCTGGAGATATGTCCACCACCACTGGATCCACAAGACTTTTCACCCACCAGCCTGTGTTCTTCCTGCATTCAGAATCATTGCGAGTGGCTCTGTGAGTCTAACGAGGAATTTATGGACTAGTGTCAGACATGGGTTAATAGCAGACTAATGAACTTGATCTGGACCACGCTGGGATGTTTTCTCAATATACAATTGCTCTTTGCTATAAAGCTCTTTCTTACACCCATATGAGTGTCTCTGGATTTGTTTCTCTAGTCAACCCAGCCTAACAAGGGCACTCCGTTCCTAAGGGATTTTAATTTATAGTCAGACTCCAGAGCCCTCGTGCTGGCATGTAATATAATCCTAAGACTTAGAAAAGGCCATGGCATAGCAGAGGTCTTCAGCAATTGCTCACAAAATCAATAGGAGGGTCCCGAGATCTGGAGCAAGGAGACCATCAGTTCTAGACCTTGATCTGAAGCCACTGGCTTGCTGTGCAGTCTTGAACAAGTTCATGTTTCTCGAGGGTCCTGGAGATTGACACTACGAGCATCAACAAGATCTCGTGCTTTAATCTCTTTGGAACCTTGGCCTTTCGACAACAGTAACCATGCAAGACGAGTGAGGCGTGGAGAAACACAAGCAACCACTCAACACCTAGGAAAGGAGGAATCCAGGATTCAACTCCATGAGGCTCCCAAACTCCAGTCCTTAGCCCCGAGGAGCTGCCCCAGGGAGCCTAAGAAAAGGCAAACGGGACAGGACAGACAGACCCTCCAGCCCCCAAGCCTATAGTCATTAGAACATCTCTACATATATTTTGTCGACTGGGATCCAACTTGAGATTTCCTTTGAATAAAGGTTTTGTTGCTAAAACCAACCAAACAAAAAACAACCAAAAAAGCTTGCAAACCATCAAAGTCAAAGAAATCTGGAAATGGATGAGACCGCTGGATATGGGAAGGAGGCGCTGGACCGGGATCTCTCTGGTCATCTGAGCTCAGGATACTCACTTAGGCTAAGAGCCACGTTTAGTCCCAGAGAAGGTGGTGTGAAGAGCATGCAGACTTCCACCTACCTGCTCCACTCGGATCTCAACCTCTCCATTCACCTTCTTCCCGTGAAAATACTTGGCCCTGCGAAGGAGAGGAAGGCATGTCCTGAGTCAGGATACAGAATGGTTTATGCTTTGTCCCCTTCTCCCCAAGGCTGGACCCTTGCAGGTGCATACCCAGACACATTCTCTACCTTCCCTCTTCCTTCTTGAAAGATTTGTCTCCTTTATAAGCTGAGCATGGCACAGAAGATGAAGAAATCAGGCAAGAGTTTAAAGAGTCCCGCTCTGGCTCCACCAAGTCACTTTCCTTCCTGTGTCTCAGCTTTATCCTACACAAAGTGAAGATATTTTTCCCATCTCTATCTAGTTCTGTGGAGCCCAGTGGTGTAGTGATTACTGGTTGGGCTGTGATGCACAAGGTCGGCAGTTCAAAACCACCTGCTCCTCCGTGGAAAAATGATGGGACTTGCTACTCTAATAAAGAAGTACAATCTTGGAAACTCATGCGGGCAGTTGCATCCTGCCCGATAGCATCACGGTGAGTCAGAACTGACTCGATGGCAGTGAGTTTGTTTCTTTCATATATGTATTTCTGAAGGTTATTTTAATAAATTCCACTGCCATTGGTGGGTTCTGATTCATTGGTATCAGGTGTCATAGAGTCAGTTCCAACCCAGAGTGACCCTGCGCACAACAGAAGGAAACACTGCCCGGTCCCGTGCCACCCCTACAACGTTCCTGTGCCTGAACCCACTGAAACAGACACTAGGTCCGTCCATCTCCTCAAGGGCTTTCCGCTCCTTCGCTGCCCCTCTGCTTGACCAGGCATGATGACCAGGGACTGCAGAAGGTCTCTCTGGACAACATGTCCAAAGTATGTACGAAGAAGTCTTGCCATCCTTGTCTCTGAGGAGCACTCTGGCCTTACTTCTTCCCAGGCAGATTTGCCTGTCCTTTTAGCGGTCACGGGTACTTTCAGTCATCTTCTCCAGCCCGGCAATTCCAATGCAAGGCTCGCTGTAAGTCAGCATCGACTCAACGGCAGTGAGGGAGGGAGAGACAGCCCACCATCCAGATGGTCCCCACCCCTGCACTAAACTAAGGCACTGTTCCTTGAAGTCAGCAACAGTGTTGCCTTTATCATTCACCGCCAGTTAGCAGCTATTGAATGAATGAAGAAATGAAGATATGCGTGGGAGCAAAACACCAACGGAGGGTTTACTCTACTCCGCAAATGGTGCCAGCAGCCTTCACCAATCGCCTTTCTCATCCAACGATCATAGCCACCGCAAGGTAGTTCATCAGCACCAGCCGGTGGACCAGGAAACCGAATACCGAAATCCAGAGACCCAATACTGTAAGTGACTTGAATCCAGGCCTTCTAATTCCAAACCTGGGTTTTTGTTCAATCCCGACCAATACGTGTATATATGTTGTTTAATCCTGACCAATACATGTATGTATATGTGTGTGTGTGTGTGTGTGTGTGTGTGTATCCGCTGAGATTGGTTTACTCCTTCTAATTCCAAACCTGGGCTTATTTTCAATGCTGATTATATATATATATATATATATATATATATATATATATATATATATATATATATATATATATATATATATATATATGAACTGAGGCTAAGAGACAGATGGTGGTTGTGTATCCCCTGCCCAAGTCCTTAAATGTGATAGCACTTTCAATAAGGCATGTTGCCCGCCTTCTGGGGCAGACACAACTCCATAATGACCTGGGCGGGGTATGGGGGGGCACAAGATGTCAACTTCTTAAAGTACTTAGAGCTTCCACTGGCAGCACGGGCCCTCATTTGTGGTAAAATTACCTAATTCTCCTCCTGCCGCCTCTCTACCTGGTGGCACGGGGGCCTCCCGGGCAGTAAGTGGACAGCCTCGCCCACTTGTCCATTTGCTAATCCTTGGGAGGACCGGCCCAGAAACAGAGAATTCAGGCCCTGGAATTTGCCCCTGGTTCATCTCATCAGGAGGTTCGGGAGCCCTGGGTGGCCACAGCATGACCTACAAGGTCCATTGGCAAGGTCCTGGTGATCCCCCTGCTTGCCAGCAGAAAGGTAGCTAGCGAGGGTCCGGGTAGGTCTCCAGCAAGAGTCTCTCAAGTTTGGCTTCCATGGTGAAACCTAGGTGGGCCTGGGATTCGCTCTCGGGATGCTAGATACTCATCGAATGCCACTGCGGTACCGGGAAGAAGGACATACATCTGGCCTCACCCTGGTTCTCAGCTAAGGAAAGGTACTGTGTGCCCTGGCACTCCTATTTGTGGAGTGGTGATGTCTCACCTAGATGGCCAGGTGCTGGGGAGACAGCCTGGTGGTGTCCTGAGGTCACAAAGAGTGACGCAGTCAGGGCACATGCCTCTGTGAAACCCAAGCTCCCTCACTGGCTCTCCCTCACTGGCGCTCCCTCACTGTGCAGCCTTGGGCAAGTCGCTCAATCCCCAAGTCTGTGGAATGGGGCTTATCAATAGGACTAGCAGCTACTTCACACAGCCCCTGGGGATGGGAGGGGGGTTTTAATGAGATAAGACCCCTAAAGCACTTTGCACCATTCCTGGAATACGAGTACCCCACACGGGAGCCACAAAAAGAACTAGGTCGTGCCGACGCTGGGCCTTCATGTAGTGGAAACCCACAAGTCCACCAAATGTAATCTTATCTCCTGGGAGATTATCAAATACTATTAGGATTCCTCTTACATGGGGGCTGCCAACCACAAGGTCATCTGTTTGAAACCACCTGCCGCTCAGACAGGGAAAGATGAGGCTTTTTACTCCCATAGAGAGTTCTCACTGCCATCAAGTCAACGCTGACTCATAGCCACCCCTGTGGGTCTCTGAGGCTGTAACTGTTGACGGGAGTAGAAAGCCCCCAGTCCCTCTCCTCAGGAGCTGCTGGTGATTTTGAACTGCCGACCATGTGGATCACAGCCCAACGGGGAGCCACTAACTACACCACAGTCATGGAAACCCACAGGGGCAGTTCTGCTGTGTCCCATAAGGTCACTGTGAGTCAGAAGTGGCAGTGAGTTAGGTTTTTAGTTTGCGTTGACCCATTCCATCCTGGACCCCAGGTGGAGGAAGTGGCAGATGCTGGTCATGATAAAAGGCAACATTGATGTGTACAACCTGTACGCCCTGACACCTCTCCCCCCACCCCTACACATGACCCTTGTGTCAACCATGAGACAGCCAAGAACAGGGCATAGTCCTCACATGTTCTAGGGGCAGCAGAGTGGGATCCCTCACTTTAGGTTCATAGTAGATCCCAGGGTCCTTCCTGACCTGCTGGTCAGTGGCCTGCTCCCACCGCTGTCTGCCAATCAGTGTCATGGGCACATCTCACTCCCTGCCATTGCCCATGCACACCAGACAATTTGCTTCTGGGTCTTTGCATGGGCCGTTCTCCTGGCCTGGGGGCTTTCCTGCTCTGGCTTGCCATGTCACCTCCTCCTTCTCTCATTCCAGGATGCTCACGTGTGTCCCCTCAGTCAGCATCCTCCTTGGAATTCCCACAGGATGCAGGATTTTTCCTCAGCACATGCCTTGTAACTGTGCCGGATACTGCATCTCAGTTCTCACTGTATCTCCAGCACCCAACACCCAGTGGGATTAGGCCACAGGCTGCCTAGTAGAGGCCCTGTGGGAGCTCTTCCTTGAGATGCTCTGCTACCATCTACTGGTAGGTTGTTGTACTACATGTCCACGTCTAAGCTAAGGACTAGTGTGTGTGTGTGTGTGTGTGTGTGTGTGTGTGTGTGTGTGTGTGTGTGTGGTGTGTGTGTGTGCGTGCAGGGGTATGGGGCGGGTCTAAGCTAAGGACTAGTGTGTGTGTGTGTGTGTGTGTGTGTGTGTGTGTGTGTGTGTGTGTGTCAGGGTGCAGGGGGTATGGGGCGGCCTGTGCATGCAGCGTCCTTCCAATCTGCACTCCCAGCAGCCTCTAGCTGATTCTAACCCAGAACCCAGCGTTCTCTGCACTACCAATCCCACCCACGTTGCCCTGATCTTGGCCTTGGGAATTACCTTCCCAGGGGAATGGCTTGTTTTCCTGGGGTTCAGGGATGTTCCCGGCAGGCAGACGCCTGTGACTGCTGAGGGTCAGGTGTCCACCCCCCACCCCCCGCCTAGTCGGCCCTCAGAAGTCTGTCTCCTGACAGGCCACACAGACTGTGCCCTCCTTGCCGGGGCTCATTCAGGCCTCAGAGCGGGTCTGGCTGGCAGAGGGCATGGGAGGGATGGCCTGGAATGCTAGATGCCTTGGGGGTTGGGGTGTCTGCCCCTGTAGCTGACCGAATGACCTCAGGCAAACCAGATGAGCCCACAGTGCACTGGCACTCTGTCTCCCATCCAAGGGCCTTTGGAGAGCTGTAATAAATGTAGTCTCCGAGTGGGAGCCCTGAATACCCCAGGCAATCCATCAAGCCCTCAGCCTCAGGAAGCTTCTAGCTCCATGGATGGCCCCAAACTTGACCGCCACATCAGAGGAGAATCTCACAAAGCCAGCCCTGCCTGCCCTGTGGGCCAGCAATCCCCTGTTTGCGGGCCAGGACGTGGTGGGTGAGGGAGCTGGGTGAGCCACAGTTCAGTTCTAGCAAGGAAGAATCGTGAGCCAAAGGAGCACTGACCAGACCCCCCGTGGTCTTCAGTCACCTGGCGCGGCCGGACCAAAGGTCACAAGTGCCCGACTGACCAGAAACGCATCACCCCTCAGTGTGGGAGGAGCTCCAGGGAAGGGCCCTTCCATGTCAGTAGCCACCAGTGTCCCTCGGCTGAGGGACTGCCCCTCACATGGTGGCTGTCCCCCCGCCCCAACAGTCTCTGCCAAGACCCACCTGAGTACACCATGGTGCTTATTCTGCTCCTGTTTTAGAGGCTGCCACTGGGGAAGGGGAAGGTTTAGGACCCCCCCCCCTGCTTTTCCGGAATTGCCTCATTTGCATCACAAAGCCCTTCTTTTCCAACAGGGGTCACATTACGGGTCCAGGGGTCTGGGCATCCTATGCACCACTTGGGGTGGTCAGGGGCAGGGGGTGGTGGCAGGGACAATTCAATCCGCAGCTGCCTGTGTGCACACAGCGGCCTTCTAACAAGTCTATCTGGGACACAAAGCCAACGTGGCTGAGCGGTGGCAATGGCCGTCCCAGGCAGGAGGGATGCAGGCTGCTCTGTCTCCAGCCCCGCTCTCTTGTCACAGGGTGGCTCCTGGGGGGAGGTGGCTGTGGACTGCGGACAGTGGGATGAAACACTGCCTGGTGGCAGCACCAGCCTCACCATTGCCAGCATGTCCTGGCCCCTTACCACAGCCACTGTGCCAGTCCATCCCTTCAAGGGGTCTCCCTCACCCTCACTGGCTGGAGACTTCACCCAACATGCCGACCTCAGGTAGCGACTGGTCCTTCTAGCCAGAGGTGCAAAGCAAATGAGTTGGACGCTGTGTTGCCGTGAGCCATCACCAGGTTTGCATGGGCTAACATCTGAAGTAGGGCCCTAGGCCAGTCTGCCTTACTGGTCCGGAAGCTCCACTGAAACCCGTCTCCCCTGGATGAACCTGCTGCCCAAGCCACCGTGGTGGAAAGATTGACCATGGCAATTGGGAAGGGTGGAGAAGAAAAAAAATCAGAGATTTCCAGTTTCTGGTGGAACATGTTGGTTTCCCACCTGTGACCTGCAGTTAAGGGGTAGCAGGGGTGACATGACCACACATCTGATTGCTGGGTACAAGGACACCAGGGGCTTCCCAGGACAGAAAGAGAAGTCACAGGTCACGCCGTGTGGATTCTAGCCTCCCCACGTACTCCTAAGAGATGGTGATCCCCCGTCCCACTGCCGGCCAGGGGAATTCTGCAGGAAGGCCAGTCACGGGCATCTCCTAGAAAGACGCGTTGTTGCTGCAGCTGCTGTATGGTTCTCAGTGACCGCTGAGTCACCCACGACTCGGGGCCGCTCCCTGCACAACAAAATAAATGCCTCCTATCCAGTGCTTAGAGTCTGAGGACCCAAGTACCGAAGACAACATAGTTCCTGACCTCCAAGGGCTTACTATGTGGCCCATGGACAATGGCACTGGGGACCATTAAGCACAAAGGTTCAGATCAGCCCAGGGAAGGACATCCAACCCAATCTGAGCGTACTGGACGCTCCCTTGAGGAAGTACCCTAGTTCATCCATCAATGCATCCAATCGTAGGTACAATATAAGGGAAAGACACCCACAAGGGCAAAGGGAGCAGGGTTGGCATTCTGGGGACCCAGGAGAGCGGTGCATTTTCTGTGGGAATTGTCCCTAAAGGTTCGGTGGAAACAAGCAATGGCCATGGAGTAGACGGCCTGGGCCTGGGCAGACAGCTCTAGTACCATCGGGCCGCGTGGTTCTGGATCAGCCTTTGCTTGCTCCTCTGGAGAATGGGGATAAGAACACCTCCACTTAGCATCGTTGGCAGGCTTAAAGGAGGACACAGACCTGGAGGGCTTCTGGGAACGGAGTGGGGCCGGGCTGTACCTTCCCAGCAACGAGGAGGATGGACTCCGTCAGTGGCAGTGGCAGACCTGGGGTCCTGTCCAGGCTCAGTTGTTTCTTTCCTGAAAGCTGTCTCAGCCAAATGCCCACCCTCGTGACCCTGTGTCTTCACGACTATGAATAAAGACGCATCTGTCTCCGCTGGAGGAACCCCATCAATAACAGCCCTGCCATCTGGCAGGTGCTTACCCCGTGTTTGTTCCTCCTCTGTCCGCCAACAGGACGGGTGGAGGGCTGAGGTCAGCCGGGTGTATCCCTGGGGAAGCGAAGGGTCATTTCCTCTCCCCAGGGGAGGAAGGCAGCAGCCTCGGCCTTGCTCCCAATGGCACGCCTGCTTGGTGCCTAGCGAGGTGGAAGCCTGCCCATCTGTTCCCGGAGCGTTCTCCTTCCTTCCCAGAATAGGTCTTGGGGGTAAACAAAGTCACCAGCTCCCTAATCGCTGTGGCTTCAGAAGACGAGATAGAATGTCATCTCCCAGTCCCTACCTGTCTTTTCCCCGAGCCACAGCAGGGTCCCCTCATTTCCACAGGCAGCTGGAAGTCCACATCCCAGCAGCTCCCTAAGAGCCAGACCCAGCAGACTGCTCCGTACACGTTTAGACAGCAGAGACCTTCCCTTCACGGAGATGGCTTACAGTCTGCTGCGAGCAAGCCCAGTCTGGAGACATGTCCCTGGGAGGCAGTACACTAAGCCTCGCCACCCTTGCCTCTGAAGGGCATTCTGTCCGTACTTCTCCCGAGACAGATCTATTTGTTCTTCTGGCAGCCCGTGGTCATTTCAGGATGCTTTGCCAGCACCATTGTTCAAACGCATCAGGTTTGCTTCGGTCTTCCTTATTCGGTGTCTCACTCTCACCTACCTGGGAAAGCACTTTGGCGTGGCCAGGTGCATCTCAGTCTTCAAAGTCACATCTTCGATGTTCAACATTTTAAAGAGGTCTTACGTAGCAGATTCACCTAATGTGATGCATCTTCCTCGGTCGTGTTTCGAGGGCTTGCCAACCCGTTGGGGCTCCTTTCCTGCCCCTATCTCTGACAAGGTTCGCTTCTATTCATTAGGTTTTCAGTAGCTGACAGTGATTCCATGTTCTCCATGGGATGCTCAGGGGGCGAATTCCTCCGAAGTGGGCAGCCTCCTCCTTCTTGGTAGTCAGTTCTTGATCTAGAAGCTCTACTGAAACCTGGCCACTTGGGTGACACGTCTGGTACCTGAAACCCCAGTGACATCGTCTCCAGCATCACAGCAGTACACGAGCCACCACACGTATGGAGGAGTGGCCAGGCAGGGTGGTGGGCTCTAGCAATTGCACTGAACACAACAGACGGCCTGCCACTCTGCCACTTCCTATGTGGCAGGGCCAGAAGTGGAACTAGACTTAATATGCCTGTCCTGATGTCTGTCTTCTTTATCAGACATTGCAAACTGGTTGTCCTCATGAAGGCCAAAGGCTGATTTTGTTAGGCTTAAACTATCTGCTTTACATTGTAAGCCGGGAGATACACCCTTAAAACCCAGCTCCCAGGCTTCCCTCGGGAGTCAGTAGCCTTGGCCACACTGGGCTCTTCACCTTGCTTTGTAAAAATGAATTGTGTGGCATGCAGCTGCTGCTTTCCACAGGCCCAGCCATTCATGTGCCCCATGCCCACTGTTCCCGGTCACCCTTCTGTAAACCAAGACCGAGCGGCATAGAGCACTTGCCGTACAGCCGCAGCTGTGGTGTTTCCTTATAGCACAGGGCTAATCCACTGGGCCTGTGTCTTTCCTGCCCTCTGCCCTTTTGCTCACTGACCAGCTTGACTCCTGGGAACTGTGGCACAGGCGCCTGCTCACTTCTCGAGGCCCGTTCCGAAGACAGCAATTTGCTCTGTACAAATCTCCAGGACCCCCACAGTGGCCATTCAGCGATAAAATCCTCACCTCCCCTGCAGGAGAGCTCGGTTTGGTTTGAGCCAATCCCTTCCATGCACAGCCAGCTGAGCATGCTGCTGAGCAATGTCCAGTGGAGCTTCCAGACCGAGATGGACTAGGAAGAAAGGCCTGACTAGCTACTTCCAAACACCAGCTGATGGGACCACGATGGATCACAAGGGTCTGAAGTGCAGCAGATCGTGGGATTGGCACAGGACCGGGCAACACTGACCTCCACTGTGCAGAGGGCCACGGTAAGTAGGGGCCCCGGCTCCACGGCCGCTCAGAACCACAGGCCCTCCTACAGGGAAAGTGTGGGTGATGAGGGCAGGACACACAAAGCACCATCTCCTGCCTGCCTCCCTTCATTAAGAAAGCCACCCATGCGGGGCAGCCTTCTGCCGGCCCTGGGGCCTCACAGCCAGCGGAGGCTCAGAGAGGAGACGTCTGTACTAGGGCTGCCATCTGCCCAGAGACCTGCGCACACACATCCTCCCCACTCCACGAGGGCAAGGCTGTGATGCGGGTCAGAGGGAACCTGGGAATAGCTATTTCTCAAGCTATCCTCAGGGCGTCTGAGGGACTCCTTCTCAAAAAGGCCACTCCTAACCCCAGGCCTGAGAGCCATACTTTGGAGGATGGGGCAAAACGCGCTCACACAACAGCTCAAAGCCTCAGGAGAAAGCCAAGCAGGGAGTGAGAAGCCCCAGGGGCAATGTCAGAAAGGAGGCAGTCAAGGCCGGGGGTCCCGAGATGCTTTCAGGGGCCCACAGCCAGATCCCGTGCCGGTCTGACCTCCTTCTATGTTCTGTGCCCAAACTGACCTTGAACATCTGCAAGGGGTGGGGAGCTCACCCCCTCTCCAGGTGGCTGGCTTGCGCTTTAAATGGTTCTACCACTTAGACAGCGTTTCTGTCCACCGAGCCCCCAGGTTGTTCCCTGTCATCGGCCTCAGGTCTATCGACCAGGTTCCCTATGAAACAGGTGCTCTAGCTTGGTGGCTCCCAGAGTCGGCTTTGCAGCATAGTCAAAGATGCCGCTCTCTAAGACTCATGCTGGATACGCGGATTCAGAACTTCTGGGGCCTGTATTCCTTTCCTAGTGCTGCCCACCCAGAGCCCCGCAGCCTGAGCGGCTCATGACTATGGGGTCTCATAGTTCTAGACGTTGAAAGTCCCAATGCAGAGCATTGGCAGGGCCACGCTAGCTCCCAAGTCTCTAAGGACCGATCCCCCGTCTCTCCCAGCTTGTCAATGCCCCGGTGCTCTTGGGCTTGCGACAGCATAGCTCTGATCTCTGTCCCTCTCTTTGTGTGGCTGACCCCCACCCTGCATGGCGGGGTCTCCTCTCCTTATAAGGGGACTGATCCTATTGGATGAAGGCCCACTCTGTGAGGAAGGACGTACCAAGCCAGAATCCACCCCCAAGCTATGTATTTTTTTTTCTTTACAAAACAACCTTATCACCTTCAAGGGACTCTCCATCACACTTAGTGTGTTTGTCAAATCTGCAATTTCATTCTTGGAAACATTTTTCAAATTCATCTGTTTGGAAGGCTGACAGCACCTCCCTCATTTTTTTCTTCACCTCTTCTACATTGTCAAATCATTGTCCTTTTATGTCCCTCTGCATTCACAGAAACAAAAAGAAGTCACATGGAGCGAGGTCAAGTGAGTCAGGTATGTGGGACAAGGGAAGCATGCTGTATTTTTGCCAAAAACTGGCACACTGAGATGGCTGCATGAGCAGGTGCATTGTCGTGGTGGCAAAACCAGTGCCCCGTCTGCCACAAATAAGGCCTTTTTGGTCACACATTGTTATGCAATCTTTTCAGAACCTCTAAATAGAAAGCATGATTAACAATCTGACCTGGTGGAACGAAATCCAAATGCACAAAAGTCGACCTTTTCATCCATTCGGGAAGTTGACGGACGTCTAGAATGCGGTTTGTCATCGATCAATACCTTTTTAGAAATGAGAAAACCACTCATACACCTTTTTTTCCCACAGTGCTGCCCGTGTAAGCTGTGTTCAACAGCATAGCAATTTCTGCGACATTTTTCCCAAGCAGGGAACAAAAATTTCACAGCTGCACGCTGTTCTCTTAAATCTGCCATCACAAAAAAATGAGGTTTGAGCAAAACTGCCTTTATGAAAAAAATTCACTGTGACCAAAGAGAACCTTTCCAGGCACACCACTGGGTGCACTAACTCAGAGCGAGGTGCTCGATGTTCTCCTAGTGGGGTGAAAATGTGTACTCTGACAGCTCCGATCTGCCCAAGGGCAATTCCATTTTTGGGGATGTTACCCCTTGTACTTGAGTATACGTGCATCTTACCTTGATTACATCTGCTAAGACCCTCACTGTTGCTGGTAGGTGTTGCCAAGCAGGTCAGCTTTGACTCCTCATGACCCCAGGTACAACATACGAAACACCACCTGGTCCTGCACCATCCTCAAAATTGTTCCTATAAATCCGCCTCTGTGAAGACCTTTCTCTTTTTTCCCACCCCTCTACTTTACGGAGCATGATGCCCTTCTCCTGGGACTGATCTCTTCTGATAATATGTTCAAACGTATAGGACAAACTCTCCCCATCCTTGCCTCTGGCTGTATTTCTTCCAAGACAGATTGGTTGCTTCTGTGGACCGTCCATGGTCCTTTCAATATTGTTTGCCAGCACTATCACTCAAATCCATTGATTCCTCTGTGGATTTCCATATTCAATGCCCAACGTTCACATGCGTATGGTATGATTGAAAATACCATGGCTGGGGTCAGAAGCACCTTAAGTCTTCAAAGAAACAGACTTGCTTTTCAACACTTTAAAGAGATCTTGGGTAGGAGATTAATCCACTACAGTGCATGCTTTGATTTCCTGACTGCTGCTTCCATGAGCAGTGATGGTGGAATCAAGCAAGACAAATTCCTCGACCACGTCAATCATTCCTCAGTTCATCAAGATGCCAAGCATTGGTCCAATTGTGAGGACTTTGTTTTTCTTTACATTGAGTGAGCATCCACACTGAAAGCGACAACCCTTCATCTTCATCAGCAAGTGCTTCCAGGTGTCCACACTTTAAGCAAACCAGGCTGGGACGTCTGCATACCCCACGCTGTTCATAATCCTCCCTCCAATCCTAATGCCTCATTATTCTTCCTGTAATCCAGATTCTCTGATGATTTGCTCAGCGTACAGACGGACTAAGCATGGCGTGAGGATACTGAGACCTTATTTCCAAATAGGCTCACAACATACTGCAGGAAGGTCCCTGTTTGGCGCACAGCATCTCCATTTGTGTGTACTGTCTTGTTGGGGCAGTCACAAGCATCCTGTCTCTCTGGACAAGGTGTGGGGCATTCGCCCATGCTGTGCTGATTGAGCTCTCTCTTAGGAACCTGAGTTTTGAGCAGCGAGGCTGGAGGATGGAAGGAAACGGAAGCTTACCTCTTTCCAGATCACCCCGCCCCTCATGAGCTCCTGCCACCTGGATCCCTGGGGAAACCTTGGATCCTGAACATTCTGAGACCCCACTTTTCTTGTTTTCCTTTGATTCTGTTAGACTCCCTAACGTTTCCCAAGAAGTTCTTATTGGGTTAACGCAGGCCAGTCTCTACCTTTTTCTTACAAAGAACTCTCCAGCGCAGGGCCTGGGAAACGGAATGTCATGCTTATGGAAACAGTCTTTGGGCCAGCCTTCTGGGGACCTTGATCTTAGTGTGGCTCACAGAGACCCTGCAGGACAGGTGAGAGCCATCCCTTTGGGTTTCTGAGACTTTAAATCTGTATGAATGCAGACAGCCTCATCTTTCTCCTGCAGAGCAGCTGGTGCGTTTCAACCACAGACCTTGTGGTTTGCAGCCACAAGGCATAGCCCTCTGTAAGTCGGAAGGCACTCCTTGGTAGAGGACTTTCTGCAGTGGTCTAGTCTCTGCTTTACAGATGGGGAAACTGAGGCCCAGAGAGGAAAGTGGCTTCCTCAAGATGCCACAGGCAGCGTCGCCATCCCTGAGAAAGAGCAAGAGGCGAGAGCTCAGGAGGGAGCTGCCTCCATCAGGCCCCCGCCCCACGCCCCTTTCAGCTCAAAGACATGTTCCCCAGATTTTCTCACTTGGAGGGCAAAGCTGTCATTCTCCCAAGACCCTCCTGGTGGGGGGACAACTCTTCTCTTGGCTATTTTTTCCCTTCTCTCCCTCCCTCCCTCCCTCTCTCGCCTCAAGAGCCCAGTAGGAAGCAGCAAGGGACATCAGGCCTCTGGATTGGATGGCAGGGAGACCTCACGGAGAGAGGTCAGCACTTGAAAAATTCCTCAAGTCAAAGGGCTCGGGGTTTGGGTGCCGCACAAGGCCCTCACTGTGTGCCCACATTGTCTTCCTGATAAAAGGGGCCGGGCCTGGGAAAACTGCGCTGTCTCCAGGCGACCAGGCAGGCTGCTGGGGAATGCCCAGGCCTCCCCTCCCCCAGGCCCCGAGGCCAGGAGACAGGGGACAGGGCTGGTGCCAGAGGAGAAAGATGAGCCCAGAGCACAGAGCTGGGTGGTGTGTCTGAGGGAAGAAGGAAGCTTGAGGGGTCGGTGGCAGGACCCCTCTCAAGAGGCCCTTCCTTCCCCACCCTCCAGACCCCAACATCCTTCACAGGGAAACAGGAAGGCCCCACCTGGTTCCTGGGGAGCCTTAGGAGCCTGGGACCCTTCTCCAGAATCAGTCGTCTGATGCGGGGAGCTGCTGTGAGTCTGAGCCTCAAGTCCCTGAACAAGCCGCAGTGTCACCCCATCTCCCCATCCGCAGGCCCAGCAGGCCAGCAGTCTGCATCTAGAGGCTTCTTCCCCACGGAGCCTCTGGAAGGCAGAGCCTCCGGCAGGCACCTCCAGCTGGACTGAGAAGCATGCCAAGTGGCTTCTTTCCCCCTGGCACGCAGCGCCATCATACCCATGGGCAATTAGGAAGGGCAATTAATTTTTCCTAACGGTTTCCATTTCAATGCCCTCAACCACAGGCTGCCTGTGGGACAGCCCCACCCATGCCCTGATCTCTGATCTGCACTCTCCCCCTCCAAGAAAGATCACCCCGGGCCTGTCCCTCCAACTGGGGAATCCTCCAGCTGCGGAACATGCTGCTCAGAGGTCTGAGGGGCCCAGGATCACAGAACTCGGAGGCGGAGCCTGTCCTCTAGGGTTCAAGAGCCCATCTTCCAAGGTTCCCTCTAATCTTGCTTATGATTGACAGGCCTCATCTCTGGCCAGAGGACGGTGCTTTCTGAGAATAGGGCTGAGACAGCGGGAGGCCTGGTTTGGCTCCCTAACCAGTAAGTCGGTACCCTCCAAGGCCAGCCTCTCACTGGCCTGGTGTTAGCAGGGACAAGCGGCTTCTCTTGCTGCCAGCACACGTGCACATGCACACACACACACACACACACACACACACACGGTTGCCAGGTACAACAGAGGATGCACAGCCAATGTCAATCCCAGATAAACCACGAGCAATGGTACAGTCTGAGTCTGTACCCAGTTTCACATGGGATATGTTCATATCAGCTTCACGGTGTGTAAATGAATTAGGGCCTCCTGTATTTTCATCCGCATCTCTGGCACACCTGCCCATACATCCCACCACTCGTACATTAGCGGCTCTCACTGCAGGGGCCTGCGCATTGCCAGGAAGCCGGAAGCGGTGCCCTCGGTGTTTCCAGCCCCGGTTGGGTCACTCATGGGTTTCAGCAGAACTTCCAGACAAAGATGGGCTAACCAGAAAGGATGGGCGCTCTACTTCTAAAATAGAGGAGCCAACGATTGAAGTTTTCTTGTGTTGTATTTAGTTGTTATTGTTAGGGGACTGTATGATTTCCTTTACATGAAATCCAAAGTCCAAAGCAAACTCACTGCCATCAAGTTGCTGCCAGCTTACAGCCACCCTAGAGGGCAGGGTAGAACTGCCCTGTGAGTTTCTGAGACTGTAGCTCTTTACAGGACTGAAAAGTCCCGTCTTTCTCCCTCGGAGTGGCTGGTGGTTTCGAACTGCTGACCTTGTGGTTGGCAACCCAACTCGTAACCACCGAGGGCCTCCATATGAAATCTAGGATATGTAAATCTATAGACAGTGACTCAGTTAATAGTTCCTTAGGGTTATGGCGGGGAGAGGGGGCAGGCTAGGGGCGCGGGAGAATGGGGAACTAAGAAAAACGAGCGCAAAGAAGGAAGAAAATGTTCCGCAACTGACTGCGGCGATTATACAGCTCTTTCAACATATTCACACCACTGCATTGCATGGTGTGCGAGATGCACGCCAATAGAATTGTTCAAAAAACGTAGCCAATGAAAACCAGATGGATCCCAGGAGAACATGGCGCGACCCACTTGCTATGGATCCGTCAGCAGGAGGAATTGATCCTATTTGGCGAAGGAGGTGGCCAGCGAGGGCAAGGGGAGCCCTCGGTGAAAAAGATCCACCCGACAGCCAATGCCACGAGCTCCAACATGCCCTTGACTGTGAAGGTGGTGCAGGACCAGGCAGGGGCTCTGGGAGCATCATGGGTCAAGTGTTGGGCTGTGAGCTGACACACAGCGACCCTGGAGGGCAGGGCAGAACTGCCCCTGTGGGTTTCCGAAGCTGTAACTCTAGACGGGAGGGGAAAGCCTCATCTCCACAGAGTAGACAGGAACCAGCCAGGGAAAGTGAGTGCGCACGGAGCAGTGCCCGAGGGAGCAGAAGCAGCTGTGACCACCCTGCCGGGTGAATGTGCCTAGGGTGAAGGCTGTCGTGGAGGGACCCTGCCTTTCCAGGTGAGGAAAGGGGGCTCAGGAAGGCAAAGTGGCCTGGCTGAGACCACTGAGCCCTGGAGTGGCAGAGCTGGGGGCTCCAGCCCCATCCGCCCAGCACTGGCCACCCGGAGTCCTTCACTCACTGGTCTTCATTCCCATCCTCACTCCCTGGGGGCACATCCCACAGGGGTGTCAGGAAACCACACCCCACACCCAGACCTAGGGAGCTGTTGCAGAAGAGGGCCTGTCTGCTGGGCTCCACTCCCCTTGTCAACAAAGGGCCTGACAGCCAAACCTCCCATCACTAGGGCTTGGAAGGCTTCCCCGAGTCCCTACTCCTGACACCCAGAGGGCCCAGCAGGGTGGGGCCCCCTGGCTCAAGGCGGGGCGTTGTCCTCCTGAGAGTGAGGTCACCGGAATCTGGGCTTGGCGGCCGGGCCGGAACGTGGAGTCCTGCCACCTCCTTCCCCCAGACAGAGGGTGTGGTGGGTGTGTGTCCACGTGAGAGGCGCCAGAGTCGGGGGCCTGCCAGCCATGCTCACCCGCAGGGCCTAGCAGGGGTGTCCCCTCTGGCGGTGGGGGTTAAGGGGGAGGACGATGTGGTGCCGGGCAGCTGTGTCCCTCACCTGTGGCATGGGGACAGCTGCAGTGCCCAGAGAGCTGTGCAGACGTCCAACCAAAGAGGCTCTGAAAACCACCAGGCACAAGCACCGTCACAGAAGGTGTACAGAGGGTCACCTGGGACAGTAATGGGGCTGCAGCCATTAGCCTAATGAGTCCCCACTTTCCAGAAACTGCCACGAGCCTCACCACGAAAGCCCTTAGCTGGGGTCCTTGGAAGCCATGGAGCCATCAGAAATGCCTCCGGAGAAGGCAGCCCGGTTCAAGATCTAGCCTGGCCTCGCTCCTGCTTTGGTTCCTTGAGTTGGTACCTCCATGGCCTCGGGGGACTCTGCCTCTTTATCTGTGACCTGGCAACCCCCCCCTACCCACGGGCCAGTCAGGAAGTGCCAGTGAGCTGCGACACATTGCCAAAGGCTAGCCCACAGGTTTGCTAGGGGGAAATAAAGGCATGGTTTGGCTCCAGGCTTGAAGAATCTCTCAGGAAGTCATTTGGGGCGGGTTCATCCAGCCTCAGTGGGTCCACAAATTCTGGATTCCATGAGGACTTGAAATTCTGCTCCATATTTCGCCCCCTTTTAAGAGCGCTGGTGGTTATGCATTGGGCTGCGATCCGCAAGGTCGGCTGTTCAAAACCACCAGCTGCTCCTCAGGAGAAAGATGGGACTTTCTACTCCCATAAAGAGTCACAGTCTCTAAAACCCACAGGGGCAGTTCTACCCTGTCCTCTTGGGTCGCTGTGAGTCAGCATCAACTGGCTGGCAGTAGAGTTTGGTTTGGGTTTTATTCCTCCATTTCCGTCGGGATTCTTCTATCCCTTGAAACTCCTCTTTAAAATGAGTAACACTTTAACATCACTGTAAAGAACGTCTGTGCTGGACATTTTGCTCCTTTAAGAACTCTCTAGGAGGGACCAGACTGACCAGCACAACTGAAAGATTGGACGGGAAATCGGCCTCCAGAGCTTATGTTGACGGGGGAGGGACAACTTGGAAAAGGAGACTGAGAAAGGCGACCTAGCTTGAAAAAATGCCACCGAGGTCACTGAACGGAACCATACGTGTAGAAACTGTTGAATTGTGGTCTGTTCTCCTCCACAGAGTCACAGCAACAACAAAGGGGAAGCCAAGTGCCTTAGAACGCCCTCACGTGTCGTGTTTTCCAATTCCTGTGGTGTAAATGCACCTGCCACTTTGAAGCTAGCAGGGAGGAGAGCATTGACAAATGTTTCCAAGAACATCCTGGGTTTCACTGCCATACCCCAAATCTCATCATTTCCAGTAACTCACCGCCCCCATATCGCTCCTTCAGCCAATCTCCTAAGCACCTCTTATGTGGCTGCTTAGTTCCAGGCGCCGAGATACAAAGACAAGTCCCGGGAGCCGGAGGGGTGGTGGTGAGGGGATGCAGATGGGTACCACTCAGGGGCATAACTCCCAGACCTGAGCAATGCACGGGCTGCTTATGAATGGGGACCGCCAGCCAGCGGGCAGGTGTAGGCTGATCTGCTCCAGCTGTGCTGGTGATAGTTGGGGGGGAGGAGGGGGAATTCACACCCAGCACACCCCTTCCCACTCCTCTCTGGCAAACTGCAGAAACAAGCGGCTGGCCGGCAGGAGGAAAGGGTGGGGCATCAAAGGGAAGGTAAGAATAGATTATTGTGGAAACAGAATCGCAGTCATTCTGGGAACTTGGCCACCGGTGAGGTAAGAGGACAGGGCAGCCAGGGCTCTGGAGGCCATGGGGGTGTGGGCAGGCGGGCTAAGCTTCATGCTGCTCCCCTCTCCGCCCTCCCCTACCTCCCCCAGGCGCCAGGGCACATGGAGGTAAGCAGAGACCTGAATGGGCTCAGACCCTCACCAGGCCATGTTTTCTTTTTATCTCCTCCTCTTTCTGTTACGTCCTTTGATTCTGAAAAATCCAACCTGGACCTCAGGCGTGTTCTGTGGACTCCTTTTAATAATCTAAATAATCACTGCTCCAAACCCCAAACCAAACTCACTGCCACTGGAGTCCATGCCAACTGATGGCGACCCCATAGGACAAGGCTGAGCTGTCCCTGTAAGTTTCTGAGTCGGTGACCCTCCATACAAGTCGTAATTTTGAACTGCTGACCTTGCGGTGATGACGACCTCACCAGGGCTCTGAGCATCCTAGAAAACAGAGTCGAGGTCTTAAATGTAGGTAAACAAAACAGGCGTCCCTCAGCTGAGTGTCCTAACCTCTGACCCCGCAGGTAAGGAGACACTAAGGACTTGGGGGATGGGCAGGAGGCAACGCCAAGCAGATTTTCCGCCCACAACAACCCCATGCAACAGAGCAGAATTGCTCCGCTGAGGTTCCCTGGGTCGTCCTCTCGATGGGAGCAGCTACGGGGGTGGGAGGGTTGGGGGGGGTGGGAGGTTCACAAAGCCAATCCTTTGGTTAGCAGCCGAGCGCTTAGTCATTGCACTCCCAGGGTCTTTGGGGGGCTTCTTTATGCCTCAAACCTAAATCAAATCAACCCCGCCCCGTAAAAAAAAAAAACCCTCAGTGTGAACGTATTCTAAACTTAGAATAGTGTCTGCTGTCTATGAGATGGAGGTCTGTACTGGTTTTGAAGGGTCATTGATGGAGCCTGGCTTGGTGTTCTGCCCTGGTCTGTAGAACAGGGTCGATGGGACTATGAAGATGAGAATGGGACTGACGATTACCTGGGGACACCGAGAGAGACAGATATGGGGGGAGGGGGGTGGAGAGATGGGAGGGGGGGACGGGAGTCCACATCAACGTGTAAGAACAGGAGAGGAAAAAAGCTACAAGAATTGCTTGTGACGGCGGCACTGCCCTTTTTGATATGCTCGGACCATTGGACTTTAGATATTGATTATAGATTGATAAAATAAAATGAACTGAATGAGGAAAACGAGTTCATCGTGGTGCTAGATGGGTGGGGTGGGGGCTTAGACGGGCCCCCACAGGGTCCCCAGGACTGTAAACTTCATGGGCACAGGCTGCCACAACTTTGTCCCACAGAACAACCAAGGGTCCCCCCACCTTACCGCCAGGGCTTCTACACCGTTCAAATGTTCCTGGTGGGGCTGCTCTCGTGCATAGCCTGTGTAAATTAAACACGTGTGTCTATGCTGACCATCTGGGTGATGGGCACGAAGACACTGGCCATGTCCTTGCAGAAGAGAAAGACACAGCGCGTCACGCACCACCATCACACCGTGAACTCTGCCTCCGGTGACACACCAGGGCGCCAGGCGGGGTGTGTCAGGGAGGGTGACAAGCAGCCTTTTAAAAATGAATGCAAATGGGCCAGGGCACGTAGACAGGGAGGGTGCTCCAGGTAGCAGGGACAGCGCGCTAAGGCAGAAGATGTGTTTGAGAACTACAGGGAGTTGGCTCTTCTTCAGGACCAGACAGCAAAGCAGGGATGGGGCTGTGGAAACAAAGAGCAGCAGAGCCAGACTGAAGACTCTGTATTTTAATTTGAGGGCGTTGAGGCAACACCAAAGGGTTACACACCGGGCTGGAGAGGGGCTGGGGGTGGGGGTGGGGAAGCATACTGTGCTTCAGAACGATCCCTACCCTGGTCGGAGGAGAGAGAGTGGAGAAAATCCAAGACCCCTGGAAACAATTAGTCCAGTGGACTCACTGACCGCAGGAATAAACAAATCTCTTCAACCCTGCCTGCACCTGAACTGTGGTGCTGGAGGAGGATATTGAAAGGACCACAGACTGCTAAAAGGACAAACAGCACACCTGTCTTGGAAGAGTGCTCCTTAGCGGCAAGGATGGCAAGACCTGTCATCAGGAGAGACCAGTCCCAGGAGAGGGACATCATGCTTGGTAAAGTGGAGGTGGGGAGGGGGTGTCAAGGAAGAGGGAGGCCCTCGGTGAGATGGACTGACGCGGTGGCTGCAGCCATGGGCGCAGGCACAGGGACCGTGAGGAGGATGGTGCAGGGCCCGGGGGTGCTGCCTTCCGTTGTGCACAGGGTCGCTATGGGTCGGCGCCGACCAGACCAGACAGAATCTAACCACAACAACGATGATGACCCTGAGACCAGATTGCGATGGCGCCCGGCTCTTACGCATGAGAAGGTCCTAGAAGAGTGGGAGGAACATATGGAACCGAACTCAAAAGTGTAAAAGGGACCCGGTGCTTCCTAGCCGACAGAGTGTACTGAAAAGTCGACGGATGCTGGCACAGTTAGGCTAAAATTCCACACAGCTCGGGTTCTTCCTTTTTGGCCCATTTTAAATTGTTCACTGGAATGATTCAGGGCTGTAAAAGCAGATGCCTACACTTTATCCGGGAACACAAGCTAAAGAACAAAACTTCTTATCTGCCAGGGCAGTGATGAGAGGTTTATTTTCTGAAATGGGGAACCATGGGTTCCACTTCCTAGGGGTGCTGGCCCAACACTCTCCAAACATCCCCGGCCCCAGCTAGATGGACCCCTTTCCGCTCCACCAAGTGGGGCATCCTAGAGTGCTCTGCCAGGAGCCCTTGGGCCCAGCAAAGGCACCTCTGGGGCCCAGTGGTACAAGGGTTACCACACTCGGCCGCTAGCAGAAGGTTAGAAGTTTTAGTCCACTCAGGTGCCCTGGGACAAAGGCCTGGTGGTCTACAACGGAAAAACTAAAAAGCGCCTCACTGCCACGGAATGATGCAGACCGACAACGACTCTGCGGGACAGGGTGGAACCACCCCCGTGACTTCCTGAGAAAGTAACATTTTGGGAGAACATACAGGCCTGTTTTTCTCCCTGGGTGCTAGCTGGTGGTTGGTTAGGTTTCTGGGATGATTTTCCCCGGGTTCTTGCCCCTCAGCGCTGAAAGAAGTCACGCGGCAGAAGCACTTTTGCAAATCCAAGTCGCTTTTTGGAGGGAAAGGGAAGTTTCGGGTATTAGTTTCAGATAGTACACGCCTCCTACGGGAAACACGCAGGGCTGCGTGGCAGGGGCACCGCACAAGAGTTCTGGACAGAAGAGGTCAGATCACCACGTCTGGGGAGCGCGGGAAAGCACATGGAAGCAGTCCGACTGCCCCGTCTCTGCTTTATCCCCTCCCACCCCCACCTGAGGGGGCGTGGCTGGGGATACTGGCGATTCTTAGTGGCTGGCATTGCGAGTGACGCAATGTCGCCGATGCCTATTGCGCATGTCCAGGCCGCCCTTCGCCCGGGGACCAGGAGACCCTGGTCTGAGCATGCCCAGCTTTGGGTCGGCCCATAGGTGTCAACGTGCGGGTCCTGGTTTCTTTCCAGCCCCTTAATGTTGGCCTGGTCGGCGGATTGTTTGGCGTGGGCCTGCCGTGGAGCCGGCCCTCTCTAGCCCTCATCTTCCCAGCTTTCCGTTTCGAACTGCTGACCTTGCGGTGAGCCGCCCAACGCATCATCTGAAGCTGAAGTGACCGTCCCCCAGGAGCAGGCTGTCCCTCTGAGCCGCTGGCCTCGGTCAGGAGAGAAGAGCGGGCTTTCTGTGGGAAGACCCCAGGCCAGGAATGGGACGATGGAGTAGGGGCGGGGGCAGGAGAGTGGCATTGCCCGGGGGGGGGGGGGGTCACTCTTAGTCCAGACAGTGGGCATCCCCCTCTCATTCCCACCTCAAAGCGGGGAGGATGGGCCCTGTGGGCTGACCTCTTCCTCTCCACAGACTGCACGACGGCGATGGCGGCGGTGGGGAGAGCGGGCTAGGCACCGTGGGGCTGCGGCGCCACCTGCTGGCCGCTCTTGGTAGCGAGGGATCTCCAGGAGCCCTGCTGGCATCCTGCCAGAGCTAGGCCGCTGACGGAAGGTTGGCGGTTCAAAGCCGATCCCTGCTCCGCAGAAGAAAGACGCTGCTGTTCGCTTTCACAAGGATGATGGCCCGGAAACCCGCCCGCCCCCACCCCCGGACAGCTTGGCTTTAAACTGGAGGGCCCTTATTGCAGGATTGCTAGGACTTGGATACCAACTGAATGGCAAAGAGGGAATTAAAAAAGCTCACTGCCATCCGGTTGATTTCGACTCACAGCCATCCTGTGAGGCAGAGCAGAGCTGGCCCCGTGAGTTTCTGAGGCTCTAGCTCTTTAGGGGAGTAGTTAGCCTCATCTTTCTTCCGCAGAGGGGCTGGTGGCTTCGAACAGCTGATTTTGTGGTTAGCAGTCCACCATGTAGCCCACGACACCGCGAGGGCTCCCTAATGGTAGTCGTTTGGCGTGTTTTTGCTGCTTGTTGGTGTTATTACTATTAATTGAGCCATGCAGACAGGTGACACCCTGAAAGAAAGACTTTGCAAGTAACTTAAAGACCAGTCACAGAAAGCCCATGGGACAGTCCAACTTGGACACACGGGGCCCACGACCACGAGTGGGAACGGACTCAACAACGGGTTTGAGCTGAAGGCAGTCAGCCAGCATCACTGTGGAGAAAGCATGGAACGTATTGAGATTCAGAGCAGTTGGGCAGTGTGGAGTGGCTAGGATGGAGGGCTGGTGGAGGAGCTGGCATGTTTGTGGGCAGGGAAGGCTCTGGCACAAACACCCTGTGAATGAATGGAGAGCCAACTTCCAGCTGAGGCACCACTCAGATTCTCCCTACCGACTGGCCAGGAGAGTACCATGAGCCAAAGGTCTTTGTTCTCAAGACCCAATTTAAAGGAGGCAATGGTTGAAATGTACCGGGGGACAGTCCCCTGGCCTAGGGTGCACCTCACCAGGGTGCACAGCCTCACATTCCAGGCCGGTCATTCTGGAGTAGAGACTTGGAAGACCAAGGTCAAAACACTAAGGGTGCTTAGGCAAGGCCGGCCACTGCATTTCAACCTCATTCAATGTGCTCCTACTTTACACCCATCACCATGTAACCAAGGAGTAAGAGACCCAGTTTTACCACCCAGGAGCTGACAGAGGAGAGCAGCCAATAGAAAACCCTACCCCAATGGGCTAGGTCCTCTCCCAGCCTGCCCAAGGTGGGGCCTGCAACTAACCAGGCATGCCTGTGAGGGGCTGTGGTCAAACAGATCATTAACGAAGCAAGGGTCGCAACACTGCAATAATAATACATGCTTGTATTATTGTATAATAATAATATTGTATTAATGTTGTAAATTGCAGTTATTGTCTGCCAGGCATTCTCTGGGCATCTTACCTGTACGGACTCACAGGTTAACCTGCTTTACATATATTAACTCTTTGAGGTAGGTACTCTTGTTTTCCCCATTTCGGTACAGCCACTTGCTAAAGGTCACACAGTGACTATGAGGTTGAGATGGGATTTGAACCTGCAGAGCTGAGTTCTGTGGTATTCAAGACTGCATCCCACTGCCGCCAGTTTCTTGCTCAACCTCTAGGCAAGGAAGTGACTTTGCAGACAAGGAGGTTTTGAAACACTCCCCCCAACACCACAGCAAAGCCTGATTGAGCCAGGGGTCGCACAGCCAGCAGAGAACACTCAGTGACAAGGTGGAGGGTGAGTGGAGAGAGACACAGTACTTCTCGGGCAGGTGGGGCAGAAAACAGCAGTGCACAGCGACGCAGGTCTCGAAGCAACATCTCTACCGAAGTCAAGCTCTCAGCCCAGGACATAAAAGCCATGCTGCTCATCATCCCATCAGCAGACATAGACAAGCACTTCATAATAAGGGCCTTCAAACAGAAGCTGACATCCCTCCCCCCGTTCCCCCAAAGAGATGATTCTGCCTGGATCAGAACAGAGGCCGTTTTCATGATGCTGTCATGATTTCTTAGGAAGAAAGGGAAGGCTGATGGTTTAACCAAGCATATATTCAATGCAACACAAATCAATGCCATCACACAGATTCTAACTTCCAGTTATTGTATCAGACAGAGAAGATTGCCCCTTTGGGTTTCTAAGACTTTTAAATCGTTTCAGGATTGCATAGTCTCATCTTTCCCTCAAGGAGAAGCGGGTATGTTGGAACCGCTGACCTTGTGATGGGCAGCTCAGTTCATAGCCTACAAGTTATAAATCGATACCACTACATGGTATCCCCTGAATCATTCCCAACCCGTTACGTGTGGTTTTTCTATAGCCCCGAGTTAATCTCTAAAAGGATGAACATGATTACAGGGACATGTCAGAATACCAGAGGGGGGTCCGACATGCTTAGTGAATTGGATGCATTAATTTGTTCATTGAACAAATGCTGTTTCCTGTTCTGTAGTTGCATTTGGAGAAACACGCAGGCAACCTTGACCTCCACCTCAATGGCCACCCAGGGTCCCACTGTCGGAACTGCTTTCCCTTCCATCCACCTAGCCCAGGTGGGGACTTTCCTGTCCCTGGGCTGCAAATTAGGTCTTCAGTTTGTGGCCCGCGGTACAGCAGAGGACAAAACGGCCCAGTCCTGGGCCATCTGCACAATGCCTGTGTCCGAGTCCACTGCTGCGGCCACTGTGTCCACCCAGCGCGGGAAGGTCATCCTCTTTTCCACTGCCCCTCGGCTTTACCAAGCATGATGTCCTTCTCTAGGGACTGCTAAGAACACGTCCAAAGTACATGTGATGAAGTCTCCTGCTCCTCATTCATATTTACCCTGTATCTCGACCAGAAACTTAGAATAATGACCGTCTTCATTTCTCAGTACTTCTATAAAAGAAATACTACACGGCGCTGGCTTTAATGGCGGGGGGAAGGTTTGTTTGGTTTTGTTTTCACAGTCTGGAGATTAGAAGTCCAAATCCGAGCCTTGCCCTTGTGCCTTCCTTCCCAGGCCTGGGCCTCCTTGGATTCTTCACTTGGCACCCGTCTTCCTCTGCACACCTTTCTCTGTACGCAATCTGCTGTCCATATAAATTATAGGAGTGATAAGGTTTAGGACGTACCCAACACTGATCCAGCCTCATTTACATAACAAAACCCGTTCCTGAATGGGATCACATGCACAAATATAGGAGTGAGGATTCCTACATAGATCTGAGGGGAATCCATTCAATCCATGACAGAGACTTCTTCCCTAGGGACAGCTTCACGTGAGCACGGACCTGCTCTCTCCCGTGCCTGGCACCTAGAATGCCCAGCACGGTGGCATCGAATGGGTCTTCAGTTATCATCCACTCAGTGCCTACCCCATGCTGGCCGTGGTGCACCCACTAGTGGGCTTCATCTGAGTACAGGAAGGCAAGTCCTATATGCCGCCTCTGGGCTTAGGAGGACGGGTTCTGGAGCCAGGCAGACTAACAGTGGAAATGCTGGGGTGCAGACTGGGCACGCTGGCCCCACAGGTGTGGGGTAAGGACTGTGGATCCAGATTGGCTTATTTTACCCTCAGAACAACCCCATTTTAAAAGAGGAGTGGGGGCTGGGTCTGCAAGGTTAAGCAGCATACAAGACACATTTCAGATGTAAGACTTTTTCTGTCTCTCGGAAGGTAGCATGGCAAATACAGCATCTGTTACAGTCTACCTCCAGGTTTCCATATCACACACAGGAAGATGCTCACAGCAAAGCATGTGAGCAAGCTAAGGGCCCGGTTAAGACCCTCACTGCCTCACGGCCTTGCAGATTGGGGTTTTCTGCCAAATAGGCTACAAGACATTTTCGAGTTTTCAGAGCGTTGAAGCTTGGGGGGGGGGGGGTGGCGGCGGTTGTAGGTGAGGGATTGTTTACCTGTAAAGTTGAAACTCAGACAAGAGAGTCTATTTATAATATCCCCCATGTGGGACATGCAAATGCCCGTCCACGGATGAATGGGTGAAGAAGAGGTGGTAGAACCTAACAATGGAATACAATGATATGGACATGTCAGGAGAGGTCGGTCCCTGGAAAAGGACATCGTGCTCGGTAAAGTGGAGGGGCAGCAAGAAAAACAAGGAAGACCCTTGTGGTAGTTAGATAATTTCGTGTCAACTTGATATTTAGAAGCTTAGGGGTGGAGTCTAACTGTTGTGTTAGTCTGGGTGGATTAGAGAAACAAATTCTTAGACACTTCATATGTGTATAAGAAAGAGCTTTATATACAAGAGAAATTGAATAGTGAAGAAACAGCCCAGTCTAGTTAAAGTCCATAAGTCCGATATTAGCCCATATGTCCGATACCAGTCTATAAAGTCCTCACAAAACACATGCAATGATGCTGAATGCAGGAAGATCACAGACCAGTGGGTAGAAAGTCTTGTGGATCCAGTGGCAGTGGAAGCATCTCATTGTTGGCATGGGTCTTCATATGGCTCAAGCTCCAAGGCTCTGGCTGCCATCAGCATAGCTTCATGTGGCTTGTCAACAGAAATGTCTTGCAGGAAGACAAAGTAAAGAAAGGAAGTGTGTCTTGCATCCAGGGAGGAAGTTCCCAGAATCCTCTGAAGGCCACGCCCACATTGGCTATGACCTGATTGACAGGCTAAAGTCCGCCCCTTTACAAGTTGACAGATTATGTAACTGCCACACCTGTCACTCAGGTCATGACTCCCTGTGGTTGTGGCCTTCTTATAAGGAGAATCCTGGGAACCTTTTCTCTCTCTCTCCCTCTGCCTTCACCTTCCTGCTGGTGAGCTCTGCTGGGACCTACCTGCCAGAACCCTGAAGATGCTTCTGCTGCCATTGGATCCATGGGACTTTGCACCCACCAGCCTGTGATATGCCTGCCTTCTGCATCATTGCTTGTGACCATGTGAGTCTGAAGAGGGACTTATGGGCTATTACCCAACTTACGGACTTGAGTTGGACTGGGCTGGGATGTTTTCTTGAGATCTAATTATTCCTTGGTATAGAGCTCTCTCTTACACATACATGAGTGTCTCTGGATGTTTCTCTAGTCAAACCAGCCTAGCACAACCCTCAATAAGATGTACTGACACAGTGGGCTCAACATAACAATTGCGAGGAGCAGGTAGTATTTTACTCTGTTGCACATAGGGTCGCTGTGAGTTAGAAGTGACATGGTGCCATCGAACAATAGCAACCAAGAGAAACAGAGTCCTGACCCATGACACAACATGGGTGAGCCCTGAGAACACGATGCGCGGTGACATTAGTCACAAGGGACATCTATTGTGTGGTTTCACTGGTAGGAAATACCTGGAGGACGAACAGGTCCCAAGTTCAGAGATGAATGGGGATTAGCAGGGGCGGGCGGACCTGGGAACAGGAGAACCATTGTGTAGGTGACACAGGTTGATTTTAGGGGATGAGGAATTTGGCACAGACACTGATGAGCGCTGTCCAACATGATGGATGCCATTGGTTTGACTCTATTAGACGTGGGAGAATGTTGGCTTGGCACATTTGGTGGCACCATGCCTTAAGCACCGGGCTGTGGCTTGAACCCACCAGCCACTCCGCAGGGAAAGATGAGGCTGTCTGCTCGTGTAAGGACTGGCGGGCTCAGAAACCCTACGGGACCGTTCTACGAGTAGCGATCCAGTTGACGCCCGTGGGTCTGTGCTCATTATATTTTAACAACAATAAAGAATCGACAGGCGAGGGAGTTGAACGTGAAGCAGGCACTATGCCGCCTGGCACGCAGAAGCCGCCTAGCAAAGCACCATTGCTGCCAGTCTCGTTAGGGTCTAGTTACAGGACACCACTTGAGCCTCTCTCCTAGCCTCCCCCACCCCACCCCCGCACCCCCTTCCTGGAGGTGAGCCAACCCCAGCCTCCTCCTCTCTCTGCACGCTGGCTGAGCACCTCAGGCTGAGCACCTGCTTACCAGTCGGTGTGGGCATCATCAATCACCAGGAGGACCCGGGGCCTTTGCACCACGGGGGTGGTGGGGGCCGGCGGCTCCATCAGCCCCGAGGGGGCCTGCGGGGTGGGCTTCACGGCACTGGAGAAGGAGCTGAAGAGGCTGGATCCCGGGGAGGAGAAGGAGGCGGCCAGGGGCTGGGCTCTCCTCCCCATGGCCGGGGAGGCGGGGGAGCTGGTGGAGCTGTCTGGGCGCTGCAGGTCGGTCATGTAGCCATTGGGCAGGTTGGCCACGAAGCTGCTGTCGGACAAGCGCCTCCGGAGGAAATTCATGGCTGTGGGTGGAGATGGCTGGTTCCTCCCCAGATGCTGTCCGGTGGGGCCCTGAGCGCAGGCTGCCAGAGAGAGGGGCTGAGAGGGCCCGGGGCCTGAAGAGACGCGGTGATCTCGTAGGGCCAGCAGTTCACCGCCGCTGCCTTCTGGGGGCTGCTGGAAACAAGCCAAGGAACCCATTAGTAAGGACATCCTCCCCTTCGCAGGCAAACAGACAAACAAACAAACAAGAAAACCTAACCCCCTGCTCTTGAACTGATTCCTGCTCATTTGGACCGTATAGGACAGAGTAGTCTTCCCTGGAGGGTTTCCTATAGGGGATCATGACAGGAGCAGCCTGCCACATCTGATTGCGAAGCACCGACTCTTTAGTTCAAGACTAAGTACTTTCAACAGCTCTGACCCCCGGGCTCACAGAAGGACTCGGGTCACATAACACTGAAATCACTTTGTAAAGCTAGCATGACGTCAACCGTGGTTAGATGTGGGTCGTGTGTTTGTCTCCCTTGTTTTTTCTTCTTCTGCTGCTTCCTCCTTTAGCTGTACCTTCCAGATTTCCTGGAATACAATATGTATTGCTTTTCTGAACAGAATAAAAGCAATTTCAGATCAAATTTGAGATCAGAACATCCCAGGGAGAATGAGGATTATGTAAACCCCGGGCATAAACTTGTCTGCTGTTTTTGGTAAGGGTTTTAATCATTTTATTGAAGAAACACTAATTGTAAAATGAATGGATGTGAAGGGCATAAATACCCTTTTATGACAAATGCACCCACTGGGTGTGTCAGGAGGAGGACCTCATGCTTGGTGAAGTAGAGAAGCAGTGAAAACCAGGAAGGGCCTCAACAAGATGGACGGACACCGTGGCTGCAACAACGGGCTCAGGCATAAGAACCACGCTATCCCCCCAGAAAGTTCCGGGGCAGCTGCACCTTAATCCCCTGAGTAACATCCCTGAGGTCCTGTGCACCAGATTGACCCCAGGAAGCTCGTCTTTTCATTTCTTGACTGCTGCTTCACATTGGTTTTGAACTGCTAACCTTGCAGATACCAATATAGGTTTATGGAAGCAGTCCGCCACATCTTTCTCTCAAGGAGTGTTTCGTGGGTTCAAACGGTTGACTTTCCGGTTAGCAGCCGCGCTCTTAAGTCGGGGCTCCTTCCAGGCTTTCTAGGAAGCGCAGACTAGTGCTTGTGGCTTTCATGCCCCTTTCTACGAGAACCAATGATGCTGAGGGGCTCGTGACCCATCTTCTTGGACAGAGTGCCCATTGACGTTCGTTGCCACTTGTCAAAGGTGGGTTCCATATATTTTATTATTGATTGGTGGAACTTCTGTAGGCATGCTGGAGACATGGGAACTGGGGACATTTTCTGCCAGTCTGTGTGGCACCTTTCTAGTTCCTTCATGAGCAGCCATTTAGCAGAATTAAACAGCTCTTACAAAAAAAAAAAAAAAAAAGAATGGTTTACTCAAGGTCAAAATGGACCAGTGAGAAAAACAAAATTGTATACCACCAGGGAACATTGTAATTCCACATATGGCTGCTGGGAGTATCTTATATTTTATAAATTCATAATACATGTATGGATATGTGTGTGGGTGTTAAAAATTAGACTTAGCTAGTGAATTCTGACTCGTGACCCTATAGGACAGACTAGAACTGCCAACCTATGGTCTCCATGGCTGTGAACTTGACGAAAGCAGACTGCCACATCTTTCTCCCACAGAGCAGCCGACGGGCTCAAACCACTGACCTGCCGATTAGCAACCAAGTCATTCAACCACTGCGTCACAGGGCTCCCTGTACCCATGTGAACACATTGATATGCCCATATGAAATCATATACTACATATAGATCTTCAGAGGTTTTGATGATGTTTTTAATTTTGAGGAAGTCGAATTTATCGAGTGTGTCTTGTGAAATTCGTGCTTTCCGGATCTGTTCTTTACAGAGTCTTTGCCAACACCAAGAGCGCAAAGATGTCGTTTCTTTTCTGACGTTCTCGCTGTTGTGACCAAGCGCGACGTAGGTTTCAGCTCACCGTGACCCGACCCACAGGATCACAGAACACTGGGCCGTCCTCATCGTCACTGCACCTGTCGAAACCCACTGCCACATATACTGTGCCAGGCCATCTGGTTAAGGATCATTCTCTTTTCCCCTGTCCCTATACTTTAATTTAATTGTGAATTAGAAGGGGATTTGCGTCTTAGCTAATCGATTTTGTATTTAGCATTTAAATTATTCATCAACCCCTCCGGTGTGTTGCCCTGCGCCCGCTTTGATTTCTCTTCTCCCTCCTGTAGAATAAATACCGTCTTTACCCAAGTGAACACCTCTCTACCTTCGAACCTATTGCCTCACCTCTCCCCACCATGCCCTGAACTAGAAAGTATGAAGATCTTTGCCCCCTTTTCCTTTATATCAGTGGTCTCGCAAAATATTTATCCTTTTGAAGGAGAGAGGAAAACAAGAGGAACAAATACTAAGGGCTCAATAGAAAGTAAATATTGAGAAAATGATGATGGCAAATCTATACAAATATGCTCGATATAACTGATGTGTGGACTGTTATAAGAGCTGTACAAGCTCCCAATAAAAATGATCCTCTAATATTTTTTTTCCCCTTTTGTGACTGAGTAACTTCACAGGGTGAAGCAGCAGTCAAGACATCTAAAGACAAGCTGCCTTGGGTAAATCTGGTGCACCAGACCTCTTTAGAGGACTGAGAAGCAAGGATGCTACTCTGAGGACTGAGGTGCACCTGACCCGAGCCATGGTGGTCTCATATGCATGCGAAAGTTGGACACCGAATAAGGAAGACCAAAGAAGAATCGATGTGCTTAATTTGACGCTAGAGAAGAAGAACGTAAGTACTGTGGACTGACGAAAAAAACCCAACAAATCTGCCCTGAAAGAAGCACAGCCAGAGTGCTCCCGAGAGGCAAGGATGGCGAGACTTGGTCTCACTACTCGGGACCTGTTGTCGGGGTGGGGGGGGCGGCCCCTGGAGAAGGGCATCGTGCTGGGTAAAGTGGAGGGGCAGTGGGAAGGAGGAAGGCCCTCCGCACGGTGGACTGACATGGTGCTGCAACAGTGGGCTCAGGCAGAGCACCGTTGTGAGGTTGTACAGGACCAGGGAGTGTCTCCCTCACTTACCTCTCCTTTCATCTTTAGGCATTTGTCTCTTCTCAGTTGGGCCTTAAGGATTCGTCTTCTCTTCTTTTTATAGTGTCTTAATATGGAATGATTAACTTTCCATCATTCGAGCATTTCTTTTTCCCTAAGATAAGCACTTTCAAAGCTAGATTCTTCCTTCTAAGAACTGCATTAGCTGCATCCCCCAAGTGCTGACACATTGTATTTTCATTATTATTTGATTCAGAGTGTTTTTCATTTCCTTTATGATTTTTTGACCCATGTGTTATTTGAAATGCTCTTCTAGATAGTCGATTGTTATATATCTTAATATTCCTTTTCAAGTAATAAACTTAGTCTGTTTTAGTCCTTGAGATTCATTGAGGCTAAGCTATGGCCAAACACACGGTCTATGTTGAATGTTCCATGGACTTTTAAAACATTGTGTATTCTGTAATCATTAAGTGTCCTATTTTATAATTGTCAATTAAAATCCCAAACCCAAATCCACTTCCCTCCAGCTGATTCCAACGCATAGCATCGTCTCTATAGCAGCAGTTCTCAACTTTCCTCAGGCTGCAACCCTTTCGTATACTTCTTCATGTGGTGGTGACCCCCCAACCATAACATTATTTTCAGTGCTGCTTCATACTGTGATGAATCGGGTGACCCATATGAAAGGGCCATTCAACTCCCAAAGGGGTCGCGACCCACAGATTGAGAACCACTGCTCTATAGGGTTTCCAGGACTGTTATCCATTGAGTTCCCCAGGAAGCAAATTCTGTCATCCTGACTTGTATTCAAGAAGGTCACTGGCGAACGCTGCCAGTCCCGCACAGCTATGGGCAGGCAAGAACAAGGGAGGAATTCCTGGGAGGGGAAAATGGTTGGCACCCTCAGCTGCTAACCAAAACATTGCAGGTTCAACTCTCGTCGGAAGAAACGCTTGGCGATCAACTTCTTAAAAACCAGGCATGAGTAACTCTACCGAACACCATTCTACTGTCGCTCACACAGCACCTGGTAGGAAGAGCAGAACTGATCTGTGCCCAGAACTGCGCGACACGACTGTTTCATCAGAGGCCTCAGTGGTCTTACTGGGACCATGGAACTGGAGCATCTCATTCGAGTGGCACCACAGCTTGGCAGAAAGACCACCTCTTTATTCTCACATCAACCAGTCATTGGATGTCAGCTTGTCATCGGAAAGGGATTGGCCTGAAGAAAGGGGCCTTCTTTGGCTGGGGGCAAAGCTCATAGAGCCTCTGGCTGAGAAACCCTCGTCTCTAAGGATCCGGACTGCTAGGCATGCGCCTGCATGAGTGCAGACAAGAGGGCAAGAGTGGACAGCACGTCATGGACAGCACTCCTACTAGGTCCTACGGATGTCAAGTTAAAAGTTGTGGGCACAGCTTTCCCGGGGGTCTCTAGGGACTCTTTTTCCAGGGATGATGGTAGGATGAACTCCAGCATCCACTCCTGTAGACGTTTCCATCATCCTCACCATCCCTCTCAACCAGCACCTGTTCTAGATCCTGCTACTTCAGCTAACACCACTGCTAGCCGGATGACTTACCTACAGAGTGCCGCACACCTTCATCCCTAAGAAGTCTGAGCCTCTGGTCACCAGGCATTCTAAGCCCAGGCCTTCTGACCTTGTTCATCTACCATCAAAGGTGGGAAAGGGAATATCAAGAGACACCCAACAGCATCACCTGGGTACAAATAGATTGCCTGCTGCAGCCCTTCCCAGTCTTGTCTAAAACAGCCTCCCCATCTCTTCCCGATGACTAGGGTCGATGGCTCCTGCCCACATGGGAACGCCTATCCTGGCCTGAGAATCTCTCTGCCTAAAGAGTCCAAAGAGATCCAATCTGGCTTGAGGTACATTAGGACTTCCTGTGGAAGCATGCCTTCTGTGGAGAAAAAAAGTCTCAAACCCATGTGGAGCGGCAGGAAGCACAAACTCTCCATGTGGGTCATTGAGAGTGACGGTAAGCAGAGCCATTCCCACCTCAGCCCACGCTGGCCCACGGCTTGCCTACTGGGGATGGGGCATCATCTGATGGTCACTGACTTTGGGTGTGTCTTGTGCTCTGGGGGAGAGCAGCCCATCTGTGTAGAGCAGATTCCCTTCCCAAGGGGTGGAAGAGCGAGGCATATTTGAAGTACAGAAAGGTGGTCAGTTTTACCAGCGTGCGGGAAGGAGAGAATGTTTCGAGAAGAGAGGTGCCAAGTAATGGAGGGCCATCGTGAACATGACTTGAATTTTCATCAAGGGCAGCGGTTCTCAACCTTCCTCGGGCCGCAACCCTTTCATACACTTCCTCATGTGGTGGTGACCCCCCCCCCCAACCATAACATTATTTTCGTTGCTACTTCATCCTGTCATTTAGCTACTGTGATGAAACAGGCGAGCCCTGTGAAAGGGTCGTTCTTCCCCCAAAGGGGTCGCGACCCACAGGTTGAGAACAGCTGATCTAAGAAGTCACTGGAGGGTCACGCAGTGTGTCTTGCATGGACACTGTGTGGAAAGAGAAACTGCAAGGGGGTGTGGGCGGAAGCAGACGGACAAGCTAGCAGGACTGTTGTGCACACCTTGAAGTGCAAGGCAGACAGAAGAGAGCTCTGGCTCATATGCTCCAAGAGGTCCCCTCCTGCTCTGGGACCCACGCCCTCCCTGTGCCCATAGGAAACTGAGTAGCTCTTCAGAGACAAGCTTTACCTGATGGCAGGGCATGAGCGGGAGCCTGGAGGGAGAAGGCCACAGGGAGTGAAGGGCAGAAGGTATACTGGTATAGAGACCAGCATCCAGTGCCATACACAGCCCTGTGTGGCTCCACCACTGGCCACCAGAGGGCAGGGTTGACCAGTGACTATACCAAGCCGGAGGAGAAAACACGAAAATGCACAGGAAACAAATCAGCCTTTTATAAGACAACTTGGCAGAAGCTTCCTTCTTGGACGGTGTGCGGTGAAGGGAGACTGTTGAGAAGAAAAGCCAAGAGAACGGACGGGGCCTTGTTGGAGAAGCCGGATGGCAGACATGGACCTCACAGGGGACACAGACTTGGCATCCAAGCAGAGAGAATGAGACCCGCCCCACGGTGCATCTAAGGACCTCGGAGAATGGCCGCCTCTGATCAGATGTTTCACAGATGCCCAGGAGTTATCGAAGGTGAGTTTATACGCCGGGATCCCCACCTGCGGGAACGGCGCTACCGTGCTGTGCATGCCTCCCGGGAGGAAGAAAGCTGCTGCCCGGCCTCCAGGTCACCACAATCTTATCTGCCGAACAGCTGTACCTAGTTATTTAAATTTTTTATTGCGATTCAAATGAAGGTTTGCAGAGCCGAGGATCCGTTTTGCAGCCAAGGATTCCCATACATTCGGTTTCGTCTCATTCACTGCAGTCCCCTCAGGGCAACGTCCCCCTTCTCCTCCTCTCCATCCTTCCTACCACAGCCTCGGTTCTGAGCCTGACAGCTCTCTCATGCCTTGCCCACTGTGGAGGCCTCTAGTGGCCTGCCTCATGTCATCCTATCCACTTTCAATGGGACAGCCAAAGTAAGCTTTCTAAATGACGCGTCTGACCAAACTGATGTCCCCTCTGGGCCCACCCCTCCTATGAGCTTTCAGGAAAAAGGGTACCCCAACACAGACAGACTTTCATGATTCGGCCCCTACCTTTCCCGTCAATGTCTATGATGGTTGTATATCAGCTTCCTGCTTGATCAGTGGTTTTACAGTTAAGGCCTAGTAATCCCCGCTGACCCAATATAATGTAATCAACTCCAAGATTGTATCTGCTGTGGGCAGCCAAGCATTTGCAAGAGACTGGAGTGTGACCCCTTTGCTCAGGTCACGGCCCTGATGCAATTGAAGTTCAATGCCTTTGGGGGTGTGGCCTGCTTCCTATACAAGTACACTTTGCGGAGAGCTTATTTGCATCTTCCTAGTCTGGATTCTCCATCAAGCTCACTGACCTCCAATTATTTGGACTTGAGCCAACAGCCCTCTCAATTGCCTGCCAACCCTGGGCGCCAGCAGCAGCCTGCCGCCTGACCTGCTGACCCTGTGCTCCCTGCGCTCTGCACCCACCAGCCTGTGGTCTTCCTGCCTCCTGGACCATCAGCCCCTACAGTTATGCAAGTCAGGAGAAACCTCCAGCTTACATCTGACTCACACACTGGACTTGATTCTACAACCATGTGAACCATTTTCTTGATATAAATCGGTGTGTGTGTAGATAGAGAGATAGACAATCACTGGAGAAACAAGCATAACACAATGCCCAAAGTACGTAAGACAAAGTCTAACCATCCTGACTTCATTTTTACCCCAGCAGTTTTATTCGCAAGTAATTTACAAATCATATAATTCAATAGTTCAATCATTCAATCATATCATGGAGAATTGCACAACCACTCCCACATCAATTTTAGAGCATTCCCCCTCTCCCATGGTCAAATCGCCTTTAAGATGCTTTGTGCAATCAGAATCCATTCTAATGCTCCCTCCCCCCTCCCGTCTTCATTAGGTACTCCCCAAATCCCCCTTTCTTCTCTATCTCCACCCCACTCCACCCATATTCCCTATGCCCCCTGTATCCGTCATTATCATTCTGTATCCACTCCTCCCGTGCACCACACCTGTGAGACCAACAGAAAACAAAATCATGCCAAGGTGGTACGGGTGAAAACAATAGTACACAGACAAAAACACGAATAATGTGCAATAAGGAAAAGACGGCCAACAAAAATCAAAAAGCCGGGGAAGAAATTTCTGTCGTGGAACCAGCAAGCGATACCTGCACCCTGAACACACGGGGTAGTCAACTGGCCAAGAGTCGAGTTCAATGCAGACGATCCTCACCTCTCAGGGACATCTTGCTACACTTCCTTCCAGACAGACTTATCTTGGAAGTCCCTGGTACTTGCAACAGCCTTCGTCACACCATAATGTGAAAGCATCCCTCTGCTGTGGTCTTCCGTGTGCGCTGTATTGACGATACTGCTGCCCCTTCCTCTTATCTACTCACCTATGCAACTGCGATGGCTGAATGACAGATTACACAGAAGTTCTTTTGAAACAGCAAATGAGTATACAGCTAATAATAACCTAGTATTATTAGTACTTTTAAAATATCACTAGTTTATTTCAAATAGTGCTGGTCTCAGCTACCATTTAGAGAGCCAGCAGCACCCAACCAATGGCTCTCAGGAACTAGCTACACACCTTGCCCATGAACGCCTTCAGACCAGAATCCACTTTAGCCGACACTTCTCAAATGTAACCCCTTCCCTAGAGTCACCATGGAAACATGCCCATCTACACAGATTCAATCCCCAGGAAGTTGAGAGGAGGACATGCGGTTTGTCTCTGGACCCTGGACCTTGTTGGGTCCTCCTCACTTTGGCCCATCTCAACAACTCACCCCCAAAGCGCTAACCGTCTCAGGAGGTTTTGGTCCTTGGAAGCTCAAACTCACAGAAGCCCAGACTCCTAGGAGAGGAGGCGCCAAGCACAAGAGGGAATTTCTGGAGAAGCAGGCCAGAAGGGAAGCCAGTCCACAACGAATTAGCACCTCAACGTGAACTATGGAAACAAGGCCTTAAATGTAATGCTCCTACCTGTCCTCGTGGTAGCACTTTAGAGGTAATGGGTGGAAGTGGAGAGAGTTTCTTTGCCACATTTGTTCATGCAAAAGGCTCTCAAATCTCACCCTAAATATTGTTACCTTCATGCAAGGATGATTCAACATTAGAAAAATTACCAATGTAAATCACCACATAAATGAAGCATGAGAACCACACAATCATAACAATTCGCAGTAAAGGCATTTGATATAATATAACACCCAATCGTGAACAAAGAAAAACACTTTTTTTTTAACAATACAGGAGCAGAAGGTAAAATTGCTCACCATACTGAAAGCGAATTAGAGGCATACAAACTGGCAAAGAAGAAATAAAGCTTTCTATTTTCAGATAATAGGATCCCATACATAGAAAATCCTAAAGATTTATTAAGAAAATTATTGGAACTAATCGAAAGATTCCATCTAGTGGCAGAGTACAAAAATCAACATCCCAAAATCAGCTGGCTTCCTATACACTAACAAAGAGAGCTTTAAAACACTAACATTTACAGCAGCCACCTAAAAGACAAAATATTGGAATTAAATCTAACCAGGGGAACAAAAGACCATAGGTCTAAGAAAACTATAAAACACTGTTACACAAAATCTAGATAAATACTAGAATATACCACGTTCATTTGAAGGAAGACCAAGCACTGTAAAAATGTCAATACTGTCCAAAGAAATCTACAGATCCACCCCCCTCCCACACACACACAGACATACATGGTTGGAGAACATCCCAGGATGTCAGGGAATATTGGGGGAGATTTCCCAGTAGTCCACAAAGGAAAAGTTCTTCTGTGTATTGGAAACCATCTCCCAGTCTGAAATCTCTTCACAGAGAAAGGGCCAGAGTCCCACAACAGTCCTGTAAATTGAACACTGGATTGTTCGTTACCAACAAGTCGGCTCTCGTTCTATGCACAACAGAACAAAAAGGTGCTCGGTCCTGTGCTAGCTTTAAGCGCATGGATCTATTTGAGTCCAGTGTTGTGGCTCTTAGAGGCATCACGGTAGGATAATGGGTTACACGTTGGGCTGCTAACTACAAAGACAGCGGCTCGAAACCACCAGCCGCTCAATGAGAGAGAGATGAGGCTTTCCACTCCTGTAAAGATATGCAGTTTGGGAACCTATGGGGGCAGTTCTAGCCTCTCCTATAGGGTTATTATGAGTCAGAATTAACTCGATGGCAATGAGTTTATTAGGCTTTTTGTTTTGTGTTTTGGGGGAAGGTGGCAGTTGTTTCAATCCATCTTCTTGAACGTTTCCTTCATTTTTGATGATTCTCTATCAAACATTAGGTCCTTTTCTAGCGAATGGTCTTTCCTGATGATGTGTCCAAAGAAAGTGAGCCAACGTCTTACTATCCTTCCTTCTAAGGCGCATTCTGTGTGCAGTTCTTCCAAGACTGATCTGTTTGTTCTTCTGAAATAGTCAACATTCTTTGCCAACAACACAATTTAAATGCTTCAATTCTTCTTCTGGCTTCTGTTTTCATTATACAGATGAATATTAACATTGACTAAATTAAAACCTACTGCCTAATGCACTGAAAGCATTAGGCAAAAACCAGGCTCCAGGAATTGATGGACTACCGACTGAAACACTTCAACAAGCTGAGGAAGGATCAGAAGCACTTACTCATCTATGTCAGGAAATTTGGGAGACAGCTATATGGCCAACCGACAGGACGAGATCCCTATTTGTGCCCATTCCACAGAAAGGTGACCCAACAGCAGGTTCAAACTCTAGAACAATATCATCGGAATCGCATTCAAGCAAAATGTTGCCTAAGATCATCCAACAACATCTAGAGCAGCACATTGACAGGGAATGGCCAGAGGTTCAGGCCAGATTCAGAAGAGGACGTGGAACAGAGATATCATTGCTGATGTCAGATGGATACTAGAAAAATGTTGACTTGTTTTTTTAATGACTATGACAAGGCATTTGACTATGTGGATCCTAAAAAAAATAGGGATAACCTTAAAAAGAATGGGAATTCCAGAACACTTAATTGTGCCCATACAGAAATTATACATGGACCAAGAGGCAGCTAGGCAAATGGAACAAGAGACTCTTGCATGGTTTAAAAATCAGGAAAGAAAGTGTGTCTGGCAATGGATGTATGTATGGATTCTGATAAGAGTTGTACGAGTCAAAAAAAAAAAGTTGTACGAGTCCCCAATAAAATGATTTTAAAATAGATAAGTAAAATAAAACAAACAGACAAAAAAGGAATATGTGTCAGGGTTGTATCCTCTCACCATGCTTATTCAATCTGTAGGCTGAGCAAATCATCAGAGAAGCTGACTTATATGAAGAAGAAGATGGCATCAGGATTGGAGGAAGGCTTATTAACAACCTATGACATGCAGATGACACAATCCTGCTGGCTGAAAGTGAGGTGAACTTGAAGCACTTGCTGATGAAGATCAAGGATTTACCCTTCAGTAGGGATTGCAACTCAATGTGAAGAAGACCAAAATCCTCACACCTGGACCGATGGGTAACATGATGACAAGTGGTAACATGATGACAAGTGGAGAAAGGGTTGAAGTTGTCAAGGATTTTATCGTGCTCCGATCTACCGTCAATGGTCATAGGAGCAGCAGTCACAAGATCAAGCCACCCACTGCACGGAGTAAATCTGCTGAACAAGACCTCGTTAGGAGTGCTGAAAAGCAGGGAGGTTATTTGAGGATGAAGATGTGCCTGATCCAAGCCAGGGCATTTTCCATCGCCTCCCATTGCCTAAAGAGAAAACAAATCGGTCTTGGGAGAAGTAAGTACAACCAGAATGCTCCTGAGAGGCAAGAATGGTGAGACTTTATCTGACGTTCTTTGGATATGTTCTCGGAGACACCAGTCCCAGGAAAGACATCACGCTTGGGAAAGTAGAGGGGCAGTGAAAAATCAAAGGCTCTCAGCACGATGGAGAGAGTGGATGCAGCAGTAGGCTCACAGGCACAGTTGTGAGGATGGGGCAGGACCAGGCAGCCCTTTTCCAGGGACTGGCCCCTCCTGAGGACGTGTCCAAAGTGCGTGAGATGAAGTCTCACCATCCTTATGTCCAAGGAGCACTCTGGCCGTACTTCATCCAAGACAGATTTTGTTTGTTTCTTCTGGTAGGACGTGAGATAGTCAATACTCCTCGGTAATGCCATTATTTAAATGTCTCAGTACTTGGGGGTTTCTTCCTCATTGTCCAGCTTTTCCATATATATGAGATGATTCAAATGACGCAAGACTTGGGTTAGGTATTAACCACCCTTCCCCTCAAGTGGATAGCATTTCTTTTTAACACTGTAAAGAGGTCTCTGACAACAGGTATGTCCAATGAGATAAATCACTTGATCTCTTGAATACTGTTTCCACGGGTGTTGACTACAAATCCAACTACACTGAAAACCTCGACCACATCCATCTTTTCTCCATTTACCACCACGTTGCTTAAAGGTCTCGCTGTGAGGATTTTTGTCTTTATGTTGAGGTGTAATCCAAACTGTATACACACACACACACACACACATACACACATCTTCGCCACCCTTCTGTCAGGAGGTCATGCTGTGGTGGCTGAGGTATTGCTAAGGTTCTGGGAACTACGTCATTGATATATCCAATACCAGCAGGGTCACCCACTGTGCACAGAATTCGGAGGGGCTTAGAAAATCAGGAAGAGAGAGCTGGCGATCTACTTCTTAAAATTACCCAGCGGAAACCCTTAAAATGACCCCCTGTCAACTCGTTTCCCTTGGACACATCAGGAAAGAGTCATCACCAGAGGGAGACAGCATGACTGGTGAAGCACAAGGGTGTGGGAGGTCGTCAGTGAGATGGCTTGGATCAGCTACAGCAACGATGGACAGGTCGGCAACCCAACCACAAGGATGACACAGAGCCAAGCAATCCAGAAGGTCCCCAAGAGTCAGAGTTAACAACAGCTCGATCTTCATGCTGTGGCGGACGCAATACTTTTAGGACCTTCATTGCTCATGAAATATGACTCCAAATGAGAAGACACAGCCACGTGCTTGTTTTAATTGGCGGGTGGTTTCCAACAGCTGACCTTGAGGTTAGCAACCAAAAGCACAGCCCACTACACCACCCGGGCTCCTTGAAAAGCCTCCCACTCACCTCCACTCCCTGCCATGGAGTTGATGCCGACTCATAGATCGATGCTACAGGGCAGGGTAGAGCTGCCCCTGTGCGTTTCTGAGACTGTACTGTACCTCTTTACGGGAGTAGAAAGTCTACCTTTCTTCCAATACTGCATCACAGTGCCTAATGGTCTGAAGGAGGCTCTTGAAGAGGACTTCTAATTCAATTACCTCTTTTTATGAATAAAGAGGCAAATGCCTAGCAAGAGACGGGAATTTTGAACTCTGAAGAAAACTGTGAAATTTTAGTTTGCATTGCCTCATTAAATCTTCCTCACAGCCCTGAGAGCTACCAGATCGTTAACAACATCTCCACGATACAGATGCGGCAGGGAAGCTCGGGAAGACGAAGTCAGTAATGGAGCTGAGATTCACCCTCCTGCCGCCTGGATCCGGGACCCCGATTTAATCACGGGGAGGCTCTGTCCCCTGCCAAGATGGGGAACTGATCAGAAGCCGCCAGGGAGGGAAACGGCCAGCGAACCAACCCGGGATGCCGGGAGCCTGAGCCTGGCTTTCCTCCCGTCAGCACCCATGCAGCCCGCACGTGAGTGGAGACAGCAGAGAGCACATGCCCCTGGGAGTTCCTCAAGTTCCTCCCTTTCCAGAAGTCCTCTGTGGAATGTGAATTCGCAGGCGCTACGGCACGGGGCAGGCGGGGTGCATGGCCGCAGGGGCCAGCAGAGTCAAAGGCAAGTGGTGTCTTCAGGGCGACCACGGCCCGGACTGACAGCTCATCGCTTCCTGACTCCAAGCTCCACGACGATTGACTTTCGGAGGGAAGGGCGTTGGTTGGCAGTGCCTGGTGTCTAAAATAGCCCACGCAGGAGCATAGTCACTGTGAAGGTGGCGACGGTGGAGATGTCGGATACCATTCGTGGAGCCGAGCACGCACTTCGCTCTTGGCTCAGATGAAGTCCCCACAAAGGGACGGTTACCACGCACTTTCCCCGTGAGAAAACTGAGGCCCAGAAACAATGAGGCCATGCATTCTGCCAGTGCTCTGTTTGCCCTTCTGAAGGTTACCTAACCTCTCTGAAGCTTGCTTGCTTCCTGTTTGTTCAAAGGAAATGATGCTACACGATGGTGGTTTTTGTCTGAAGCATCGTTAGCTTCTCATTCAGAATGCAGAGGGGAAGAGAAAGAGAGAGAGAGAGAGAGATCGTCAACTCTCACTCTTGGGCAATCTGGATTGCTTGGCCCTGTGTCATCCTTGTGGTTGAGTTGCCGACCTGCCCATCGTTGCTGCCGCTGTTGCTGCCGAGCACTGCTCTAAATACCTGATGCGTGTGAACTCCCATCCCGCCGCCGCCACAGGAATTAGGCATGCTACTCTCAACCTCCACTTTACAGATGGGAACACTGAGGCCCAAGGTGCCACTGCGAAGAAGTGGCTCACTCAACCCACACTTGCTCACGGCCATCTGGTCGACTCCGACTCCCAGCACCAGAGCAGAAGTGCCCCGTGGGTTTCTAAAACTGTAAATCTATATAAAAGGCTTCATCTTTCTCCCGTGGAGCAGCTCGTGGTTTCAGACTGCTGGCCTTGCGGTGAGCAGCCCAAACACCCAGGTAGAAGGCTACCGTTCAAAGCCAGGCAACCTAGATTCCTTCAGCATGCATGCTCCTCACCACTTGGCTACCTTGCCCTTCGAGATTAGGACTCGAACCCAGGTCTGTAGTAGGCCAAGATTCATGGATTTTCTATCACATCACGAGACTGCGGGCCTCTGTCTGGCTTCTATGACAGCTCAAACTTAGCTCGAGCTCTCTCACTGCCATTGAGTCAATGCTGACTCATAGCAACTCCCCTGTGGGTTTCCCAGACTGTAACTGATTACCAGAGGAGAAAGCTCCCAGTCATTTTCCCAAGGAGCTGCTGGTGATTTTGAACTGCTGATCCTGCGGATTGCGGCCCCAGGCATAACCACGACACCGCAAAGGCTCCAATACAGCCAAATGTAAAGCTCTTGATCCACATGCCACTGCCCTGCACCCAGCAATTCCCCATCTCTGTTCTCTGCCTGGGATGTTCTACCCTAAGCACACCTCCTTTCTTCAGCCGGCCTCTCCTGACTCCTCCTCACTCACTTGGTTACCGTCTCCTACAAGAAGGCCTCCCTGACAAATGGGTGCATAAGCAAATGTGGTGAAGAAAGCTGATGGTGCCCGGCTATCAAAAGAGATAGTGTCTGGGGTCTTAAAGGCTTGGAGGTGAACAAGCGGCCATCTAGCTCAGAAGCAAATAAGCCCACATGGAAGAAGCACACCGGCCAGTGCGATCACGAGGTGCCCAAGGGACCAGGTATAAGGCATCATGCAAAAAAAAAAAGATATAAGTGTGTGTATGTATGTGTATATATGTGTATATGTATATATGTATGTGTATATATATCATATTAAATGAAGGGGGAAGTGCAGAGTGGAGACCCAAGGCCCAAGTGTCGGCCAATGGAGATCCCCTCATAGATGGGTTTAGGAGAGGAGATGGGTTAATTAGGGTGTGAGGTAGTATCGATGAAGAACACAGCTTTCCCCCAGATCCTGGATGCTTCCTCCCCCCAACTACCATGATCCGAATTCTACCTTGCAGGGCTGGATGGGACAGAGGCTGTACACTGGTACATATGAGGGTTGGAGGTACAGGGAATCCAGGGTGGATGATACCTTCAGGACCAAGGGTGTGAGGGACGATGCTGGGAGAGTGGAGGGTGAGTGGGTTGGAAAGGGGAAACTGATTACAGGGATCCACATATGACCTCTTCCCTGGGAGAGGGACAGCAGAGAAGGGGGGAAGGGAGACTCCGGATAGGGCAAGATATGACAAAATAACGATGTATAAATTACCAAGGGCATATGAGGGAGGGGGGAATGGGGAGGGGGGGGGGAAAGAGGACCTGATGCAAGGGGCTTAAGTGGAGGGCGAATGCTTTGAGAGTGATTGGGGCGGGGAATGTGTGGATGTGCTTTATACAATTGATGTATGTATATGTATGGATTGTGGTAAGAGTTGTTTGAGTCCCTAATAAAATGTAAAAGAAGAAAAGAGAAAAAAATGATTAGGGCAAAGACTGTACAAATGTGCGTTATACAATTGATGTATGTATATGTATGAACTGTGAAAAGAATTGTATCAGCCCCAATAAATTGTTAAAATAAAAAAATTAAAAAAAAAAAAAAAGAAGGCCTCCCTGACTACTTCTCACCAACCCAGTGTGGATGAAGCCAGCTGCCCTGCATTCTCGGAGCTTCCCGTGCACAAACCCGTGCCTGTGGTTTGGGGAAGAGGCACCGTGTCCGCCTTTAGACTTGTATGGCTGGAGAGACCTGCAGGTGGAGCCAGGCAGCCCAGGTCAAGGGCAAATGTCTGTTTTGCCCAGACAGAGAAACCAGGCATGGGCTAGATAAGAAAAGGCATGGAGCCAAGCCAGGAACCTCCTTCCTGGAGACAAAGGGCTCTTCGGCCAGGCTCACTCTGTTCAGGTGCCCAGGGCCCCCCGCCGAACCATGACAGACAGGGCAGATGGCCAGGCCAGCTTGGCCCTGCTTCAGGTGGCCAGGTGCAGCGGCCTAATGAGCAATTTAGCAAGTTCCCCCTGGAAGCCAGAGAAGGCAGGGCTACGTCTTAAACGTATCACGTCCAGAACAGTACCCCTGATGTCCTGGTCCCCAAACTGCTCCCTTTTACCTTCCCTGTGTCAGTGAACGTGAGAGGACTCCCGAAAGTTCACAGAACAATGGAATTGAAAGTTCACAGAGGTGACCCGCCACCCTGTCACAGCAGCTAGAAATGGGGACATCCACTGGGTTCCGTCCTCTTTGTCCGCTCCCACCAGTTTTATCCTCCAAACACCTTGAGTCCATCAGCTTCTTTTGACCATGTGGCTATTCACCGAGCTTCCGTCGCCTTCCTGCCGGCTTCCAGGACCTCCGGGAGAGCGCCTGGCATGCAGGCCTGTGGTTCTGACCTGTTCCCGCTGTTCTGTGGATACGATCGCAACCCCTTGACCGGCTTGCAGAGCCTGTGTGAGCCGAGCCTTCCTCCTTCATGCCGGTTCTCCGGCCCCCACACCAGCCAGCCCTCACCACGCTGCCCTGAGGCTTGGCATACGCTGCTCCCTCTACCCAGAATGCTCTTCCCAGACTCTCCCTATTGGTGCCTCCTAGCCATGCACATCCTGCTGTTCACATGACTTCCTCAGAGTCCTTCTCCGACCGCTTCATGGAATGGAGACCCACCTACCCGCCCTTGAATGTTAGTCTGGGTAGACTAGAGAACAAAAAAGAAAAGAGAAACAGAGTCATGGACACTCATATGGGTATAAGAGAGAGCTTTATATATAAGATCAAGTGTATATTGAGAAAACATCCCAGCCCAGTCCAGATCAAGCCCCTAAGTCCGATATTAGCCCATATGTCCGATACCGGTCTATAAATTCCTCTTCAGACTCTCGAAACACATGCAATGATGCTGAATGCAGGGTGAATAGAGGCCCGTGGATGGAAAGTCTTGTGGATCCAGTGGCAGTGGAAGCATCTCAGTGCTGGCAGGGGTCTCCATGTGACTCCTTCAGCTCTGAGGTTCTGGCTGCCATCAGCCTGTCTCCATGGCTTGTCAACAAGAATGTCTCTCCGGGAATAAGCGCGTCTCCTGCAAGCCATTTATCTCCTTAGCGCCTCCAAATAAGGTCATCAAGCTACGGCCTGATTGACAGGCTAGACTCCACCCCTTCACTCTGAGTCCTCAAATTGACAACAGCTCATGTAACGACCGCAACCCCTTAGTCATTCGCTCTGCCCTGCCCAGCCAGGGAGCATGCCTTATCCTGTGGCATTTTCTGTGCAGGAAGAAGGGTTTCGTTTCCTGCCAGCTTCTCCTCTTGAGAAATGAGACTTGTAGAAGCTATCACCTCGCCTGCCTTGCTTGGTCCTCTGGTCCACCTCACAGAGACCCTGACACACCGTGGGCACTGGGTGGTCCATGAGGCGCCCTCAGTCCCCCAGAAAGGTTAAATGCGACCTGGGAGACACAGTTGACATGTTGCGGCTGGGCCTGCCACGTGACACAAAGTCACCACGTGCTGGGGCACTCTGCTCCCATGACCCTTGTTTGACTGATGGGAGACTGCAGACATCCCAGGTCACTCTGCAGACCGGTGACAAGGCCAGGGTCAGATAAGAGGCAGTACTTCCTCACTCTCAAGAGGATCACAATTATGATAGGAGGCTCTGCAGGCTGGCTGGTGATTTGGTTAGCTATGTCTGCCTTGAACAACGTGCTCATAAGCAAGATGAGACCACACTGACACCAGTGACCAGAAAGGTGACAGCCCTAAAAGAGCATTGGGCAGAGGCCAGCCCAAGAGGCTGTGGCCAGGGAGAGGCCTGCAGAAGGCACTGCAGAGAAGACACTCTCCGGACAGAACAACTGTATCCTGACCATTTCTCAACTGAACTGCCACCTGTTAACTTCCCTAACAAGTGGTGGGCACTGTCTGTGGGTGCTGGGTGGCCAATGCGAACCCAGCAAAAAAGCAGAGGGTTCAGTGGTAGGGGGAGTTGGTGTCAGCACAGAGCAAAGAAGGATGGAGGGTGGAGGCACACCTGACACCCCTACCTTGTGACAATCAATCTTGGGAGACTGAGATGGTCAGGAAGGAAGCTTAGGGGCCAGTGAGTTCAGGTCCACAGGAGGAAGGCAGGCCAGGACGGTGTAGGTCTTGGAGAATATATCAGGGTCAGCGAACTGCACAGGTAGAAATTGCTGAACCTGTGTCAGTTTGGCTGTGTACACTTTCAACAACTATATATATATTAATAACAAGTTACAAAACTATATATATATTAATCACAGGTTACAAAACCTAGTACTCAGGATGCCATGCATACTGGCTAGTCATTCGCTCTGCCTTTCCCAGCCAGGGAGCATTTTTCTCCTTAATAACAAAACAATCACAGCCACAAGGTTAGCTGCTGACTCAGATCCAGGCCAGCTGCATGCACCATCTCCTTCATCCTCATGGAAACCCGTCTTGCAAATGAGGAAACTGAGGTTCACAGGCGTCCAGCAACCTGCAGTATATCACACACCCAGTAGGTGGCAGATCAGTCTGGCCTCCCTCCAGATGCAGCCCCCAAACAGTGCAAGCCAGGGCCTGGGCACCAGCTGACACCACTCCTGCAGCCTCACCATGTGGCCTTGGGGCTCGCCTGGAAAACCTGGAGCCTACTGGACAGCATGTGGGAGCCACTGCTGTGATGCCTTTCACCTTGAGCGGCCGATTCTTGGCACTGGCTCAGAAAGCTCCAGGAACAGCAGGCTGAGCTGCAGTGGCCGTGATGGGAAACACTTACCCTCTTCTAGGCTAGGGAAGCCACAACCTCACTGTTGGGGTAGAGGTTCCGGGGGACCGCTGGCTAGTGTGCTCACACTCAAGGTGCAGATGGTGAGTGTGCACACTCTGGGTATGGGTGGCCACATGTCAACACTCGGGGTGCAGGCTGCCAGTGTGCACCTACTGGGGGTATGTATGGTTAGTATGCAAATGCTTGGGGTGCAGACAACCAGCCAGCACGTACATGCTCATAGTTGCTGACAGGTTTGCAGTGTCGCCCTAACAATAGCGATGATGATTATTGTTGCCAAGGGCAGTCAAGCTGATTCCAAGCGGCACAGTTGAACTGCCTGGGTAGGTTTTCGACGCAGTAGTCTTTATACAAGGAGCTCGCCAGGCCTTTCTTCCGCAGAGCTGCTTGGTGGGTTCAAACCACCGACCTTTTGGTGCGCAGCTGAGCACTTAACTTCTGCACCACCAGGGTTCCTGGGTGATGGCGATAAGCAGTAAGAACCGCAGCCGATGTTCGTGCGGTGTTTCCTATGTGCTTGGTGCTGTTTCGAGCTCTGCGCGTGTATCACATCAATCAGTCCTACCAGTAACCCTCTGCTTCTGCCCTCCTGTTTACATGGGGAGGAAACAGAGGCACAGGAGGACAGAGTAACCGGTCCAGGTCCCACAGCACACTTATTCAGCAGGGGGAGGGAGGGCGCCAGGGAGCCCAGATGGCATGGAGTCGGAGTCTTCCAAAGCGGACCTCTCTGGACAAGCCATTGGGCCTCCTCCTCCCTTATAGCCCCATCCCTCCCCAGCCTTTGCACATCCTGCCTTGCCACCTGTCTGCCTTCACCCCCACCCCCACCCCATGGGTATAATGAAAGATCAGACCTAAAGAGCTCAGGTATACAGTCTGGATTCTCACCTTGAAGGGCCAGAACCAGTCCTCGAAGGAGTTCTATTTCTCTGCCTGCCTTTGTCCTGATTGATGACGATAGCTGTCAGACCCCATGTCCAATCACCTCCATGGCACCATGCCAGACTTGGGGCTGAGCCCTTTATTCTCACTCTCTCCTGCACTCACAGCCCTAGGCAGGAGCTTCCATCGCCCTCCTTGGAGACGGAGGCACCACTGCCAGCTCAGAGAGGTTAAGCAAGCTGCCCAAGGTAACACAGCAGAGGTCTAACCAGGTTGGTCTGACTCCAGAGGCTGGGCCTTCAACCACAGGAAAGAAGTGACAAGTTTACTTGATCCTCCTCCCATCTTCCCACAGTAACTGAGTCCCCAGAGGGCAGGCAGGCTGCCCCTTGCCCCCAGGGTCCCCTGGCTCTCGCAGGGGACTAAGAATATGCTGGGCTGGCAGACCAAATCCAGGACCTAGAGGAGGCAGGAGTCAACAGAAGCTAACATCACACGCCTTCTGCTGCGGATGGCTTTTGAGGACATTATGCTGAGTGAATTATTTACAAATATTAACTGATGGAGACATTACGTTGGAATGCTTCTAGATCAGCGGTTCTCAACCTGTGGGTAGTGACGACCTTTTCACAGGGGTCCTCCAATTCACAGCAGTAGCAAAATGACAGTGATGAAGTAGCAATGAAAATAATTTTATGGTTGGGGGGGGGGGAATCACCACCATATGAGGAACTGTAAGAAAGGGTCGCGGCATGGGGAAGGTTGAGAACCACTGGTCTGGACGAAGCTATCAAACCCAGTGTCATTGAGTCCATAGCCACACCTCATGAGCCCATAGGACAAAGCAGAGCTACCCCTGTGGATTTCCAAGACTAACAGCCGTTGTGTTTTAATAAATCATCTCACTGGGGGCTCTCACAGCTCTTATCACAATCCACCCATCCATCGTATGCAGCACATTTGTGCATATGTTGCCATCATCATTCTGAACACATTTTCTTTCTACTTGAGCCCTTGGTATGAGCTCCTCTTTTCTCCTTCCCTCCCACACTTTCCCACCCTCATGACCCCTTGATACAGTATAAATTGCTATCATTTTCACATCTTACACTGGCCGCCATCTCTACACCCACGTTTCTGCTGTTCAGACTACCCGTCTTGATGGGAATAAAAGGCCTTGTATTCTCCCGCAGAGCAGCGGGTGAACTGCCAACCTCGTCTTTAGCAGCCTTACCCACTACCCCACCACGCGAAGTACCAGGCATTGCTAGAAAGAACAGACAAATCTGTCTTGGGAAGAAGGACGGCCGGGAGCCTCCTTAGAAGCAAGGAGGAAAGAGTTCATTTCACATACATTCGGCATGTTGTCAGGAGAGAGCCGTCCCTGGCGAGGGGCACCACGCTGGGCAAAGGCGAGGGGCAGTCAAAGCGAGGAAGACCATCCACAAGATGGGCTGACACAGGGGCTGCCACACAGGCTCAGGTGAGGATGGTGCAGGACGGGGTGGGGGTGGGGGATATCGTGCTTGTGTACCAAGGGTGGCTGTGAGCTGGAACCGACTTGAAGACACATGACCAGCCAAGTCAGTTCATCTCAACAAGGACAACTAGGGCACAAGGTCATTGTGATAAACAAACAAAAGGCAAAGATGTCCGTGCCTACAGAAACCGACATTGATGGGAACCAGGGGAAGGAGGAGGAGAGAGGAAGAAGCAAGGGGCTAGAGTGTGGACAGGTATTAACCCAGGTGCAGAGGAAGGAGGAGTTACCTTAGAAGAGAGAAACAAAAAAAAAAAACTAAATAAATAAAAAAAAGAAGTGAGAAACAGGGGCAGGGAAGCTGTGGGGAGGTTAGGGACATCCTTTACGTTGTTGAAGGCAAAAATGATCATCTGATTTGGAACCACCCCCCTCACCAAATTAAGGATTTTTTTTTAAGTTTGTTTTTAAAAGAATGTTTTAAAGGCTTATTTCCAAAAGAAGTGAATTAAACAAATGGAGAAAATGAACACTTAGGCGCAAAGATGAGGGGAAATGGGGGAGAGAAAGGAGAGAACCAGAATGGAAAGAAATTTTAAAAAGAGAAGGAATGAATGAAAAGCTACAACCACAACAGAATGAAGAGAACAAAGTTCAACAAAAGCATGAGAAAACGGCCCTGGGGGGGGGGGGACCCCCCAAACAAAGAACCACCACCACAACAAAACCTCCCTGAGCAGTTTGCAGTTCAGCTTCCCAGCTCCCTCCGCAGTGACACGCCAGCAACAGCTGCGGTAGCCAAGCTGCAGTAACACCCTCAGGCCAGCCACTAGGATACCCTGCCACGGATGACCAGCGACAGGCCCGGGCACAGCGATTTCCACAATGACATGCCAGCAGCTCCTTCCCCAAAGACCCCAGCACAAGCCTGCCTGCGAGGAGGCCGGCCGTTCCTCAGTCTCCCGCCTCCTTCCAGCTGCAGAGACCGACCCTGCTGCCACCTGCCTGCCTGCCAGCTGCTGGCTCTGCAGAAGGGAAGCTGGGCTGGCCTTCAAGCCCACAGAGGCCTCTCGCCTTGTTTATTAATTTACTTTTTACATCGTTCTCATGTTTTGAAATGCTGTATGGGACCTGGGTGGAAACTTACATTTCAGATCATCACAACTTAAAACAACTTACCTAATCTCCCAATTGCTTGTCCAGGCCCCTATTCTTTCTCCCATTTCACCTTCTTGTAGAATATCCTCTCCACCTTCACCCATGTTAACACCTGTTACCCTCTAGCCCATAGTACCTGTGTTAGTCTGGGTAGACTAGAGAAACAAATTAATAGACATCTGTGTGTAAGAAAGAGGTTTATGTACAAGAACAATTAAATCTTGAAAAAACATTTCAGCCCAGTCTAGACCAAGTCCTTAAGTCCGATATTAGCCCACATGTCCAATACCAATCTATAAAGTCCTCTTCAGACTCACGAAACACATGCCAACACCGAATACGGGAAGATCACAGGCCAGTGGGTGGGGAGTCTTGTGGATCCAGGGTGCCATAAACATCTCAGCGCTGGGCAGGGGTCTCAGGGGTCTCCACGGGCCTTCTCCAGTTCCCAGGGCACAGGGTCTATCAGCGCAGTGCCATGTGTCTTGTCAGAAGAGAGTCTCTCAGGGAGTGAGGTGGGAGAGAGTTGACTCCCACCTCCAAGGAGGAATACAGAAGTTCCCAGAATCCTCACGAGAAGGCCATGCCCACACAGAGGCCACATTGGCTGTGATGATAGGCTCGACTCCACCCCTTCACACGTAATCCTCTCAAATTGACAGCAGATGATTTAACTACCACAGTACCCAAACTTGTTAGGCTAACTGCCCTCTTTTAAGGAAAAAAATTTTTTTTACTTTACTCAGCATCCACGCCCAAAGCCACCACCCCCACACCCAACAATGAAAAACATCTGTACTGAAGTTCATCGCCTGGGATAAAGTGTAGGTATCTGCTTTTGTAACCGCCCTGGGTCCTTCCAGTGTCTCCCACAGGATGCTGTCACCCACTTTGGGAAACAGCTCTAGTCTATAATTTTCCTTTCCCACCCACTCCTGGTAGCCATAAACCTCTGTTCCTTTGGATATGAAAATGTGTGTCTTGATTTTTTCTTCCTTTCTATAACCATGGTCTCATACAATATTTGTCTTTTTGTGAGTGACTAACGTAGGCTGAGTGAAGTTCGTCCAACACTTAACTTTTTAAGTGAATTGAAAGGTTGGTGGTTTGGATCCACCTAGAAGCCCCTCAGCAGCAAGTCCTGGTGATGTCTTCCCAAGAAACCAGCCACTGAAACCTCGGAGCACAGTTCTACCTGAGCACCCAAGGGGTCAGGTCACCCGGGGTTGGAGTCAACTCAATGGCCAAGTCTTTGGGTGTTTTATTTTTTTTCCCAGCTGTTTGTTTGCTTGTTTGAATTAGTGAAAATAGACAGACCACATCATACACAAAATCTGCAGATCTCTTTGCCCAGAAAGTCTAGAGCTGCCTCCAGGCAGAATCCACCTCACCTTATAAGGAAGCCAAGCTCTTGGACCTTTGAGACCTTAGGGGACCACAGAACATGGCGCCAGGTCCCCAGAACTGGCCCTGCCTCCAGCATGTGAGGGCACCTTCTCCATGGATGAAGGGACAAGAGTCAGGGAGGACTCACCACAGCCCTGCTGGGACCTGTCCATGGCAGACACATCCCTCTTCACAGAAAAGTTCAGTCAGGCGAGGAGCGGCTGGTTCTCCGTTCCTTCACCTGCCCCAGGGTTAGCTGAGGCCACTGGCGCTAGCTGTTGGCTCCAGCTCGGGTCCTGCCAGTGCACAACAGAACTTTAAGCCTCATGGTCCTAAGCCAGGCGCCCTCGTGGTGTAGTGGTTACATGTTGGTCAGCAGTTCAAAATCGCCAGTCGCTCTGAGGAAAAAAGACAAGGCTTTCTACTCCCCTAACGAGTTAGTCTGGGAAGCTTACGGGGCCACTTCGCCCCTGTCCTGTAAGGTTGCTATGAGTTGGAATTGATTTGAAGGCGGTGAGTGAGAGCCCGGGGTCATCTTCACAAATTCATTGTTGTGGTCACGTGTATTTTGAATGCCCGCCAACCAAGAGGGCTCAATTCCCAGCTCGGTACTGTTAGCCAAAATAGAGTCCCATGAACCCCAGGTCAATGGACCCCTGAGCTGCAGGAGAGCATTCCGGGGTCGTGCCCGGTCCAGGGTGTCTTTTGCCTCCTACCCCAATACCCCAGGACTCTCTGCTGTGAGCCTTGCCAGGAAAGCCTGCTTAAAAACCTCCAAGGTTCAAGACACAGCCTCTCTTCTCCCTAAAGCCTCCTGTGATAGTCCATCATCGTCATGTTGCATTGGCAAGCATCCCCTGGACGCCTGGCTAGGTGTTAGCCAAGAGAGTCTCTTTCCATGCACTCAGCAATCCTGGGTAGCAGGCATCACCAGCCCCATGCTCTGGATAAAGAAAGTGATGTCCGAGGAGTCAGGATGTTGGACTGCGATGAACCAGCCAATAGGGGCTAAAGAAGGAGCCCTGGTGGCCCAGCAGTTAAGTGCTTGGGTCCACACCAGAAAGATCAGTGGTTCAAATCCACCCTCTGCTCTGTGGGAATAAGATGAGGCAGTCTGTTGCCATAAAAATAACAACCTTGAAAATGCGCTGTGGCATTTCTACTGTGTCCTATGGGGTGATGGTGTCGGGATGGACTTGGTGGGTATAGGGGGATACCAAGATTCCAGCAACCCCAAGCGTCTCCTAGCAACCCTATAGGATTTCTGAGACTGTAAATCTTTATAGCCTCATCTTTCTCCCTTAGAGTAGCTGGTGGGTTTGAACTGCTGACCTTGGGATTAAACCCAGCACCTAACCCACCATGGTTCCATTGCTTTAGGGCCCAGCTTGGTACAGAAGTCAGCTCCATTCCACAAACCATGTCCACCATAGTGCAAAGACTGCCTCTCTTTCTGGAGGCTACCAGCTCCCACCAGACACCTAACCCCTCGACAGTGTATCTAGTACAGGCATTCTATCACAAGAGGCTTTAAAAGCCCAACAGCCACTCTGCACACCTAGCCCTGGGACTGCCTCATTAATAGAATACTACTCGTAGAACACTCTATATGTCCCAAGCCCTCAGTAAAGGGTCTCATTTAGTCCTCTCATCCACCCCTCAAGGTGGATTCCACTGGACTCATTTTCACAAGTTACAAAACAAAATACACAAGAGATGAATAACACACTCCACGCCACACTGTGGGAGGTAATGTCTAATATTTTGAACTCAAGTAGTTGTTAATCCTATTCCTTTTCCATTTTGGGTATCATAAGCAATATTCAAGAGCATGAAAGTAAGACCTTTCCAAAGCCCCCGAAATCCAAATCCACTACCATCAAGTCAATTCCTAATCACGGAGATCCCACAGGCCGGAGCGGAGCCACTCCCTGGACTTTCCGAGTCTGTGAATCTTGCAGGAAGTAGATGATCTCAACTTTCTCTGGCAGAGCAGCTTGTGGGTTCAAACTGCTCACCTTGTGGTTAGTAGCTTCATCCACCATGTCACTGGGGCAAGAACCACTGTCCAATGGAGCCACATAGGAAATGCCAACCTCAAACAGGACACACCAGACACAGTGGGCAGGGTCTTTACCAAACCTTCTCAAAGACCAGCATGAGCAAGTTTGCTACAGCAAGATGCAGATTCCTCCTCGCCTCAATGCCACGGAGTCTATGCCGACGCACAGCAACTAGGTAGAGTAGAACTACCTTGTGAGTTTCTAAGACTGAAACTGCTCACAGGAGCAGAAAGCCCCGTCTTTCTCCCTCGGAAGAGCTGTTGGTTTAGAACTGCTGGCCTTTTGGTTCTCAGTGCAATGTGTAACCACGACAGCACCAGGGCTTCTTTAAGATACAGATTACCTCCTGGCAACAGGTGGTATGACCGTTCCTGAGCTGGGAGGTTCCTCGTATCTTACCTCACTTAATTTTCAGTTACCACTTTTAAAACACATTGAGCACTGTGTAAGCATTAGAAACTGTCTATCCAAAAGGAATGGCAAGCAAGAACACTCCCCCCCAAAACCCTCACTGTCATTGAGACGATTCTGACTCACAGCTGCCCTATTGGGCAGGGGAGAACTTCCCCTTGCAGTTTCCGACTATAAATCTTTATGGGAGCAGAAAGTCTTATTTTTCTCCTGTGGAGCGGCTGGTGGGCCCAAACCGCAGATCTTGTGGTCAACAGTCCAACACGTGACCTGCTATATCAGCAGTTCTCAACCTGTGGGGGGCGTGTAGAACAACCCTTTCACAGGGGTCACCCGATTCATAACAGCAGCAAAATAACAGTGGTGAAGTAGCAACAAACATAATTTTGTGGTTGGGGGGTCACCACCACATGAGGAACTGCATGAAAGGTTGCGGCATGAGGAAGGTTGAGAACCACTGCCCTACACCATCAGAGCTCCACAACACTTGAAAATTCCACTCCAGCTAGGAATTTGGCGGTCACCTTACAGATGGAATGGTTTGAAGGCTGAGACAATGGCGATGGAGATTTCCTTTCTGCTATTTTTCCGGCACACCTTTGTGGTTTGCACACCGGTTAACATAGGAATTGCTGCTCAGGACTCTATATACAAAAAATGCACGCATGGTGCAATATTGTCGGCCATTAAAATCCTGCTTTGGGAAAATGTGCTGCTCAAGACCTCCTTAAAGTGTTGAAAATCAAGGATGTCTGTGTTAGTCTGGGAAGACTAGAGAAACAAATTCAAAAACACGCATATTTGTATAAGAAAGAGGTTCACATAGAAGAACAGTTGAATATTGAGAAAACATCCCAGCCCAGTCCAAATCACGTCCATAAGTCCAATATTAGCCCCTATGTCCGATACCAACCGATAAATTCCTCTTCAGACTCATGAAACACATGCAATAACACGAATGCAGGAAGATCACAGGACAGTGAGCAGGAAGTCTTGTGGATCCAGTGATGTTGTAAGCACTTCAGCAATAGCAGGGTTCTCCATGGGACTTCTCCAGGTCCAGGGTCTGGCTGCATCAGGGTAGTTCCATGGCTTCTCCTCAGGGATGTCTCACAGGGAGTCAGCCCTGTCAGTAGAGAGTCTCGAAGGAAGTAAGATGAGAGAGAGAGTGTGTCTTCCACCTCCAAGGAGGAAAATACAAGAGTTCCCAGAATTCTCCGGAGAAGGCCATGCCCACACAAAGGCCTCATTGGCTATGGCCTGATTGACAAACTAGACTCCACCCCTTCACTCTTAATCCTCTCAAGTACCAAATGGACACCAGATTAGGTAACTACCATATTAACACTTTCAGCATTAACTGTGTCTAACTCAAGCCACGGTATTTTCAATGGCCTCATATGCATGTGACAATTGGACACTGAGTAAGACAAAAGAACAATTGATGCCTTTGAATGGTGGTGCTGGTGAAGAATACTGAAAATACCATGGACTGCTAAAAGAACAAACCATCTGTCTTGGAGGAAGTACAACTAGAATGCTCTTTAGAAGCAAGGATGGCAAGACTCCGTCTCACATACTTGGGACATGTTATCAGGAGAGATCAGTCCCAGCGAAGGAAAGAGATCATGCTCGGTAAAGTAAACAGAATGGCACCGGGGATGCAGCAATGGGCTCAGAGGCAGCAATTGTGAGGCTGGACCGGGCGGTGCTTCATTCTGTTGCACTGAGGGTCCCTATAAGTGACTTGACAACACCTAACAACCACAACAAAGTATTTCCACTGATCATTTTCAAAGAAAAGCCATACTCCTTACCCACCATGGCTTTGGGCGCTGAAGAATGAACATGCTACACTCAACTGTACTGCAGGCTTCTCAGGTGGACAGCTCACCAAGAATCCGTGGCTCAAGGAGTAAAATGAGAACTACCAAGCCAGAACTCTGTGCCAGGGCAGAAATCCCTGGGAGGGGGCATGGGGTACTGCACACTTCCAGTGGCAAGGGCTGGGTGTGGAAGTGGAACCCAACCCCCGGTGGGGGGGAGGGCTCCCACCATCAGTACACTCTGCCTCCATCCACTCTCTGCTTCCGGTCCAGAGAGCTCCACCTTCTGGGGCAGCTGCCAGCCTTGTCCTCCATCTCCACATGGTCATTCTCACCCCTCCTTCCCATGACCAGCGTTTAAGGGTTGGAAACCCAGCATCAGAATGATAATGCTCAGACATGGGCGAGAGAAGTCTACCATCTCCATTGTCCTTTTAATTACTATCTATCTAAATATATGTAAAGTTCAGAATGTTTATCCCTGTCCATGCAAGACACTGATGCTCCACACACATACACCACCACCCCCCCCCCACACACACACACATTACACCCCTCCCCGCCTTAACTCCATGAATTCATTTGGCCCAACATTCTGGGAGCGCTCTCTGAAGACACGCAGCATTGTTGGGAAGCCACCAGGCACCATGCAGAGACCAGGCGCCATGCGACAAGTGTTCTTGGAGTGGGATATGCTAGGCACTAGGCCTGGTGACACAGTGCTTGAGTACTCAGCTGCTATCAGAAAAGCCCATGCTGTGAACTCACCACGTGGTTCTGTGGGAGAAAGAACGGGTAATCCGCTCCCATCAATAATACAGCCTGGACACTCACTAAGGAAACTCTACTCTGTCACATGGGGTGCCTGCCATCCATTGGCCTGTGGACTAGATCCTTCGTCTCAGGCTGGGTTCTCTAGAGGAGCAAATGTAGAGGGGGGTGGGGAGAGAGAAAGAGAGGCAGAGGGAGAGAGTGACTTCAAGGAAAGGGCTCACACAATTGTGGAGGCTGGCAAGTCAGGTGTCAGGCTGGCGTCTTCTTCTGACGCCTGTGATTGCGGTGGCGGATCAAGTCAAATCAGCAGGTCAGACAGAAGGTTGTCAGCTCATGGGGCTGGGAGCTGGCAAATCTCAAAATCCACAGGTCAGATGGCAAGCTGCTGGCTCTCATCTCAGGAACCAGAAAATCACAAGACTGGCGCAGGGTCTGGAGCGGGCATGCTTTGCCAGAGCATCCATATGTGTTGGACATACACCAAACCCCCAAGGAAACTCCTTTCTTTAAGTGATTGGCTGCTTATATGAGATCACACCATGGGGAATGAATGCATAGTACCTGCCAAACCACCGAGAGGCATGGTCTTGCCAATGGACACATCACCTTAACCACCACTCCCTTCATGAAACATACACATACTGAAGCTCTTCAAGGAAAAGAACCAAGTCTCACCTGCTGCTTGCTTTCCCCCTACCCTACTGCCTCAAGAACCTGCCGCAATGTCAAGGGAAGAGCAGGTACATGGTGAGTCTCACCCCAGTGTGCTGAGTCAGTAAAGCACTTGGAGGCCAAGAATAACTAAGAGGGGAGCCATCCCAAAGTTCTCAGATGGAGGATTTGTTCTCCACTCACCAAGAGCAATCCCACTTTGTGGTAGTTACATAATCTGGTGTCAACTTGTGGAGGACTGGAGTCTAGCCTGTCAATCAGATCAGAGCTTGATGACCTCATTTGGAGGTGCCACAGAGATGAACAGCTCACCGGAGGCGGGACACAGACACACTCCCTGCAAGACATTCCTGTTGAGAAGACACATGGAGCTACGCTAGAGCCCTGGAGCTGATGGAGACCCCTGCCAGTGCTGAGATGCTTCCATTGCCGCTGGATCCACAAGACTTTCTACCCACCGGCCTGTGATCTTCCTGCATTCAGCATCATTGCATGTGTTGCATGAGTCTGAAGAGGACTTTATAGATTGGTATTGGATATATGGGCTAATACCGGACTGATGGACTTGAACTGGACTGGGTTAGGATATTTTCTCAATATTCAATTACTCTTGTACATAAACCTCTTTCATACACACCTATGAGTGTCTATGAATTTGTTTCGCTAGTTAACCCAGAGTAACACAACACTGAAAATATCAAAAAAAAAGGTGCTTCAGTCTCCATCTCCTGCCTCGAGGAAGAAGCTGGCACAGAGAAACGGAGCAAGCCCCCACCTTGCCTAGAGCTGGTTTTCTCACATCCATTGAGAGGCCTGGATCCAATCACTGGTCCCTTTCAAGTCCAGCATCCCCTCAGCTTCCGCAATCACATACAGCAGACCAAATCATCTACCATGATCTGGCTTTGCCTGCCCGAGGAGCTCCAGTGAAGACGAGGCCTGGAAACCCTGGAGGGCAGCTCCACTCTGTCTTGTGGAGTCAGGATGGGTCATGCTTGACTCAACAGCATCTAACCCCACCACCAAGAACCCGGTAGATCCAGTAGAAAGCAGACATTATGGGGGGAGAGGGGACTCACTGCAGGAAGGAGGCAAGGGACAGACAATGAATCCAGCTCCAGAACCACCATAAACCAGCCATGTGCCACCCCCAAAGGCCCAATCCACAGCGACCCTGTCTGGAGTTTCTGAGGCTGTAAATCTTTATTGGAGCAGAAAGCCTTATCATTCCCCCACAGAGTGGCTGATGGGCTTGAACTGCTAACCTTGTGGTTAGCTTCAAACGCTTGCCCAACAGCATGACCAGGGGCCACCAAACTCACTGCCATGGAACTCATTCTGACTTATAGAAACCCTCTAAGATAGGGTAGTACTGTCCCTCTAGGTTTCCAGGACACACTGGTACATTCCTTTGACTCAGTGGAAATACCAACTTCCAAGTTTATCAACTGTGTGGCCTAGGGTAAACCCTTCCACCTCTATCAGCCGTGACCTATTTTTGGTAGAGTGGGGTTAATTCCACTATTGGGAGGCTCGAGGGAGTTAAAACAGGTGCTGAACACCTCGAGCCATGAGAACATGTGCTGTGTGTCGCTGACCAATCATCCTCTACTCATCAAACCCACTGACCAATCAGCAGGCTCAACGACCCCCACGCCTGACTGAGCCAGAGCATATGTGGCCAGCACTAGACGCACTCTTAAACTCCACTAGTCCGACTCCTTCCCCCTCTGTCCTTTCCACGTGAGGGAGCTGAGCTGCAGAGAGTCACATGGACGGCTCCTGAACCTACCTGCTTTCCGGCAGCCACACCTGCTCCAGAACGGAGGCTGCAGGAGCCAAGGGCCGAAGGAGAGGCCCCTCAGCCAGGTCTACTCTCCCCAAAGAAACTTGGAGTGCCCACTTTGAGGCAAAGCCTACATGAAAATCAGAGAGTTCTGCAGGGCGGTCTATTGTGGCAGAGTCCCCAAGGGAAGCGGTAGGGAGTGATACAGTGCCATTGTCTGTGCTGTCCAGTGGATTCTGGCTCCTAACGACTCTGGGCGACAAAGGAGAACTTCCCCCACTGTATCTCCGAGGCTTTCCCCAAGCAGACGGTCAGAGCTTCCCCTGCAGATCGACTGGTGATTTCCATGCAACGGGCTGACCTAGCAGCTGAGTGAGGGCGTCACGATTGCCCCACCAGGCTCCAGCTCAGCAGAAGAAGCCTGTGAAACCAGGCTCCCGTGAATTACTATTCAGCCCGAGTTTCTCCCAAGCAGCCTTTGCCGCTGCTCTCCCCTCCCTCGTCCCTCCTGTTTTCCATTTACACCTCACGGCAGCCATGCTTGCACCAGGACCCTCTCCGAGGGGTTTCCGGCTGGGGCAACAAGTCATGTCCCATTGAACACAAACCAGGAAACGCTTCGACAGCAAGGCCCACAATACAAATCACGTTGCCCACCCCACCCCTGAGAACACCTGCCTGGAACAGTCAGGGGAGTACCCAAGCTCAGGCAAATCAATAACGCAAGAGCCAAGGATCTAACAACAATAACAAAAACATACCCACTGCTGTCGAATGTATAAGGACTTAAAACGAGCCAATCGGACCCAATCACAGAGTTTTCAAGGCTGCAAATCTATGGAAGCAGACTGCCACACCATTCTCCTGCAGAGCAGCTGGTGGGGTTGAACTGCTGATTTGGGGGTTCACAGCTGAGCACTTAACCATTGCATCCCTAGGGCTCTTTCAAAGACCTAAGGTACCCCCAAACGATGTGATCAGCCCCCCCCCCACCCCACCCACCAGGATCTAACAAGTACCATGTGGCCGAGCGGGAGCACTGAAAAAGGAGTCCAGGCTGGCAGTGGCTGGCTCTGGGGATACAGCTTGATCCTGCCTGGCTTGGCTCCCAAGGCAGATTCATAGGGAAAAGCACCCATTCCAGGAAGCATTCCTTGGAAAGCTACATGGAGTTGGGCATGGTTTGCTTTCAGCGCCTGGTGAGCGCACACCTCAGCCTCTGTCTCCCAGAACTCAGAGGGCCTGTATCCAAGCCTCCAGTTGTGCACCTGGCCACAGAACCAGAGAGGGTGACCCACTGGCCCAAGATCACACAGCATGGCAGGATGACAGCAGAGGGCAAGAGCCACTGCCGGACCCTCAGCCACACACGATTTCCACCCACTGCCCCAGACCCGCTTCTAAACCTTGGGCTCACCTCCAGGTTCTGAAGGTCCCGCTGGGGTGTGACAGCTTAGGACTTCATCCCGAGGGGGCTTTGTAGCCAGAGCAGCCAGGGCTGGGCTGTGTCTTTGACAAGGGGTGACTGCTGCTGCAGGAACTTTCAAAGGGCTCCTCCTCTCCTCCCGACCCCCTCCTCTTCCTCCTCCGTAGTACTACAGGGACATGTGCTCTGCTGGGGAGGCCTGGGCGGGGGTAGGAAGGGGCAGCTGTTTACTGGAAGGGGAAGGACTGCATTCTGTGGGCCCAGCAGGCTACACACTCACACCTGTCAGGAGAGGACTAAGGCGGTGTGGGGGGGGGCGGGGGGAGTAGGGAGGCAATGGGGGTGTGGGGAGATCCCGTAGTGAGCTCCATTGGCTGCCACAGAATTATTAACCCTTGGGTTCCAGCTCGGCCTCACCGCCAAAGACAGAGAAACAATACACTTAACCAATGGAGTGCCAGCCAGAGGCATTACATCATCGGTCTGCACCACCATTGGCTAAGAATTCCTGGAAGGCACAATTGGGCTTCTAGGAGCTTAACCCTTTCACGCTATGCTGAGCAAAGCCCTGGGGTGCAGCCTGAGCAGGAGCACACACACTGCTGAATTCCCACCCCACCCCACTGTCTAGGTCAGGGTCTTCAGGCGGGAGAAGGGAGGAGGGCTGTAAACAGAGTGTGGGGACCACAGGCATGCCCTGAAACTGCCTCGCTGAAGGAAGGAAGATGCTGTGCCATTCTCCTAAGTAGTCCCCATGGGCTATGGTTCTAGCAGCCCTAGTGGCCTGCTGGTTACAGGTTGGGCTGATAGCCACAAGGTCAGCAGTTAGAGGCCAGCAGGAGAAAGTCAGGGCTTTCAACTCCGTTAAAGAGTGACAGCCTCACCTCGGAAACTCACGGGGCAGTTCTACCCTGGCCTGTAGGGTCACTATGAGTCGGCATCATCGACTCGATGGCAGAGTTTGGGTTTTTCAGCTGTTGCTGTTGTTGTGTGCTGTGGACACCGAGTCAGGGTGATCCTGGGAGACAGAGTAGAGCTGTCTCACAAGGTTTTCTCAGTTGGGATCTTCATGGGAGTCGATTGACAGATCTTTCTCCCAAAGAATCACTGGGTGGGTTTGAACTGCCAACCACAGGGCAGCTGTTGCACATTTAATCCTTGTGCCACCCACGCTCCTGGCGATCTCATTTCATACATCTCCTCCTCTTTGCAGGGGTATCACTGGTCACATGCACAGGTATCAGGAGGAAAGTTCGGAGAAGTTAGGTACTGTGCTCAGCAGGAGCCTGGCTTTGAGAGCCAGGTGTTTCCCACCTTGTCTTCCTATCCCCCTGAAGATCCCACTTCAACTCAAAGCAAGCTGTTTGCCCACTTACTACCCAAGGTTATAGAAAACACCCTCCTCAAAACGAGAGAAGAAGAAGAAAACTCACTGCCATCGAGTCGGAGATGGCTCATAGCAAACCTAGACAGGGTTTCTGAGCCTTTGTAGATCTTTAGGAAGGTTTACATGCATGCAGCCTCATCTGCCTCCTGGGGAGTGGCTTGGTGGGGGTGGTTTGAACTGATGAGCTTGGGGTTAGTGGGCCAGTACTTACAGTCACCAGGACTCCTTATAGAAAAGACAGGAGCTCTGGGGGGTTGGAAAATGGCAGTGACTTGTGCGGAACTGGGAAATGGGAAGAAGAGGGAATTCCCCAACTGCATTTCAGCTTCCAATATCACTTCCTCCAGGAAGCCTCCTCCCCCCGCAAAACCTGGAGTCGATTCACCTCCTCCTTGTTCCAATAGGTGCCTTGGACCAGTGGGCTTCCGGTCCCTGTTGACAGGTGGATTCCATGCGGTGAAAGTCCCACCTTCTGCCATGAACAGTGTCTCCCACAGCGATCATGCTGTCACAATTCAGAAGGAAGGAAGGACCAAGAAGGAGGGGAGGGGAGGGCAAGAGGGAGGCAGGGAGGCAGGGCATGGCATTGCTGACGTTTGAAATGGCATCACACTGAACTGGGAGGGCCAAAGGACTGCAATCCCTGTGAACAAACCACGTGACCTTGGGCAAGTCATTGTTTGGGGCCTCTGCAAAAGGAAGACACGTGCACGTGCCTTAGGGCAGTGATGAAGACTGAGTGAAAGTCGGATCCAGGATCTGTTCAGCTGCTTACACAAGCTCTCTCCGTGGCCTCATGTCTAAGTGCTGACAACTGACTCCCTCTGGCTCAGACTTTCCCTCCGTTCTCCTATCCAATGTCTGTCTCCAAGGAATGGGGTGTTAACCTAAAGGTTGGAAATTGGAGGCCCCCAACAGCCTCATGAGAAGACCGGTTGACCTGTTTCTATAAAACTTACAGCCCAGAGACCCCTACCAGGCAGTCCTAGCTTATCACGTGAGTCATGTGAAATCAATTCAACACCAACTAAAGCATCCATGGTCTGCTCCTCAACTAGTCTCATCCATTGTGTGACTGCTCCTCCCATACACCCAATCTGAAAGCTGAAGTCACAGGGTCATCCTTGACACTGCCGCCCCACCCCCATCCTTTATTCCTAATATCTGATGTATCCATGGCTTTAGGTAAATTCTGCTGCACAAAATCTCTTTAAAGTGTTGAAAAGCACAGAGGCTACTTTGAGGGCTAAGGTGCACTTGACCCAAGCCAGGGTATTTTCAATCTCGTCTGCATGTGACAGTCACTGAATAAGGAAGACCAAAGGAGAATCCATGCACTTGAACGATGGAGCTAATGAAGACCATTGACAGTACCAGAGACTGCCAATAGAACAAACAAAAGTCACCTGGAAGAAGTGCAGCCAGAAGGCTCCTTACAAGGCAAGGGTGGTGAAACTGCCCCTTGTGTACTTTGGACACACCGTCAGGGGATCGGTCCCTGGAGAAGACCATCATCCTTGGTACAGCAGAGGGTCAGCCAGAAAGGAAAACCTTCAAGGCGATGGACAGACACAGGAGTCACAACAGTAGGCACAAGTCCAATGACAATCGTGAGCATGGCCAGACCGGCAGTGTTAGCTTTGGGGAGCCATAGTCAACTTAGGTTCACTGTGAGTCGGAACTGACTTGACAGGGCCACCCATCCCCAATGTAGTCCTCAGTCCTGTCCGCTGTACCTCCAACCCATACCTCAGATCCTACTTTTTTCCAGCCTGCTCTTCTCCCGTATCCCCGGGACACCAGCATGCCCCGCCCACCTACACAGCTAACTCCTAACTGGTGACAGCTCCCATCATTCGCCTCTCAAATCCACTCTGCACCTGGAAGCCATTGGAAATCTTTTAAAACGGAAACCATCTCCCCAATGACGACCGATCGCCCTTCTTCTAGAGGTAAGGTAGGCAGCGAATGGACACATACTGTCATATCAGGTCCTTCCCCGCTTTGAAATCCTTCAGTGGTGTCTCATTGCAATTTGAAGAAAGCTCAAGTTCATCATAGCCCCTAAGCCCACGCCCCACCCCCACTTACCTCTCCAAACCCATGGAAAGTCGCTCTCCCCAATAGTCCATCTTGCTCCATTCACACTGGGCTCCTGTCTCCCACCTTGTGGTTCCTGAACAAGCTCTTTCCTCTGCCTTGGACACTATTCCCCTGATCTTGACATTGCTGGTTCTGTCTCACCTTCTCTGTCAATAGCACCTCCTCAGAACAACCTACCCGGGCCACCCCATTAGTCATGTCATTCAGGAAACACATGCTAGGTTCCTGGGCTGCAGGATGCATGGTTGCCCAGAGTCTACCTGCTGGTGGGGAGAACCAACCACAGGAAAGTGGACCAACAAATGCTAGGAAGCAAAATAAAAGGGAGGGGACCACATTACACAGATGGTCTCAGAAGGCCACCTTGAGGCAACGTGGAAACGGAGGGATGAGGAGTCGATGGGCGAAAGACCTCTTAATCTAGATCGCACCTGGGATATCTCAGGCTGCAACAGGCTTCAAATTTTGCTTGGGAAGAAAAAAGGCATGTGACCTCTGTCTCTGTGTCCCTTAATACACTAAGCTGCACTCCTGGCACCTAGGACAGGGCCTACCATCGAAGGGATACACGTACACACTGGTTTGGATTCACAAGCATTTGTAGGATGTTAACAATCATACAGATTGTTATTATTATTTTGTGGTTCCAGGTCCTGGGAAAGACTAGGTTGACTGTAAAACGACAGTGAAAGAACCCAAACACCAAAACCAAACTCACTGCCATCGAATCGATGCTGGCTCACAGCCACCCCACAGGACAGGGTAGAACTGCCCTGTGAGTTTCTGAGACGCTAAATCTTTACTGGAGTAGAAAGTCCCATCTTTCTCCTACAAAGAAGCCAATTATTTTGTTTTGTTTGTTTGTAATGGTTTCCTTTATATCAGCGTTTCTCAACCTGTGGGTCGCGACCCCTTTGGGGGTCAAACAACTCTCTCACAGGGGTCGCTCGATTCATAACAGTAGCAAAATGACAGTGATGAAGTAGCAAGGAAAATCGTTTTATGGTTGGGGTCACCACAACAAACTGTATTAAAGGGTCGTAGCATTAGGAAGGTTAAGAACCACTGCTTTATGTGAAATGCAGGATAACTCATTTTATAGAGGCAGTAACTAGATTAATAGTTCTTCAGGATTATGGCAGGGGAGGCTAGAAAGTAATGGGGAGCTAATTATGGGGACAAGGATGAACGAACTGTTCTAAAATGGACTGTGGGCATGGCCGCACAACACTTTGTAAGATAGCTAAACCAGCGTGTTGTAGGCTGTGTGAATGCTATGTCGATAGAACTGTTAAAAAACAAACTGTGCCCAGAGCAGAGGAGCGGGCGGCATGGGGGCGTAGAAGGCATGCTAAGAAATGAGTGCAAGAATCAGAGTAGAGAGGACCTTGGGGCATGGATTGCGCTGGACTACTAGCCTAAAGGTTGGCGGTTCAAACCCATCCAGCGACCACATGGAAGCACAGCGTAGCAATGTGACTCCATGTACATTGCAGTCAAGGAAACATATGGAGCAGTTCTCATCTAGAACACACGGGATCGCCTTGAGTTGGATCCGTTTGATGGCAAAGTGGTCACGTGTATGGCTGAGGGCCAAGGTAGCTTGGATTTAATCGGAGTGAGATGGAAAGACATTGGGTTTTGTATGTTTATTTTTTAATAGCAAAAGAGACTTTAAAATACTACCCGACTTGGAGTATTGTTGGATAATGAAGAGAGACGATCTATGGCGCAGGGCCCTGCTCAGGCTGGATCGCGGTAGTGATGGCAATTATAGGCCTATTTCCTCCGAATCAAATCTTCAAGGGAAGACTGAACAAATAAACCTATCCTTGACGAAGTACAACCAGATGCTCCTTAGAAGCCAGGATGGTGAGACTGTCTCGCGTACTTTGGAGCTGTGGTCAGGAGAGACCAGTCCCTGGAGAAGGGCATGCTTGGTAAAGCAGAGGGGCGGAGAAAAGGAAGCAGCTCCTCCGTGAGATGGCCTGACCCTGCTGCGACCAGGGCCTCCAAAGTACAAACAATTGTGGGGAAGGGGCAAGACGCGGCAGGTTTGCTCTTGCTGTGCCCAGGGTGCAGTTGGAACTGACTCCAGAGCACCTAATAACAACAACAGCATTTTCTCACAAGCCCTGACTTAGGGCACTCAGACTCCAAAATGCCAAGGGCTCTAAGTGAGAATAAGGGGTATGCTTACCTGTCTGCTCTGCACAGGTACTTTCTGTCCTTTATCGCTTGCCCTTCCCAAACCCATCTTGTGTGGCACTGTTATGGATGCTGTCAAGCACCTCTAGATCCCTCTTGAGGGGGGGAGCATTCGTTGCCCCCACCCCAGTTATCAGGAGTGCTGGTTGCTCAGAGCTCAGTAACCGCCCTGCCGAAGGTGGGGGAGCTGCCTCAAGCTCCCCTCCAGAAAGCAGCCTGCACCCACTGGCTCATCAAAGCTGGGCTCCCCAGGTTTGGCTCCCCAGCCTAGGGGTTCCATGAGAGTCTCCCTTGCAGCCTCACCAGGTTTACCTTTCCCTGCTCTCTTTGTGAGTGAGGACAGACGTCAGGAATCCTGCTGTGCGCATGGTCCCTCTCAGGCCTCCTTCAGGAGGCCCAGCCTGCAGCTGGGGGTGATACAACACCCTTTGTCATTAGGAAAACTGAAGGCTGATACTGTCCCGGAGGCGCCCAGCAAATGGGACTTTCCTGGCTGACCCACCTGATGAGCCTTCATGCTCCCTCTTCCTCCACGTGACACAGCTCTGCCTCTAAGGGCCAAAGCTGAGCCTCCGTGAGGCAGAAAGTAGAGCCTCAGGGGAGAAGAAGGCCACACAGAGGGCCAGAGTACCCAAGCAGAGGGACAGAGAGGCCACTTCGCAGTCCTCCAAGCCCCACTCCTGGGGGCAAGATCCAGGTCACAAGTTCCAGAAGCAATTGGAAAATGACTTCGGGTCACAGAGGCACCCCACTCCACATCCAAAAGCCAGGAAGCAGGACCCCAGGGTCTGGGAGCTGCAGGAAGGGGTGCAAATAGTAGGTCCCAAAGAACCACTCTAACAGCCTTCTGACAGACCGTCCCTAGGCAGCGGTTCTTAATCTGTGGGTCCTGACCCCTTTGGGGGACAAATGACGCTTTCACCTGGGTTCCCCGATCCATCCATCACAGTAGCAAAATGACAATGCTGAAGTAGCAACGAAAATAATTTTATGATTTGAGGCTACCACAGCAGGAGGAACTGTATTAAAGGGTCACGACATTAGGAAGGTTGAGAACCACTGACCTAGAGTGACCTGCTCACAAGCAGACAGTCTTCCACAAGCCCTGCTCCATCAGTGAGTAAGGTAGGCAAGGGAGCGGGTACATTTGCATTATGGTGCTGGCCAATACAGCTATGAATCCACACCAACCAAGCGGCACTGACCGAACCACACAGCCTCCGACAACATCTTAAGTAGTCTAAGGCTGCTAACCTCTTTGCCGGAAAGACAGGACTTTCTACTCCCGTAAAGAGCTACAGTCTCAGAAATCCACAGTTCTACCCTGTCCTATAGCGTCTCCAGGAGTCGATTAGAATGCAGGAAGTTTGGGGTTCTTGTGGAGAGCTGCATCTTGTGGTTCTCCCACGCTCTCGCCCCCGGCCGCCAGCTCATTCCCTGCCCACCACATCCGGAGTCCTGCGCATCCCCTGGGCTTCCAGGAAGATCCTGTCTTCCAAATGCCATCTTTTCCATTCCTTTACTTTTGCAAGAAAACCTGCCGGGGGAACTCTTGCTCTCCCAACTCCACAGGCTCCCAACACACACAGCTTTCAGCCTAGCCAATCCTCCCTCTTCCCCCTCCTCCGTCTTCCTCTCCTCTCCCGCAGCGGCCCCCTGCACTGGGCTGTAATTGTTTCTGGAAAGGTCCTCAGCCCCCAGGAACTTCCTACACTGCCCTTGCTCTTCCCGCACGTCCTTAGGATTGGGCCCAGCGCCTGGCTGCCTGCAAACGCGGGGCGCCGGAGGTAGTCCCTGAGAATGCTCCTAGCGCCCCAGGATGACTCCGGATAGGAGATGGCAGGGCGCATGGGACCCCCAGCTCCAAGACGACACCCCCTCCACCCCGCCGCGGTCTGCATCCAGAGACAGGTGCAGGTCCCTCCGCTGCGACTCCGGTTATCGCAGGCTCTTCCCTGGGTTCTAGACGCCCCCATCCGGCGCGCGCTCCCGGGCTCCCCAGCTCCCCGGCTCCCGGGTTCCCGGGCTCCCAGGCCGCGCGCGCGCAGCCCAGCCCCGTGCAGGCCACCGCAGCCGGGCGGACAGCCTGCGGAGAAGCCGCGGTGGTGGCTCCGAGCGGGCCCTCCGCGCGCGCACCCCGCGGGCTCCCTCCGGGCAGGAGCCCCAGGACGAGGACGCGCCCCAGCAGCGCCGGCTGGAGTGGGGACCCCTGCTCGCAATCACCCGCGGCGTCTACTGGGCTCGGCGCGCGCCTACCTTGCGAGCCGCCCCTCCGAAGCCGGCGCCGGCGAGTGCCTCTGTCCGCACCCGCGGGTCACAGGCTCTGTGTCTGCCACCGCGCGCCGCGGCGCCTCATTGGCTCAGGCCTCGAGGCTCCGCCCACAGGCCCCGCCTCCTCCACCCTCAAGCCCTTGGATCTCTCGCTCTACAGGGAAAGTTGCTTCTTCATCCTGCGCTGGAGCTCAGGCAGCCTCTAGTGAGGTAACAGTTCTCCATCCCTAGAGGGTCTAGAATGCCCTCGGGGAGTGCCAAGAGTGTGGTGTCCCTGGAAGCCAGCTTTGGGAAAGTCTCCTGGCCTCCTGCGACCGAAGGCAGTGCTGGGCTCTCCTTTGGCTCCAGTGATGTTATAGGCGCCAGTACAGGTGTCAGGTGCGCCCACCTGGATGGGGAAATCGCCCTCACAGAGTTAGTCCAGGGCGCGGCTGCGCAGGTTCTGTGCAAGTAGACATGGAGCCACATAATGTCAGATTGTTTTCAGCGCAATGAGGGGAGGGAGTGGATTAAAAAACGAGAGGGCAAACAAGGCCTTTAGAAATAGGATGCTCTCTGAAGGTCTAAAGAAGTGCTGATACTTGAGTTTAAGATCCAAGGGTAAAAGGGATTCCAGGGCTGCAGGAAAAGCATCGCAGACAGAGGGAACAGCAAATGGGCCAGTTCTCAGGCTGGAACCTGAAACTAGGATGGTGGGAGACCGAGTGAGCAAAGGGGAAATGAGCTTGTGACCAGACAGATTACCAGAACTAAGCCACCCAGAGCTCTATGGGCCAAGGTGAGAGGGGTGGATGGAGTCTTAAGAACCAAAACAAGCCTCTGAAGGGTTTGAAGAGGGGGTTCTAAGGATCCCTGGTGTCGTCGTGGTTACATGGTGGGCTGCGACCCACTAGGTCAGCAGTTTCAAACCACTAGCCTCGCAGCAAAAGCTGTACTAAGGTCCCGTCTTGGAAACCCCACAGGGACAGTTCTACCCTGCCCTATAGGGTCACGATGAGTTGGAATCCACTTGGTGCCATTAAGTCTGGTGAGAGTTTCGAAAGGTCCACCTCACTGCTGAGTGGAGATCAGATTTAAGAGGAAGGAGAGTGTGAAGTGGGAGGTCAATTTCGGAAGTCCTGGCAACAAGTTCTGGAAGATTTGGAACACCGTGTAGCCACTGAGCAGCGGAAAGAGGGGCTGGTTGACTGGGTTATCCTTTGAGAGCAGCACAGAAAAGCCTTGGTGGTGGATTGGACTTAAGGGAAGAGGAAGGGAGAAGACACGAATGACCCATGGGTATTTGACTTGAGTCTCTGGTGGGTCATAGTGCCAAGGTCAAGAAGGGGGGCAGTGGGGAAGCACAGGACAATCAAGGACTCCATGTTAGACATCTGAGGTGCCTACCACAACAGCAGTTCAGAGGATCCAGTGACACATTGCCTTGGCTGAATCTGCTGTGCAAGACCTCTTTAAAGTGTTGAAAAGAAAGGGTGATATTACTTTGAAGAGTAAGGTATATCTGACTGAAGGCATAGTATCTTTAATCATCTCATATCCCCCTCCATGAAAGTTGGACATTGAATAAGAAAGGCCAAAGAAGAATCAATGCATTTAAATTACGGTGCGGCAAGAACACTTTGTTCTAACAATCCAGCATTCTGTGATGCTCACCTTCCCGACATGAGCACTGAAGACAAAATGTGTGCATAAGCAAATGTGGTGAAGAAATCTGATGGTGCCCGGCTCTCAAAGTATATAGCATCTGGGGTCTTAAAGGCTTGAAGATAAACAAGTGGCCATCTAGCTCAGAAGCAACAAAGCCTGAATGGAAGAAGCACACCAGCCTGTGTGATCATGAGGGGTCAATGGGATCAGCTATCAGGCATCTAAGACCCAGAATAAAATCATACCTAAGGGGTATGGGTGGGGGGTTGGGCATGGAGTGGAGACCCAAAGCCCATCTGTAGACAATTGGACATACCCTCACAGTGGGGTCACAGGGAAGAGATGAGCCAGTCAGGGTGCAGTATAGCACCGATGAAACACACAACTTTCTTCTAGTTCTTTGGTGCTTCCTTCACCCCACTATCATGACTTCAATTCTACCTTACAAATCAGATTAGGCCAGAGCTTGCACACTGCTACAAATAAGAGCCCACAACACAGGGAATCCAGGATAGATAAACCCCTCAGGGCCAACAAGGAGAGTAGAGATACCAGGAGGATTGGGGGTGGGGGGTGGAGGGAGAAAGGGGGAATCAATCACAAGGATCAACCTAGAACCCCCTCCTAGGGGTACTAATAACTGAAAAGTGGGTGAGGGGCAATGGAGGATGATGTAAGATATGGAAAAAATAATCTATAATTTATCAAGAGTTCATGATGGAGGGTGGGAGGAGGAGGGAGGAGAAGAAATGGGGAGCTGATATTAGGGGCTCAAGTGGGAAGAGAATGCTTTGAAAATGTTGATGGCGTCATATGTGCAAATGTGCTTGACACACTAGATGAATATGTGGATTGTGATAAGAGATGTAAGAACCCCCAATAAAAGTACTTTTAAAAAGCACACACACAAAAAAGTAAATTATGGTGCTGGTGAAGAATATTGAAAATACCACTGACTGCCAAAAGAACAAGCAAATCTGGCTTGGACGAAGTACAGCCAGAATGTTCCTTAGAGGCAAGATGGCAAAACCTTTGTGTCACATGCTTTGAGTGGGCCTATTGTCAGAGGAGAGATGAGACCTGTCCCTGGAGAAGGACACTATGCTCGGTCAAGTAGCAGGACGGTGAAAAGGTGGAAGACCTTGGACTCTTTAGATTGACACCGTGGCTGCATGGAGGAGCTCAAACGTAGAAACGAGTGTGAGGCTGGCACAGGACAGGGAGTTGTTTCTTTCTCTCTACATTGGTCGCTATGAGTGGTCACTATGACTCGACCACAGCAACGCAGCAGCAAGAAGTCCTGGTGGCACAAGGGGTTAAGCATCCTCTAACCAAATGATTGTCTTTTCCAAACCATCCAGTCCAGTCACGCTGTAGGAGGAGGTAGTCCTGGGGAACTGCTTCTAGGAAAGGTGATGACCAAGAAAACCCTGGGGGGCAGTTCTACTCCCTTCATTGGGGGAGGGGGGGTGTTAGGAGGGCGGCGCGTGGTAATGAATCAAAATCAACTTGATGGCACTTAACAACTACAACAACGGCAGTAGGCTCTGTCTACGTTGTTCTACATCTATGCATCTGTGTACATACACAAAAAGGAGCCCAGCTGGTGCTGTACGGCCAACCACAGATGGGCAGTGCACACCCACCAGTTCTCGACAGAAGAACAAACGATGAGGCGGTCTGCTCCAGGAAAGACCGACGGTCTCAGAAATCCTGGAGAGGGTTTCTACAAGTCGGAATCCACTAGTTGGCAATGGGTTTGGGGTTTGACATGGACAAAGGCAAATTAAAAAGTCTAGCTACTAGGCTTTCAGTTCATGTGTGCACTGGTGTCTTCCAAACAAATATATTTAAATATGTCTCTGGGATCAGCGGATGACTGAAGACAAGTTCGCTTATATATTATGTTATACACTATTGCATGTTTTATACATTATTACCTACGGTGCCTCAAAAAAGGGGGGGGGGTTCCCAACCAAACAATGGCTTCCACAACAAAGCCCACATGGAAGAAGCACGCCAGCCTGGGTGATCATGAGGTGTTGACGGGATCGGGTATCAAAAATCCAAAACAAACAATTATGTGGATGTGAAAGAGGGCGTCGGAGTGGAAACTCAAAGCCCATCTGTAGAAAATTGGACATCACCTCACAGAAGGGTCACAAGGAAGGGACAATTCAGCCAGGGTGTGGTATAGCACCAAAAAAACACACAACATTTCTCTAGTTTCTGAATGCTCCCCACCCCCCTATCAAGACCCAGTTCTACCTTACAAACCCAGCTAGACAGAGTACATATATTGGTACAGATAAGAGCTCTGGACACATGGAATCTGGGACAGGTAAATGGGAATGGCGATACTATGAAGGTAGGAGGGGCAAGGGGAGAAAGGGGGAACTGATCACAAGGTTGGATATGTAACCCCAAGGGAGATGAATAATAGAAATGTGGGTGAAGGGAGACAACAGATGGTGTAAGATATGAAATACTAATAATATGTAATTGATTAAAGATTCATGAGGGTGAGGGAGGGAGGGGAAAAAAGAGGAGCTGTTACCAAGGGCTCTGGTAGAAAGAAAGTATTTTGTAAATGATGATGGCAATATATGTGCAAGTGTGCATGATACAATTGAAGTATGGATTGTTATGAGACCTGCAAGAGCCTCCCCAATAAAATGATTAATAAATATAAATAAATAAAGGAAAACTTGTATCATGAACAAAAAATATATAGGGTACTAATCTAGCAAGAAACATACGATATTAATCTAACAAGAAAGATGAAAAAATTAAAAGAATGAGAAAAGTGGCTTCCAAAGGAGCCATCTGGGCCAGTTCAATTCAAGGCAGACAAGTCAGCTCTGAAGGACGTGAAAGGCACTTTCAGGATTCCCGGGGCCATCTTGATAGATTTTCTTAAAGGACACGGGCGTCAGAGCTCAACCCAAACTCACTGCCACCAAGTAGATTCCAATTGATAGCAGGCTCTAAAGGAGAGGGTAGAACTGCCTCTGGGGTTTTTTGAGACTCTCAATTTTTATAGGAGTACAAACCCTCATTTTTCTCCCTCAGAGTGCCTGATGGTTTCAAACTGCTGACCTTGTGGTTAGCAGCCCACCAGGGTTCCTTAGTGCACCGAGCGAATGCTAAACAAAGCTTTATGCCTCTGTTCCAAATTCGCCTTACCTACAAATTCAACTTAAAGACACCGTCAGAAATGGATTTTCTTTAAAACTCAGGGACTGTCTATAATGAGACCCTCCAGCCCTGCATTGGAGGTCAAGGTCATTCTAGTATCATGTATTCTTTGAGCCGAACTCCTGTAATGAAAGGACCTGAGAGCTGATCATTACCCTCCACAGAATCCCTCATGTTCCTCCCTCCCCAACCTGAGAGGTTGTATACAGCTGAAGAAACAGCTGACATATATCCAAATGACTGCGTGGTGCTGGAGCTCAGACACAAGGTGGGCAGCCAGGCCACCCACGACTGTCATTAAATACTCTCTCTGCATTATAGTTTCTTTATGGATAAAACAAAAGCTAGTCCAAAGGTGGCTTTGCAATCGGTTGGTGTCACGGGGCTGTCTACTTATTAGACATGGCTTGTGAGGGAGCAGTTTTCCTCGTGTGGTGAACGGGAAATTCTCAGAGCCAGATTCTATCACCATGTGTTAGCCCCAAGTCTCTAACAATATTAGAAACAAAGCTAAGTTGGATCCATCAGTTGCTCCATTCAGTGCTGTTGCCTCTCCAGGTAGAGTAAGGGATCTGGGACATAAAATGTGGCACCATGGGTTCCTGAAGAGGTTGGAGCCGAGACTGGAGGTTGCTCATAAATCTTGTTGTTCAACCTCTGGAACTCCCTTGGCTTCCTCCAGTTTCTGTTCTGCATGCAGAGTCCCTGGATGGAGCAAAGGGTTAGTGCTGGATTACTAACCAAGTGGTTGATGGTTCAAATCCATCTAGAGGCATCAATGGGGGAGGAAGCCATATGCTATTGAGTGCGACGCTACTCTACAACTCATGGGGTCACAATAAGTCGGAATTGGCTCAACAACAGCTGGGTAGTTTTTCATGTCATTCTTGCTACCATCTGATTTTATGTCCAGGGCTTCCTATCTCTACTAAATTCCTTTCTGTGTCGTCCATGGTGCAAATGATTCCTGTTGCTTTCAACCAAGAATTTGATGGATTCAGTAAGGAATGAAATGATGGCAACATTGGGACAGGTCACTGCAGGAAGTCACCTACATTTGGATGCATGCTTCGGTGGTGGTGGTTGTTAGCTGCTCTCAAGTCAGTTACAACCCATAGCAACCCCGTGCACAATGGAACGAAACGCTGCCCCATTGCGCGCTGTTGTGAGAAGGCTGAAAGGCTTGCTAGGTGTCCACCTGGCTCTACTTGTTGAGTGGAAGTGGGAGAGATGCAGCAATAAAGAGACAGGTTGAGTTTGGCCACTGACACCTGTGGACTTGGTTTACAGGGAAAAAAGGGAGATCAGAACGGATTAACTGGTCTAAAGTTCATGACCTAGCACGAAGGGCTAGGCTTGTTGAGTATGGGTGAGAGTCCATGTTCTAAAGGTAAGGTGACCAATGGACACCCTCTGGAGGCTGACTTATGCAGCCCACATTGAATTGACCAGAACTCTACCAGATGGAGATTTTTGAGCCTGTGAACTGGTGCATATTGTTGCTGACTTTATGGATAACCTGTCTGGATTTGAATTTGCTTATGGATGCAGACTTCACAAGGTTGTATCTGGAATGAAGACTCTTCGTGTCGAAAAATATGATTGTCTTCTCAGAGAACTGGGTTGATGTAAGTGGGCAGTATATAAATTGGATACTCAAAATGGGGTGGGGATAAAGGCATGAAGTGGTTAGCTTACAAACTTCCATAGGTGGGGGAACATGTTTATAGGATTAAGGTGTAGGTGTCACTTAATTGCAATCGTTATGCTAAAGAATTATGTACAGGTGCCAGGTTCACAAGGGGTGGGTTGAGGTAGTTAGTTTATTGTGCCAGGCTGGCTGATAAACACATGTGGGGTTAATTGAAGGGCGGAGGGATAAATGGCTCAGTGAGCCTCACCTTTCTAGTTCTTGGGTCTCTTGCTTTCTGATGGTCGGACCAGGGTGCAGCTGCCTTAGCCAGTTCCCTGCTTTAGCTGGCAAGGCTCACTTCCTGCAAGACATCCCTGAGGAAAAGCCACATGGACCTACCCAATGCAGCCCTGGGTGCTGGAGCGCCCGTGTGGAGATGCTGCCAGCGCTGAGATGCTGACACATTCACTGACTCGGCTTTCCTCCTACATTCAGAATCATTGCGTCTATTTTGTGAGATGGAGGAGGACTTTGTGAATTGGTGTTGGACATATAGGTTAATGGGTTAATGTTGGACTTGTGGGCTTGGGCAGCACAGGGTTGGGATGTTTTCCTGATGTGCACTTAACCTTTACATAAAACTCTCTCTTATACATGAGTTTCTGTGGATTGGTTTCTCTAAAGTCCCCAGACTGACACATGTGCCATCTTTACAATTGTCGCAATGCCTGAGCCCACGGCTGCAGCCACTGTGTCGATCCATCTCATTGAGGGCCTTCCTCTGTTTCTCTGCCCCTCCACTTTATCAAGAATGGTGTTCTTCTCCAAGGACTGTCCTGTCCGGATAATATGGCCAAAGTATGTAAGATGAAGTCTTGCCATCCTTGCCTCTAAGGAGCACTCTGGCCTTACTTCTTCCAACACAGATCAGTTTGTCCCTTCAGTTGTCCATGATACATTCAGTATTGTTCACCAGCACCACCATCCAAATATAATGACTCTTCTGTGGGTCTTCCTCTAGGCAGTAGTGCACTGATGGACTGGTATTGGCCATTTTGAATCAGAATAACATGCCAGGAATGACAACTCAAGAGGAATGGCATCACTTGCATCATCAAAAAAGGACATTTTAAGATCAATCTTGAAGTACAATGCTACCTGTATAAAACAATATCTACAGCATCCAGGGCTATCCTGTCAAGACAGCTATTATCCAAATTTATGCGCCAACCACTAAACTTAGTGAGGTAGAAATTGAAGAATTCTACCAGTGTCTTTAGTCTGAAATTGATCAAACACCATCAAGTTGCATTGATAATTATTGGCGATTGGAATATACAAGTCGGAAAGGAAAAGGAAGGAACCAAACCCACGAGCAGTGAATGAGTGCTGGCTCACAGTGATCCTATCGGACAGTGCAGAGCCCTGTAGACAAGATTTTTGAGACTATAATGCCTTAAGGGAATAGAAAGCCCTGTCTTTCTCTGAACAGCAGCGAGGGGTTTCAATCTGCTGACCTTGCAGTTAGCAGTCCAACATGTAACCCCTGTGTCACCAAAGGTCCTTGGAGGAAGGAACAGTAGTTGTAAAATATGATCTTGGAAATAGAAACCAAGCCAGAGAGTGCATGATAGAATTTTGCAAGACCAACGACTTCTTCATACCAACGACTTCTTCATAACAAAAATCCTTTTAAACAACACAAATGGCGACTATACTCTTGGATTTCCCCAGATGGAAAACACACAAATCAATCAACTACATCTGCGTGAAGAGGCAATTGAGAAGCTCACCATAAACACCAGGCCAGGGACCGACTGTAGAACAGACCATCAATTGCTCATCTATAAGTACAGCTTGAAGCTGAAGAAAAATGTTAAAAGTTCACGAGAACCAAACTACTACCTTGCGTATATCCTACTTGAATTTAGAGAACATTTCAAGAATAGATCTGGTGCACTGAACACCAAAGGCAGAAAATCTGAGGAGCTGTGGGAAGAAATAAAGAATTTCAAACATGAAGAGAGAAAAGGGTGCTTAAAAAGACAAGAAAATATCAAAATGGATGTCTGAGGAGAATCTGAAACATATTTTTAATCATAGAGCAGCTAAAACAAATCGAAGAAATGTTGAAGTCAAAGAACTTACTAGAAAATGTCCGAGGTCAGTTTGAGAAGACAAAGTAAAATATGACAAAATAGGGCACAGACCTAGAATGAGAAAATAAAAAAGGAAGAACACGCCCAGCAAATCTTAAATGGAAAGAACCGACGGAAAGATACGAGTTGCAATATTGAAAGATTCTGTAGGCAAAATACTGGATGATGCAAGAAGCGTCGAAAGAAGATGGGGAAAACACACATAATCTCTTTACCCAAAGAACTTAACATGTGATCATTTCAAGAGGTAACCTTTGGGCAAGAACCAATGGTACGCATTAGCCACAAATAAGGGCTCAGGAATTGATGGAATGCCAATTGAAATGTTTCAGCAAGCTGATGAAGCACTGGACACACTCACTGATCTACATCAGGAAATTCTGACTCATAACAACTCTACAGAGTTTCAGAGACTGTAAATCTTGACGGGAGCAGACAGCCTCATCTTTCTCCCTTGGAGAAGCTGGTGGGTTTGGACTTTGAATTTGGCAGTTCCCAACCCAACATTTACCACAGAGTGACACCAAAGTTGGCAGTGTTTTCTTATTACACAGTTGAAGCTGACTCAATGGAAACTATCTGTAACACTTACCACTGGTGCCGAACATTCTCCCAATTAACAAATGGATTGTTATGGGGGAGGGTTGCCAGGCAGGGGTATACAGATGAGAACATGTCTGTAAGGAGCACAGTGTTATGTTTTATCAAATAGAGGAGTAAACTCTCTCTGGGCTCCATCCAGAGAGGCTTAATAAAACAAGGTGTAGGTCGGAGAACTTTTCTAGTTCACCTCTTACCATATATACTCGTGTATAAGCTGTTTTTCAGGACATTTTTTATGCTGAGCAAGCCCCCCTCGGCTTATACTCGAGTGAGGGTCCCACTCACCTGTTCTCCGGTGCAGTGCAGGTGTTCTCCGGTCTCTCTGGCTCATCTGCCGGCATCTGCAGCCTCTTTGAGTGGTCCGATGACTGCTGATATGACCGCTCTTCTCTTCTGCTGCACGCTGGCAGCCTCTGTGTTGGTCGTGCCGCACTGGGCAGGAACCTGCCCGCTTCTGTGTGCTGGCACCTGGGGCGCACCGCATCCTGGTCAGATGAATGTCGATGCGGCCGCTCTTCTCCAGGGCTGTGACCAATGACGTAGCCTTTACAGTCTTAGCCCTGCTTGGCCACGCCCCCTTGTTCCACCCAAGCATCACTGAACACATGTACTGGTATATCCCTGGTCTTGGATATACAGTATGTTTGTTTACAGTACTTAGTCGGCTATATTTTATTTTTTATTTTCTTATTAACCCCTATCTGGACCCAGTGTTGACTGTCCTTGCATAGAGCAGCCTGTGTTAGGGCTCATACTAGACACGCCGCATTGTGTATGCACCGTGTTACTGCACGTGTTGCGTTAGCTCTTCCCACACATATACAGCAACGCTGTGTACATAGTAACGCAGTGCACACACAACACGGCGTGCATAGTAAGAGCCCTAACACAGGCTGCTCTGTGCGAACAGTCATGTCATCACATTCTGGAACATCATCAGCCTGTGTTAGGCTCAAAGGATAGAAGCTGCATTGTGCACATGCAGTAAGGCAGTGTGTGTAGTAATGCAGCGCATGCGTGTATGGTTATTGTTGATTCCATATTCCTTTTGTTGACCCTCTTCTCCACTTACAGAGCTAGTTTACTGTTTTACTTTGAAATAAATATTCAAAACCATTTAATCTACTGATGCCTCAATTAATGTAATTTTATTGGTATCTATTTTTATTTTGAAATTTACCAGTAGCTGCTGCATTTGCCACCCTAGGCTTAGACTCGAGTCAGTAAGTGTACCCAGGTTTTTATGGTAAAATTAGGTGCCTTGGGTTATATTCGGGTCGGTGGATACTCGAGTATATATGGTACTTTGATTTTAAAAACAAACAAAAAGCAAACACCTCCACTACCGGGGGGGGGGGGGGGGAGAGAGAGAGAGAGAGAGAACGAACTTCCTATAGAGGACAGAAGATTGGTAAATACCAACTGATCCTCAACACAAGGTCAATGATCTATCTCCTGAGCCTTCTTAAAGTGCGGGGGCTGTTTAGACCGTTCCCCCTAACGTCCATGTCTGGGTACTAGCATTTGGAAGCAATGGCTCAGGTATGCCAGGGCCAGGTCTGGAGCTGAGGCAGATTCTGAGCTGGAGACATTGGGGACTTTAGTGCATGCTGTTTGACAGAGCAAATAAGTTTTTGCTGACATTACAAAGGATCGTCATAGCAACTGGCAGCGCATGTTTACAAGTCCGTGGAGTCCCCTTAACAGCGGGCAGCGACAAGTGGGAGTTTCTTTGTCCTCAAAGGCATGAGAAGGTTTCTAGCTATTTAAGTGGCTTTCAAGGCAATGCCCTATTCCATCTCCCTCCACAACTCAGTGGGAAGTAGGTATGTGGAGGCTGAGAGAGGAGCCGCAACAGTGAAGCATCGGGAAAGCACTGCACCTCACCGCTCCATTGGCGTCACCTCTGGCCTGTGTCCCACTTCAGCCTAATTGACTGCCACGGGGTGGGGCAGCATATGCTTTGTAAACCCCTGAGGGGGCTCTACTGTGCAGCCAAGGTGGAGAACCCCTGAACTGGAGTTGATCCCCTGGCCCCAAACTTGCTTGCCTGTGTGCTGGATAAGCAAGCCCCTTCACTTGACCAAGGCCCCAGCTTGTTGCCTATAAAATAGGATGGTGTTACTAACAGGCCAAGCTTGCTGTTGAGCTAAAACACTCCAGAGGCTGGAAAATCCCGAGTCCTCGGTATTAGCTGAATTTGAGTTAAGCTCATCATATAAAAAGAACACCGCACTGCCATGGAGTTGATTCTGACTGCTAGAGGGCCTAGAGGACAAGGTAGAACTGCCCTCTGGGTTTCTGAGATGGTAGCTCTTTATGGGAGTAGAAAGCCTCATCTGTCTGCTGAGGAGGGGCTGGGGTTTCAAACCACTGGCCTGGTGGTTGGCAGCTCAGTGCATATGCTCTGCTCAGTGATCATAGAAATAGCTAGACAAGATTGAAAGTGGATCCTGCCCGCCCCCCCCCCATTGACTCTGTGACACAAACCCTGCAATGATGAAGAGCATGATGAAGAGCTGGATCTAGACACTGAGTTTGAACCCTTGTTCTGCCACTTGCTAGCCGAAGGACTCGGAGCCTCCTTTGAGCTTCAGGCTCCTCTGCTATGGTGTTGCTGTGCTCCTGTGCCATTGAGCCAGCCCCTGGCCACAGAAGGAAACTGCTGGGTCCTGTGCCGTGCTCACAACTGTGGTGAAATTTGAGTGCATGGTGGCAGCCACTGTACCGATGCATCTTCTTGAAGTTCTTCCCCATTTTCTCTAACCTGAGAGTTTACAAGCATGATGCCCTTTCCCAAATACTGATAATATCTCCTGATAATAAGTCTAAAACGCATGAAGTCTCACCATTCTGATTTCTTTCTTTAAAAAAATCATTTTATTAGGGGCTCGTACAACTCTTATCACAATCCATACATACATCCATTGTGCCAAGCACATTTGTACATTTGTTTTCTACTTGAGCCATGCATATCAGCTCCTCATTTTCCCCCTCTCTCTACCACACTCCCTCCCACATGACCCCTTGATAATTTATAGATTATTATTATTAATTATTATTATTAATTATTCACTGTCTGATGTCTCCCTTCAGCCACTTTTCTGTCGTCCGTCTCCCAGGGAGGGGGTTATATGCAGGTCATTGTAATCAGTTCCCCTTTTCCCCCACCTTCTCCTTACCCTCCTGATATGGATACTCTCATTATTGGTCCGAGGGGTTTAACTGTCCTGGATTCCCTGTGTTTCCAGCTCTTATCTGTACCTGTGTACATGCTTTGGTCTAGCCAGATTTGTAAGGTAAAATTGGGATCATGATATTGGGGGGTAGCATTAGAGAACTAGAGGAAAGTTGTATGTTTCATTGTTGCTGTACTTCACCCTGACTGGCTCGTTGCCTCCCCGCAACCTTTCTGTAAGGGGATGTCCAGTTGCCTACAGATGGGCTTTGGGTCTCCACTCCACACTCCCCTCATTCACAATGATATGATTTTTTTTGTTCTGATGATGCTTGATATCTGATCCTATTGACACCTTGTGATTACACAGGCTGGTGTGCTTCTTCCATGTGAACTTTGTTGCTTCTGAGATAGATGGTCACTTGTTTATCTTCAAGTCTTTAAGACCCCAGATGTTATATCTTTTGATAGCCAGGCACCATCAGATTTCTTCACCATATTTGCTTATGCACCAGCTTTGTCTTCGGCGATCATGTTGGGAAGGTGAGCATCATGGAATACTAGTTTAATTGAACAAAGTATTCTTGCATTGAGGGAGTCCTTGAGTAGAGGCCCAATGTCTATCTGCTACCTTAATACTAGACGGATAAATATATGCACAGAGAGCTATTTACCTATCGTCATATATAAATATATTTACATATGTACATGCCTGTATTTAGACCTCTATGAATGCCCTTTGCCTCCTAGTTTTTAATAATGATCACCACCATCATCATGCTCTCTGCCATGGATGACTTGGCATACACCAGACTTCATGCTGAGCATTTTAAGATCATCTGCTCATCAAATCCCCCTACCAATCCTGAGAAATTGACCAACTGCACCATCTCTCTCGTGGGATATAAAAATGGAGCTAGAAAGGGGGCAAAGTACATTGCTGTACTGTGGTCACACAGCTCTTCCACAAGGGGTCTAGGGTTCAAGCACCTACTCAATGCCCCAGACCACCGTGCTCCCTGTCAGCTGAGCTTGGATGATTTCTCAGTGGTCCACACATCTCCCTCTCCAGTCTTAGAACCCAGAGACTTGACCCACCTGGCCTGATTCCCTAACGCTGCTCCGCATGTTTGAGTCCCACGTTCCTCCTTTCCAACTTGTGCTTGGTTGGTAGAACTCAGTCCCTCATCTCCCCTCTGGCTTATCACATTTGAACAGAATTTCACCTCTCCCCCTTAGTATAAGATTCACCTCCAATAACACCAAGGGAGCAAACATCGGGAAGTCAACACACTTTTTGAATCCTACAAAGATCTCATTCGCTTTGTGCCCTAGTAAGGAAGAAGAGGCCCCAGTCAGGACTTCCTAGCTACAAGACCTTCTCTGTACCTTAGTTTCCTCAATGTCCTCCCGGTTTCCTAGGGCTGTTGGGATCATTTGCCTGGCGGGGATGGAGGGACCATGAAGAGATGAAAGAATGAGTATGAACTACAAAAGGACCCTCTGAAATTAGGCTGACCTTCCCTCTGAGCGATGACTGTGCGCAGTCCCGAGCAACGTTCCATTCTGTTGGCCACAGGTCCACAATGAGTCGGGACTGACACACGTAACACACTCAGAGAAGACCTATTGAGAACATTTGCTTCCCGACCATAGAAGAATCCAACATTTGAATTGTGGTGCTGGTGAAGAATATAGAAACTACCATGGACTGCCAAAACCTGTCTTGGATGAAGTTACGGGCAGAATGCTCCTGAGAAGCAAGGATGGTGAGACTTCACCTCCCGTACTTTGGGCTGTTTCAGGAGAGACCAGCTCCTGGAGAAGGACGTCATGCTTCCTAAAGTAAAGGTGCAGTGAAAAAGAGGAAGGCCCTCGACCAGATGGACTCACACCGTGGCTGCAACAATTGGGCCCCAACGTAAGAACCATCGGGGAGGATGGCACAGGAACAAATCTGGGTTTGTTTTGTTGCGCTGAGGGTCAATTTGGGTTGGAACCAACTCGATGGCACCTAGCAACAATCACAATAACCTTCCACGCATTCCCCAATTCCAACCTGTTACCCAGAACTCTGGTGGTATTGTGGGTAGGCCTTGGGCTACTCCTCACAAAGTCACCAGTTCAAAACCACCAGTCACCTTCTACTCCCATAAACACTTGGCAACCCACAGGGCCAGCTCTCCTTGGTCCTATTGGGTAGCTATGAGTCAGAATCAAGCCAAAGGCCATGAGTTTGGGCTTAACCAGTGACCCAATTTAAAATGTTACCTATCTCATATCCTTACTTCTCCAGGCCCAAACTCCCAAACTACACTCTGTTGAGTAGCTGGTACTTGTCAAGGGCACTTTGTCTTATTAAGACTTCATACGGCCCTCTGGACCCACTTTGTCTTATTAAGACTTCATACGGCCCTCTGGAGCCCATTCTGCTGTGACTCAGGAAATAAACCGGCTTGTTCGAGTTTGTAGGCTTCTTGGTCCCCGCTGAGTGGCTGTTAATGGCATTCTCTGTCTCCTTCCCAAGCTACCATATTTACAGCGTCACAAGGGCGTTCTGGTAGCTGACTGCTTTTTCCCGAAGGAGGGCCACTGATGCAGGACGTTACAGGCACTGCTGTTGGCTGGTGGCGGATTAGGCTTCTGGACAGAACTCCAGGCACCTTTCTTATCCTTCTACTTCCACCTAAGCTTCTCCTGTTTGCGCATGTTCTGTTTCCAGACCCTTCTGCTCGCCTGTACATGTGACATTACTTCATCAGTTAGACATTTCATCTCATTTCCTCTTTGGTGTAGAAGGAACCTTTGACAGAGGCAGCCCTGCTGGGTCCAGTGGGATGTCAAGAGAAAGGATTTAGGGCTGCAGCAAAATTAGAATGTTGTATCCCATGATTGATCCTGGGGGCATAATGAGTGCTAACCTCAAGGTCAGCAGTTCCAAACTACCAGCCCTTCCTCAGGAGGCAGATGAGGCTTTCTATTCTCATAAAGATTTACATTCTCAAAGATACGCAGAGGCAGTTTTACTCTGTCCTTTAGGGTCACTCTGAGTTAGAATCAACTTGGTGGCACTCGGTTTTCATGTGATCCCATGATTGAACTGTTCTACGTCTAGGGATCGTCCTAGTCAGGGTCACTCATGTGCAGAAGCAGGCATTCAAACAACAAAGACATTCATTGTCATTTAGCTTGAGCCAGGAGCCCTGGTGGCTTCGTGGTTACATGGTGAGCTGCTAACTACAAGATCAGCAGTTCGAAACCACCAGCTTCTCCATAGGAGACATGTGAGGCTTCTACTTCTGCAAAGGGCTAGTCTTGGAAACCCAGAGGGGCAGTTCTACTCTGTTCCATAGCATCACTGTGGGTTAGAATCGACTAGATGGCAGTGAGTTTGTTTCTGAAACAGTCTAAGTGTTCATCAGTAAACGGCTAAGGGGAATGATGTGCATTGGGACTGCATGCGCAGAATATCATAAAACACTAGTGTGCAAACCTGTGGTGGTAAAGTCCATTCCAACTCAGAGCAATCCTATAGAGCAGACTATATGTGCCCTATAGGGTTTCCGAGGCTAAAATCTCTACCGGAGCACACTGCCACACCTTTCTCCCACAGATCAGCTTCAAACCGTTGATCTCAGTGGACAGCTAACCTCTAACCACTGTGTATCCAAGAAGGGAGGGGGAAGGGGGAGAGGAGAGGAGGAAGGGGAACTGATCACAATGATCAACACATAACACCATGGGGGGCGAACAACAGAAACCATGGGGGAAGAGAGAAGCAGGCAGTATAAAATATGAAAATCATAATAATTTATCATTGATTAAGGGGTCATGAAGGTTGGTGGGGGAGGGAGACAAAAAAGAAGAGCTGATAACAAGGGCTCAGTGGAAAGTAAAGCTTTGATGGAAACATGTACAATTATGCTTGATACAATTGCTGTGTGGATTGTTATAAGAGACCCAAAAATGATCATATATATATATATATATATATGGTAGCATTTTGTGCCTGTAGGATGTGGAGTAGCAGCACAAGCCAAGAAGTAACTAGCACAGTGCCTTGGGCGAATGTGCTGCACAAGACCTTTTGAAAAGGTTGAAGGACAAGGTTGTCCCTTGGAGGATTAAGGTACACCCGGCCCAAGCCATGGTATCTCGATCTCCTCATACCCATGTGACCACTTGACAGTGATTAGGGAAGACCACAGAAGAGTTGATGCCTTTGAATTCTGGTCTTGGTGAAGAATACTTAAAGTGCCGTAAACTTCCAGAAGAACAAACAAATGGGAAGAAGTGCAGCCAGAATACGCCTTAGAAGGGAGGATGGCAAAACTTCATTTCCTGCAGTTTGGACATGTTAACAGGATAGAGCATCATGCTTGGTAAGTAGAGGGTCAGTGAAAGAGAGGAAGACCATCAAGCAAATGGATCGACACCGTGCCTACAGACATGGGCTCAGATATCACAATTGTGAGAATGACACCCGGCCAGGCAGTGCCTCAGTCCATTGTACATAGGGCCATTATGAATTGGGCCAATGTGATGGCACTTACACAACTACACCACTGTCTGTGGCATGTGTGCATTTAGTACAGTGTGTGTTAGTGGGCAGAGCACCAAATGTTACTACCAATGGCATTTGTGTGGGTGCAAGGGGGGCGGCGGGCAAAGGGCTCTTTGGTCTTTTTAAATGTTTATATTTTTCTGAGACTTCATATTTATATTAAGGAACTCTGGTGGCACAGTGGGTTAAGTACTGACTTGTTAACCCCAAGGTTGATGGTTCCAACCTGTCAGCCACTCTTCGCAATGAAGATAAAGCTATTTGTCCCCCTGATTGACAGCCTCAGGTGCTACGGGGAAGTTCTACTCTGTCCATGGCGTCACTATGAGGTGGCACCGTTTCAACAGAGGTAGATCTGGCCTAATAGTTCTGTTATCAATAATATAATTAAACAGTCACTGAAAACACCAAAATCTTTGCATTTTATTTTTAATTTGAACCATGCAGTGGGATATTTTAAATGGGAGATTTAAATGCAAATGCGTGCATCCTATTTTTAGTGCTATGCAGAAGATGATCACTAGATAACGATTCAAATTGTGTGACCTGGGTGAGTCTCTTCCCTTCCTCAGGTCTCTGCTTTCCCTCTGCAGGGCGAGGGGGATGGACCTGGCCAGTGGCCTTCTAACTGTATTTCCCATTGCCCTAATGTTCCCAAGAGGAGGCTTAGAGGTCATTGCAAAGTCTCTCTCTCTCTCTCTCTCTCTCTGTGTCTGTGTGTGTGTGTGTGTGTGTGTGTGTGTGTGATGCAAGGTTGGGAAGAGAGAGAATTACTAAAATTTCCCTTGGCTCAGGTTGGGAAAAGAGAATTCCTAAGATTTCCCTTGGCTCAGGTTTCCTGAGCCAAGGGAAGTAGGAGTTAGCCGGTCGTACTTACACCTGTGTAAGTATGCCTGTATGTGCATGTGCCTCCGGAGAAGGTGGAGAAGAGGATGCCTAGCTGGGGTAGTGCTAAAGGCTTGGCTACATAGAGTCTATCCGTGCTGGACTCAGACACAGAAAGCTGTTCCCATTCTGTTGTCTTGGGCAGAACAGAGAAGGACCAAGGAGTAACTCTCCTTAAGTCTGTGGGCCTGGCTGCTGCTACTGCGTTTCCTCGGCTCCCCTGGCTGCCTTACCCTGTGCTAGCCCCCCTGCAGTGGGTGATGAGCCCCACTCAGCTGTCAAGTCCTTGGAGAAGAGTTGGGTTTAACTTACAGAGGAAGACCATTGCTTTCTCCAAATCATCTCCCTTCAGACACTAGAAAAGTGACCATCTTATTAAGTTATAGGATTCATATAAAAATATTCCTTGGCCTATAAATGGCAATAGAAGCTCAATAGTATCCCAATCACATCAATATTTAGGGAACGCGTACATTCTTTTGAAGGCTCTTCTGTTTTAAAGAAGAGATGAAGGAGGGACCAGAGCATTACTGGAGACTGGGCTCAGAGCCAAGCTCTACTCCTTGCTTAGTGATGTGTGAGATTCTCAGTAATAAAAATATTGAGTATGTTAGAGGTTTGAATTCACTAGGGACTTCCTGGGAGGAAAGACCTCGTAATCTGCTCCCAGGAAGGAGAAAGCCTAGGAAAACCTGTGGGCAGTTCTAATCTGTTTTAGAACCCTCAACCTCACTGCCTCTGGGTACATTTCAACTCATAGTGACACCATAAGACAGGGCAGAACTGTCCCCTTTAAGCTTCCAAAGTTGTTTTTTAAAAATCTCGTCTTTCTCCCACAGAGCAGCGAGTGAATTCAAACTGTTGACCTTTGGGTATCTTGTTATACCAGCAAGTCTCATACAGGGTTGTCATTATAATTCCCCAAGGCCTGAAGAGAAATATGAGTCTGTCGAAAGTCTCAGAAATCCAAAGGGAGGGAGTTCTGACTTGATGGCAGTACATTTTTTTTTCAGTAGGAGGGTTTGAAGAATTGAATCTGTACCGAGCACCGTTCTCTTATTTAACTTCCATGATCTTACTTAATTCTGCCAAGGACACTCTGAGATACGTAGGTCCTAAACCGAGGAGGCTCATGTTCACACATATTTTAAATGGTGGAGCCAGGAATTGAACCCACAACGACCTGATTCTAACATGTTGCTCATCCCTACCTGCTGCACTTGGGTCGTGCTAAGGATCGGTTGGACCACTTTGCATGGCAAGTTCTGTCATCCAGAACCTGGGGTGTTCATTCAAAGGCAGTGGGACTGAGGGAACAGATGTTCTGTACCTGGCGGGGAGCTGAGGGAGGTCCCTGAAGAGTGATGACAGAGAAGACCCCTGTGCTGGGGAGTTCTGTGATCAGGCCACAGAATGGGCAGGTGGGGTGCAGTCTCTCCTTTCCCCCACGAGTGTGCATTTTTGCCCTCTCCAGAATGAAAATCCCTTTTCTTTCCCCCCAAATATCTTCATTAGGCTATTGGGTTGGCGGGATGGCATACACATTGATTCTGCTGAGTGCCCAACGAGCCGTGGTTGCTGCTTCCAGAGGGACGATCTCTCCTCATCATTCATTGCTCCCCTGAGACCTGGCAGGCCCCATCCTCTTGTTGCCAGGCAACCGAGACAGCACCTACATCTTGAGGTGAGCAAACTAATCAGAACCCGGGAAGAAGGTGCTTTACAGGATTGGACTCTGAGATGGAAAGGGAGCTCTTTGGATAAACCCAGGACTTTGGCTTCAAGGACTCAGCATTAGAACTGGATGGGGGAACCCAAGAAGCCAGGGACCTGTTGCTTCCTAAATGATGAAGTGCAAGCCGAGTTGATTGAGGGTAAAACCTTCAAGTCTCAAAGCACCCCTCGGGCTCTCCACACGCCTAACGTAGAGTTCCGCAGCTTATCTCTCCTTGTCCTTCTTTCAAAAGCTGTGCACTCAGCTTCTTCTTGTAGTGTGGGATTCAGAAATGACTTAGACGCCAGTCGGCAGTCATTTGGACTACAATACAGCCTGGTGGCTAAGGGGGCAGGGTCCTTCCGGTCAGCCGGAGGACACATTTCAGCCCCTGGACTACAATACAGCCTGGTGGCTAAGGGGGCAGGGTCCTTACGGTCAGCCGGAGGACACATTTCAGCCCCTGCATGGATGACTACATGCAGGTTGTTAACCTCCCTATGCTTCGTGTGTTGCAGGAGGATGGCAATACTGAGAATAAAGGAAATCTTACGGTGCTGTGACGTATAGGACAAAAGAAGGTTCACAGGTGTTAGCTGTGTACGTCCAGGTTGACTAGAGAACGAGTCCATTCAGCCATTCTGACTAAGTAGCATGGTCTCAAAGGAAAGGTTCAAGGGGTGATTTCACCCCCTTAGCTCAAAATGTACATTTATTACATTCCTTTTTGCCATTTTTAATGAGAATAACCAAAGACAGCAACCAAGGGAAAGAATCAAAACCTTAAATTCCCATGTTCTTTCCAGAAGACTGTCGAGTAAACAGTGTGGTCCTATTTGACCTCTGACTGCCTACTATGAGGCAGAGGTCAAACAAGCATCCATTCTCCATCTTGATGGTTTCTCTAGTACCCCACCCCTGGTACCATTGTGTTTTTGCCCAGGTTGACTAGAGAAACAAATCCAGGGACATTCATATATGTATAAAAAAGAGCTTTATATCAAAGAGAAAGTGTACATTGAGAAAACATCCCAGCCGATTCCGGATCAAGTCCATAAGTCTGATACTAGGTCATATGTCTCATACTAGTCCATAAATTCCTTTTCAGAAACATGCAGCATGTGCAATGATACTGAATGCAGGAGAATCACAGGCTGGTGGGTGCAAAGTCTTGTGGATCCAGTGGTGGTGGAAACATCTCAGTGCTGGCACGAGTCTCCACATGACTCCTCCAGCTCTCTGAGTGTGGCTCCTCAACACGGAGGTGAAGCAGAGAGAAAGAGAGTGTGTGGCCCACCCCCAGGGAGAAAGAGAGGAAGTTCCCAGAATCCTCATGGTTAGGCCACACCCTCATGGAGCATCATCAGTCTGTGACCTGATTGATGGGCTAGACTCCACCCTTCACTCTTAATATCCTCGAGTTGACACAGATTATATAACTACTGCATTGATCATCCTTGGTAATATCTGGGGATCCAGTGCTTGAGCTCTGGAACCAAACTACTACCGTATGCTCTTTGTCAACTTTTCTTCAAATTCCCATGCTCTAATTTGCTCATCTGTGAAATGAGGATACTAATGAAAACCCACTAAGCTCATTGCGTAGCTGAAGCATATACATATATTCTCATTGCCATCAGGTGTATTCTGACTCGCCGTGACACTGGAGCGCAGGGTAGAACTGCTCCTGTTTCCATAACTAGCTCTTTACGGGAGTAGAAAGCTTTGTCGTTCTCCCGGTGTGTGTGTGTGTGTGTGTGTGTGTGTGTGTGTGTGTGTGTGTGTCTCAATGGCTTTGATCTTTTCAAAGTAGAGAGCTAGGCGTTTCTACTTGCATAGTAGTGTGTGATTAAGGACTTTTTCGGGGCATGCTCTCCTATCCTCATGAAACCCAAGTACTAGTAGGGGCTGAAGTGTGGCCTCCCCACATATGTGTTGGAATCCTAGATCCCTGTACCTGAGGCTGCGACCCTGTTTTAGAAGTAATGTTTCTTTGTTTCAATGTAGGGTCCCAAAACTAGTAATTTCTGAATTATAAAATGATCAGAGAAGACACAGGGACACACACACTGAACCTATATCCACTATCACCAAATATATTCCAATTCATAGCAACCCTACTAAATGCTCCCCAGCATTGCCAAGGCTGTAAATCTTTATGATAGTGGAAAATCTCATCTTTTTCCCTAGGAGCAGTTGGTTGGTTTGAACTACCGACCTTTTGGTAGGAGCCTAACATGTAATCATCAGGGTTCCTACACACACACACACACACGGAGCAATACCAGGTGAGGCTCTCCAGGAAACGAAGAATGACAAGGAACAACATCCAAAGAACCAAGGAACAAGCAAGGTTACTGACAAGACAGGAATTGACAAGGCCAGACCCTGACTTGGCCTTGAGACTGAGAGGAAATGCATTTAAATGTCTTCTTTGATGCCGCCTACGCGTGATATTTATGTTGCAGTAGTACTAGGTGACTAAGCTGCCAGCTCTGATTCTCTCTGTGTCAACTGCAGATCGCAGCCCAGCTTCGCCCACTCCAGGCAATTCAGAGCATCAAGAACCTTCCTTTCAACCCTTTGACTCAGCTCACATCAGCAAGGGCTGTTCACCAGCCCAGCATATGCAACACTGGCTTGTGTTCCCCAGGATTGACCCCATTCTATCCAGATGCACATGCGCGTGGGCGCGCGGGCGCGCGCGCACACACACGCACACACACACACACACACACACACACACACTCCTCAGCACAGACAGTTCTGAGTCACGGAGAAAACCGATTTTTCGGCAGCAGTCTCAAGGGATATATATTTCCTGTCATTAGAGTTGGTAATTTCCCTGGTGATCTGAACATCATTCAACTCTCATCCAAATTAAATAGATCCTCTATTGATTGGTTTGTTATCCCACTGGGGGACAAGTAGTGATAGAATGTCGCCTAGACTGAAGGTTTAACTTGATTCCTGGTGATGCATCTAAACGTTGCTGGTGCTTTCTTACTTGCCCTGCCCCCACAACTTCTTAACAAGCCGAAGGGGGCTTGCAAGTCCCAGTCCATGTCTTTAGTGAGTAGGGCTGATGTTCAAAAGGTCAGTGTGCACATAGGTAACCCTGATTACTGGACCCTGAACCCCAGTCTCTGAATAAAGTCACTTTTTGAAAGCTTATTGTAAATTGGGGGAAGGCTTAGAGAGCAGATCATTTTTTTCCATTCAACAATTCACACACATTTCATTTCATCTCGTGGATTACAATCTGCGCAACGTAACATGCCTTATCCCACTTCCTCCCCATGTTTCCTGTTCCTGTTCCTCGTTTTCTTCTTAACCCTTCTGAGCTGGGTTCTTTTTATCTCAAATAGTTCGTCTGAGATGTGTACGAACCCCGCTGGTGGCGCTGTTCCTCTTATAGACCTGTCTATGGCCACGCAGAAAAGTGAGCCGTGGAGATGAATTCATTGGCAGAGCTGACGATTGACCAGGGAGCATAGTTTGGTGAGCTCTACCTGTCTCTATTTAACCACTAATATAGGTCATTTTGAATGATAATAAACCATGTTTGAAAATCCAAGTGAACCATAGTCTCCGGAAACATCAAGGTCTATTGGGTTAGCATAGTTCACAGAGACAATGTCCCGCAGCCTAGTTGAGTGAGCAGCGACTGGGGTCCTGTTGGTTTCTCCCCACCCAGAGTAAAGGAGAGCGATGAGAATCCAGAGGCGTATGGGACTAACCAGTCCAATGGACTGAAGACCACACCAATAAGTCTCCCTTGTCCTGAGACCGGAAGAACTAAGTGGTCCCTGGCTACGACGATCAACTACTCTGAAAAGGACCACATTAGAAGGTCCTGGGTACAGTGAGAGAAAAATGTGGAACAAAACCCCAAATCATAAAACAGACAAGGCTCATTGTCAGATAGAGACAGATGGGACCCCTGAGACTATGACCCTTAATCACCGTTCAGGCCTGAAACTGAACTCGGGGCTGCGGAAGAATAAACAACCCTTTAAGATCAAAGGGTAGCATTTACCTAATGACTGAGTTCAGAGGATTAGAACATAAGAAGGAACAGAAATGGAAATAGGGACGAATGAAGGTACCTTGAGGGGGGTATAATGGCTGGTTTGAAACAAAGCGTGTATGAATGTTTGAATGTAAAACTAATGATCAGCTCTCCAAACCTTCACCCAATTCACATTAAAAAGTTAAAAAGAAATGAGAAGTCCAATCTAGCAACCAGAAGGAATTTAAACTCTTCCTGGATCTCTTGAGGCATGACCAAGAGGATCCATGTTTAACCCTGGGAAACTTCCCAAAGTTCTCCTAATTCCTCTCACTGTCCCATGGAAACTCCAGAATCCTCCCTCCGGAAGTCTCCCAGTCCTCCCCAACAACCCCCCCACCCCCCACAGACTGAGGTTTTCTTTCCTCCCAACCCTTTGCTCTACATTCTAGGTCTCTCTCTCTCTCTCTCTCTCTCTCTCTCTCTCTCTCTCTCTCTCTCTCTCTCTCTCTCTCTCTCTCTCTCTCTCTCTCTCTCTCTCTCTCCATTGACCTTCTTCTGAGTGGCTTTCAAGTTTGCATCACCTAGGGACTCCAACAGAAGCTGAAGAAGAATCGATGCATTTGCAGTATGGTGCCGACTAATCCTGTTAAAGTACCATGGAAAGGTACCACGCCAAAGGGACAAACCAATCTGTCTTAGAGGTTCGGCCAGAGTGTTCCTTAGAGGCAAGGATGGCACAACTTTGTCTTATGTACTTTGGCTATGTTGTCTGAAGAGACCGGTCCCTGGAGGACATCATGCTTGGAAGAGTGGAGGGACAGCAAAAACAAGAGGCAGGGCCTCGATGAGATGGACTGACACAGTGGCTGCAGCAATGGGGCCAGGCATAGGGAATTGGGAGGATGGCGCAGGACTGAGCTGTGCTTTGTTAGGCTGTGCATCGGGTCACTATGGGCCAGAACCAACTCGATGGCACCTAACCACCACAACAAGGGATTCCAAGAAGTACACCCGTTGGCTCAAACAACACTGGTTACTGAACAAGTCAAAAAGCAAACTTTTTTTTCTTTCAATGAGGACAATGGAAGATAGTGGAAGCTGGGATCATAGACATGTTAATAAATCCCATCTCTTTTATGCACACGGGGGAGGCAGCCTCTGTGTTACAGAACACGGCCCTTCAAACACCCGCTGTCAGTGTATATGTATAACCCTCTTCCCCAAGCAGGAAAGCACCCTGGCTCCCGTATGCCTTCAACAGAAGCACCTCTCCCGGGCCTCTCTTCCCTTCCTGTCCTGAGCGCTTCTGAACCTGTTGTTATCTGTTCACACTGGTGATTCATGCTGTGTTTCTCAGCTCTGGACTGTGGCCAACTGGAAAACTGGGTAGGTTTGCCGCATCAGCTGAGTCCAAGGTTAGCATTTTTAAATGCCAGGGGGAGATGCCATAGTTTTCTTTCACACGTCCGTTCCCATCCCCCTTTCCCTGTTTAGCCAGGACTTCCTGCTCCTTCACAGGTGACTCCTCCATCCTCTCTTCCTCCCCCTCCCTGGAATTCACTCCCTGTTCCTCACTGGAACGTGGGGAGAAGTCTCTGTGATGCATGTTTTCCTCCCTAATCACGGTCATAGCAGAGAGGACATGGTGAACCTTCCACGGTTGGAACGTGAGTAGGTGGGCCTTGGAGGAGCAAGGTGTCCGGGGCTCCTTATTTGCAACATGAGGTCTTTTGGGGAGAACTTTCCCCTGGCTATAATAGTAAATACAGCCTGGAGCGGGTGAACGGATGGTTTTGAATCAGAACCAGAGCCTTTTCCTCTCTGAGTGCCCTTCGTGGGTGCTTTAATGGAAGGGGGCGAGAGAAGCCCAGTGAGTGGAAAGTTTCCCTTTCAGGAGCTCAGATGTGTCTTCCAGACAAGATGATGTCATCCAGATTAGACAACCTCTGAGACTGATAACACGCTCACTGCAAATGAGTCACTTTCCTTTGGGATGCCAGAATTAGGTGGTATTAAATCTAATACACAGAGGTTGACCGGAAATAATTCTGATTTAGTCAATGAGATCAAATCGACGCAATGTCTAAACAGAGGTTCAAGTACTTGGATCTGTCTCTACTCTAACCTTGAAACTTTTTTTTTTTAACTCGAATTTTTAAACACTAAAGTCAGCAGTTCAAAACCACCGGCCACTCTGAGAGAACAGGGAAGCTTTCCACTCCCATAAAGAATTACAATCTTGGAAACCTACAGGAAAAATTCTACCCTGCCTTATAAAGTCGCTATGAGTCAGAATTGACCCTGGCTACATAAGGACTTTCTCTGGAGGTTGGTTTGCTTAGATCAAAGAGTACCCAGCTTCTTCTTTGGTTCCTATTTAAGAAATCATAATAGTAATCGAATGCATACATAATTCTTCTAGAGAGTGGTATAGTGCATTTGAGACGGGATGAATTATCATTTAATTGGTTTACTAGATTAGATTCCTAGATTTCTAGGAGCTTAATTCAGGTTTAAGCCGTGGGGCCTTGTACAGTCAATATCCCTCTCTGTTTCCAGGGAATTGAGCTTGGTAATTTCTAAGATTCTTCCTAAGACGTATTTGGACACTCTTACTAGTTTTGTTTTGTTTCATTTTGAAGTGGCACAGAACAGGTGCTATTATGAAGCATCAAGTTCTTCATGACTCCCCCAAAAAAGGACTTCAACTCATAGGGCTCTATAGGACAGAGGAGGACTCTCCCTATGGGGTCTCCGAGTCCCTATTCTTGATGAGGCCACAGCACCAGGTCTGTTCTCCTGCAGAGCACCCACTGGGCTCTATCCACCTATCCTGAGAGGTCAAGGGCTCCAGTTGACTGAGAGATCTATCCTCTGTCCTTGGTGCTGAATTATAGAAATCCTTAGCATTCCAAATCTGGATGCTGTGGGTAGAAGAGACCAAGTAAAAGAAGCTCAGCCAAATCGTTACACTTCATAAGGACTCTGGGGTCAGTGGGATTTCTCCTTATGTCTATGAACAAGGTGAGCGTGGACAAATTCTGACACTGTCAGTTCTCCTACTGCTATGATGGACTGTCCTGTTGAGTGCCAACTTGTAAAGATCTCAGGTGATAGAGTAGACTGGCGGTGTAGAGTGTTCTAGGTTGTAGTCTTTATGAGAGAAGGTTACTAGATCTTTCTCCCGTGGAGCACTGGGTGTGTTTAAACCACCAACCATTCAGTTAGCAGCCAAACACTTAACCTATCGGTTGCTGGGTGTTGTCAAGTTAAATTCAACCCCTATTAGCCCTATTGGGCAGAGTAGAATTGCCTCATATGGCTAACCAAAAGATTGGTGGTCTTTTCTCCCACAGAGTGGCTGGCGGGTTGGAACTGCCAATTTTTTTATTAGAAGCCAGGTGCCTAAACAGACTCCCCTGCTGTTTGAGAGGCAGAGAGACTTCCGGTGTCTTCTTGGGCTCTGCATTTCATAAGCCCGGGTGGTGCTTGGTGCAGAAGAGCTGCTCCGTGGATATTTATTTTTAATAAAAGGTGAATCTATTCTGTGATAATTCTCAAAACAAATGGCTGAGAATGACTCAACTTAAAACTGACTGCCATCAAGTCGATTCTGAGACCTAGGGACCCTAGAGGACAGGGTGGAACGAACTGGCCCTTTGGGTTTCTGGGACTGTAGCACTTTATTGAAGTAGAAAGCCTTGCCTTTCTCCCGAGTAGTGGCTGGTGGGTTCCAACTACTGACCCTTCAACCCGATTCATATTCCACTACGCCACCCAGGACTGAGAACAATTTCTCTGGAATCATGCTGTCAGGGTTTAGATCCTGGCTCAGCTGCTTGCTATATGGGGGACTAGGACAAGTCATTTGACCTCACCCAACAGGACCACTTCAAAGGGGTCCTCTTACGGTCATAGGCATTCATGCACAAACTATGCTCAAAGCCAAACCAACAACTTTGAAAATGCGATTGCCATTTGTGATTGCCGATATTTTTACTTCTTCTTTCCATTCTCTTTCAGTAAGGAGATTTGTGACTATTAGATACAAGGTTGATGGGATTATTGTGTGCCAGAGATGTTAATTTACTAGATTGCCACAATCTAGGCACTATTATAGGCACTAAAAGGTGAGAAATCTCGTAGACAGAAAGATTAAGTAACGTTCCTAGGGTCACATTGTAATGTTAGAACTAAGATTTAAACCTAGACTGTCTAGATTCTATGTTCTGGACTCTTAAGCACTATACTTCATTGTTTTTAAATATTTGGCTTCTCCAATGTTGGCAATATTATGGGGAGGAGGCTGAATTTATAAAGAGATCATTTCTGTATGTGTTAGTCCGGGTAGACTAGATAAACAAATTCATGAACACTCATATGTGTATAGGAAAGAGGTTTATGTACAAGAATATTTGAATATTGAGAAAACATCCCAATCCTGTCCAAATCAAGTCCATAAGTCCAACATTAGCCTATTTGTCTGATACCAATCTATAAAGTCCTCTTCAGACTCATGAAACACGTGCAATGATGCTGAGTGCAGGAAGATCTCAGGTCAGTGGGTGGGATTGTGGATCCAATGGCGTTGTAAGCATCTCAGTGATGGCAGGGGTCTCCACGTGGCTTCTCCAGCTCCAGAAGTCTGGCCCCATCAACCTCTCTCCATAGGCATGTCTCCCAGGGACAGAGCATGTGTCCCCCCTCCAGTGAGCTCTTTCTCTCCTTAGAGCCTCCTAATGAGGTCATCAAGCTACTACCTGATTGACAGGCTAGACTTCACCCTTTTTACTCTGAATTCTCAAATTGACAACAGATTATGTAGCCACCACACTGTAGGAGAGAAGTTGGGGACTCAGAGAGAGTTTGCAACTTCAAAGCAAGTTTTTATGTTAAAAATCTTCCCTAAATATGAGCCCATAACAACATCACATTAAAAAATGAATTTCTTGTTTTCCATTTTTTTCCTTGAGGGGCTGGGAAGAAAAGAATGTTTGTCATCCGTTTTCCAGTTAGTATGTAAACATATGCTATGTGTGCTTTGTTGGGTGGGGGGGCTGTCATTATTTATCTTGACAGAGTTGAGGGCATATTATGACTTTTAATTTATATCTGATCTGGTTATTAAAATAATTTTAGTAGTCCATTTTAAGTTAGGTCAATAGTTTAAATATGAATACTTGTCATTCTTTCTTTGAGATCCCACGTAGACATGGAATATAGTAATAGGCAGTTCATGTCTGACTGGAATGAATATGTTTCTTTCCCAATTTCTTTTCTAAGCCAGGTTTTATTTTAGAGACACCTGAACTGTATATATAATTTGCAATCCACAGTAGGAGACTGGAATAAGAAATCATGAAAGCTGCCTCATTATGGTCCCAGAAAATAACTGGTAATGACATAATCAATTTTAAGCAGGATTGTTGTTGTTTTCCACCCCTGCTGTCGACTGCTCTGCTTCCATCCATCTGAATGGGGGGGAGAATGCTAAACACAATGCTTGTTGCTGTTGGGCATGAACCAAATTACCTAGAGGATAGAAGCTTTACAGATAAATTGGTTTACACCTCTCCGTCTGCCAAAGTGTCATCACTTAGCTCTGTTTGTGAGAGCACTTTTCTCAGTAGTCACATAGGCATCACTATAATGCATCTTCAGTGAGAAATGTACCAGGAGCATCAGGCCGTAGCAGCTAGATTTATTGAGCACTCACTAGATGCCGGGAGTCCTTAGGTGGTACAAACTGTTAACACCCTCAACTGCTAACGGAAAGGTTGGAGGCTCAAGCCTGCCTCCAGGTGCCCGAGAGGGACCTGGTGATCCACTTTGGGGAAAACAGCCATTGTGTGCCCTATGGAACACAGTTGTACTTGGGCACACATGGGATCCCCATGCATTGGAATTGACTCAGTGGCAATGGACAATATTATATGACAGGACCCAGGCTAGATTCTATGCTCCATTACCTCATTCAGTCTTACAATGTCTGTTGAAATATGGGCTGTTATTGGCACCACTGTGTAGATGGACCAACAGAGGCACAGGCGAACAGATGCTCATGCCCATGGCCATGTTATCCATTGTGAGGCTCACTGGCTGACATGTGCCTCTAGGTAGTCAGTGTCCAGCCACTCTATTCTCTGTCACTGTGTTCTGCTGACTCCTATACATCCATGTGTTTCAGTCCTTACAGGTCAATGCAATGACATTGAACTAGCCTTCATTTTGAGCCAGATACCTTAGATGCTGAGATTAAAAGATATAAGCAATGCTCCTCAGGGACTCAGGACATGTGTGAGCAATGGGCATCTAAACACTTACAAATGCTTTTCTGTGGAATTTGCTTTAATAAAATCCAGCAAAGATCACAGAAGAGGAAGTGGCTGCCTCACTAGGTATTGTCTGGAACTTTCTCCTCAAGCCACAGTTTCACCAGGGGGTCTCAACAAACAGGTGGATAGAGATGCTCTGCTGAGGAGGAGGAGACCCATGACAAGAGCCTCTCCTGTCCTCTCCCACAGTGACAACATTGGTCTCGGGGGTGGGGGAGGACTAAGAAAGCTGCCCGAGTGACCCTGGAGTGACAGTGTCCTCGGGAACTTGTCACTGGAGCGATTGCTTGGCTCAGTTCAAGTCTCCTTAGAACTAGAGGCAACAGATGTGCAGCAGGAAGGCTGTTGTGGGTCCATTCCTCTTCCTCTCAAGCGTACCTTTGGTGATGTTGGAACTACAAAATGCAGTGAGAATCACACTCTCACGGGAGCCTGGAAATCTGGGTTCCAGCCCTTGCATTGATGTTAGTGTCTGCTGTGGGCCGGGCTGCTGAGTGGATTCCAACTCACAGTGACCTCCTGTGTGCCAGAGGACTGTGCTCCTGAGAGTTTTCAATGGCTGGTTTGGGGGAAGTAATTCTCCAGGCTTTCTTTAGAAGTGCATTCTGGGTAGACTTGAACCGCCGTCAAGCACGTTGGGACTCTGAAGGCCGCAAGGGGGGCTCGGGTTGTTCAGTGATGAATGTATCTCCATCCATGTGGAAGATACAGGTTTGATTTCTGGCTAATGTACCGCATGCACAACACCGCCCCCCACCCCCATGCCACATCTATTCTTGATAGCATACAGAGCACTAGGCTGTTCAGTAGATTCTGGTGGTGCTGCCAGACTAAGACAGAGGAAGTGACAACTAGAAATCAGCCAGTGAAAAATCAATAGATGTCAGTAGGTAGATCTGCAACCAGTTACGGAGATGGTTCAAGACCTCCTCCTTGTGAATGGAGTTGCCATGCATTGGAGGCCAACATCCCAGCAGGTAACAACAAAAACACGTGCCAGATTCAGATCGGAACACATTACTTTCATCCACTGAAAATCGGGAATGAATAAGGCTCAGCCTTGCACTGATGGAATGTACGTTCAACTGAGCAATTGAGTCAAGAATAAAGTCAATATGGGATATGAAGTTGAACTTCATCATATCAATAAGATAGGAGGTCGACAAATACCGCAATAAGGCAGAAAGTGCCTAGGAGGGCCACTTTAGCTGGAGAATTCAGGGAAAGACTATTGCAGAAGCAGATGTTTGGGCTGGGTTTATCATGTGAAGACACAGGACAGAGCGAATCACAAGCAAATGACTCTGAGCTGAGAATACGCTTGGCGCGTTGGAGGAATGCCAAGGGGCCGGAGCACAAGGAGCACAATGTCAACAAGGAGAAAACAAGTAGAAGGTGAAGAGGACTAGATCACAAAACCAAGCTTTCTCACTCATTTTGGAGTTTAACATTCCTTAGAGATGCTGATGACAATTGTGCCAGCCTGGCCGATAAACACATGTGGGATTAATTGAAGGGCGGAGGGATCAATAGCTTGTTGAGCCTCGCCTTTCTTGTCTCTTGCTCTTTGATCGTCGAATCAGTGTGCAGCTACCTTGCTTGTTCTGTGCCTCAATTTGCAAGCTACACTACCTGTGGGACACCTAACCCATGGACTGTGTCGCTGTAGTTTGAGGTTCCTTCAAGACCTGCTTCATCACGCTACTAGAATTTACATCTCTTGAGCTGGGGAATGACTGTTGGTGACCTGCCTTGCCGTTTGCTGCCTGTGCTGGGATAGCCAGAATTCTCACTACAGAGGACTACCTGGCCCTCAAGACTTGAAGGACTGCCAGTGTCTCACAACTCTCTCATGGGAGTGAATTGCACTGAGCCATTTGTACTGCTTTATAATTAACTGTTCATTTCTTGTATTATCTGTCTATCTATCTGTATAAATATTAGCCATCTGGTTTTGTCTCTGTAGAGAACCCTGTCTAACACAATGTGAAAAGACTACATTCACATGTTTTGCATAAATCATCAAGGTTTTTTCTTCTTCAACACTTACCTATCCGTTTGTCATATTGGAGCAGCTAGCACATTGCTGTGAGACTGGAAGCTGTGTAACCAATGTTTCAAAGAGCATCAGGTTGTCCCCGGCGGACATGCTTCAGTGGAGCTTCCAGACGGTGATCAGGAAGAAAGGTTTGGCAATCTACCCCTGGGAAAGAAAGTGGCCAGTGTCAAACCTTAGGAATAGCAGCTGAGCCTTGTCTGAATCGTGTGGAAGCTCCTCAGGTTGGTGGGTACTCAAAATACAACTAGGAAAGAGCTGCCTCCCCAAAGCAGAGTGGATCTCAATGATGCAGGCGGAGTAATGCTCTGGAGACCTTCATCTGTTGATGAAAATGGTCAAATGAGAAGATGCAGCATCAAATGTCCACGAGGAATTGCAATGTGGAATGCACTGTATAAGAATATAGGAACATTGGAAATTTTCAAAAATAAAATGGAATGTTGATGGAGAGATGGGGACTGAAATGAGCTGATATTTGGCCATTTTTTGAACCAGACATCAGGTCGTCCACTGTGCTAGAGTGACAAATCAAAGAGGGATGGCCTTGTGATAACTGTCGAAAAGAACATTTCAAGATCTCTTGAAGTACAATGCTACCTGTGATGGGTCACTATCCATCCGCCTACAAGGAAGACTGGTGAATACAACTATTATTCCAAGTTTTCACCACCACTGATAGAAAAGACGACATTGAAGTTTGTTTGTTTGTTTGTTTTTTACCAATTTCCGCAGTCTAAAATTCATCAAACTAGCAATCAAGATGCATTGATAATTACTGTTCATTGGAATGAGAAACTTGGAAACAAAGAAGAAGGATTGATTGTTGGAAAATATTGCAAGAACAATGACCCATTCGTTGGAAAGGCTCTTTTTCATGAATGGTGACTATCATATGGACCTCACCAGATGAAATACACAGTAATCTAATCTTCTACATCTGTGAAAAGAGATAATGGGGCAGTTCAATATCAAAAGCTTACTACCAGAGCAAGGCCAGGGCCAGCTGTGGAACAGACGCTATTGCTCATATGCAAGTTCAAATTGAAGCTGAAAAAAACTAAAAGAAGACCTTGAGAGCCAAGTACAACCTTGACGATATCCCAACAGAACTTAGAAATCTCCCAAGAGTAAAATGCACACATTGAAAATGAATGACGAAAGACCAGATGAGTTGCGTGTTGACATTCAACGATATTATTATTCATGACGAACTCGCAAGGTCATTAAGAAGATACGAAGGAAAGAAACTATCAAGGTGGATGTCAGCAGACCCTCTGAAACATGGTCCTGGATGTAGAGTAACTACAGAAAGTGTTAGGGTGGGGTGGGGAGGTAAAATAAAAGTGCTGGACAAGAGATTCCAACCTGGAGTTAAAAAACCATAAAGGATGAATGCATTAATCAAATCTCAAACTGAAAGAACTGAAGAAAAAAATCCAAGCCTAGAGTTGAAATAGTGACGATTCTATGCCAAGCAGTGATTAGTAAAAACGTACCGGCTGATCAGAGGGAGAAAGGTCAGGCTGTCTGCTCCCATAAAGGTTTCTAGTCTTGGAAACCTGACAGGATTGATGTGAATCCACATTGACTCGATGGCAGTAAGTTTTTGTTATAGTTGCTGTCTGATTTTTGATATGGGCAAAGTATCGAATGATATAGAAAGTACCAAAACAAGAGAGAAAGGAGCCACTATATTAAATTATTTTGTCAATTTTCTACCATTTCAAGAAGTAACATGTGATCAGGAACCAATGGTATTGAAGAAAGAAATCCCAGCTGAACTGAGGACATTGCCAAAAAAAGGTAAGGCTCCAAGAATTGCTGGAATACCAATTGGGATGTTTCGACAAATGGATGTAGAGCTGGGGGTGTTCGTTTGCCTCTGCCCAGACATGTAAAAGATGCAGCACTTGTGTATGAGCCAAGAGGTAGACACTCAAACCCAGGGGAGCACAATCCACATTCAACACCGATGGAAGCATCTGTCAAAACCTCAAACGACTGATGTATGACCACAACCACCATCACACCACCCCCTCACCAAAGGGGACAAACAGCAGAAACATGGGTGATGGGAGACAGCAGATGGTGTAAGATATGAAAATAATAATGATTTATAATTCATCAAGAGGTCATGAGGGTGCGAGAGTTGGGGGAGGGAATAGAGGAGCTGATACCAAGGGTTGAAGTAGAAAGGAAATGTTTTGAAAATGATGATGGCAACATATACAATATACAAATGTGCATGATGCAATTGATGTATGGATTGTTATAAGCTGTAAGAACCCCAATAAAAGGATTTATTGGGGAGAAATGTGAAAAAATGTATTTCATTGAGGAAATCTGCTACAAAACATCTCTTTAAAATATTAGAAAGTAAAGATGTCACTCTGGGGACTAAGGTGTGCCTGACACAGGTCATGGTATTATTTAGTTGCCTCATATGCATGCTGGACAATCATTAAGGAAGGCTGAAGAAAATCAATGCCTTTGAATGACGATGACGTATATTGACTAAACCAGAGACCTTCAGAAGCATGAGCAAATCTGTCTTGGGACAGTGTAGCCCCTGGGTTATCACTACCCGTGTTGGCTTTTCCTGCTGTAATGCAGTTGCTATGGGCTGGATGGCATCAAGGATTTTATGGAGCTCACCTATAAGGGTGCTATGAGTTGAAGTGGATTTGATAGCAGTGGGTTTAGTGGAATTTTTGTTTTATCCCATCAGACACCACACTTGGGACTGTGGACAAATATCAAGACTCTTTAAACAGTTCATAGGAAAAGAGAAAGGAGAACTTCATGAATTGGAGTGTGTGTGTGTGTGTGTGTGTGTGTGCGCACGCGCGCACGCGTGCTGGAAACTTTGCCAGGTATGATAAATTATGGCTCTAATGCATTCTTCGCAATCCCCTTTTATTAATGAGGAAGCTCAGGCGAAGGCAGACTAAGCCACAAGCTTTAGGCTGATGGACCAAGAAGATAGCTAGAGGTTAGCTTCCATTTAGTACAAAACTCAAACATACTCATTCTGGTTCAACCCCCTAGTGAGACTGAGCACTTCCCTCCCAGATAGACTGGATCAAATTCTCCCTTTTAAAAGGACTCGGGTACAGATTCTGATAAGGTAGATATGCATACATAGGTATCAGCGGGGACTCACGGGGAGCCCTGGTGCTGTGGTGGCTATGCTCGGTGGGAGAAGGCTGGTTTTCTGCCCCTGTAAAGGGTACCACAGAAACCCACAGAGACAGTTCTACCCTGTTCCGCAGGGTCGCTGTGAGTCAGCATGGACTTGATGGCAGTGAGTTTGGTTGTTACACTGTTTTGCAGGAGACCTAGCATTTGAACATTCAACTGCTAACCCCAAATCAGAATCAACTCTCATTTTGGTTATTTATTTTCACTTTTTGAGACTCCGTGAGAACCACTGGGTATGGGTATGGGGTGGGGAGGGCATTGAGGATCTTGTTAAAATGTAGATTCTTACTCCTTGTACCTGGGGTGGAAATACAAATTCTCCCCGGTGGGGGGGGGGGGGGCAGAAAACTGGAATGAACCTGATTTAAAGATATCATTGTTACTAGGTATAGGGTCTGGTTTCATCATTAGGCAAAGAGTCGTGTTTTCAACCAGCTGCAGCGGTATCTGTTTTCCTCTCACTGGCTCTAGTTGTACAGAAGAGCAGCTCCGATTCAAGTTTCCATTTCTCAACTGCCACCCTGATTACAAACGTCAGCCTTTATTACTCCCAGCAGGGCGCTGAAATACAATGCCCACCCCACTACCCATGAAGGCAGCACCAGCCCTGTCTACAGGTTCTCTCTCTGTGTGGATGCCGGCAGATCCGCTCCAAGACTTTTCCGGTAGTTAAGTATTCTGCACAAAGGAGTCATCTGCCGATCATCATCTTTCCTAATTAGCGTCCTAATGTATTGCAGCGGATCCTGGGAACCATGGGAGGATGGAGACCCAGGAAGAGGCCTGGCCATTCATTCAAGGTAATCCGCTTTGAAGCTGCTTGACAGCTGATATTGATTCCCCAGTGTCTGGACAACGTCCAGAGAGAGGTTTCTGATCTCAGCAGTCAGAGCAACGTACACATTTGCTTATCCACTTGCTATGCAAGCCCCGGAAATTGCCAGTGATGCCAGGAGCAGAGGAGCTACATCGTCTGAAAAATCACATGCACGTGAACGATCGGAAGGTTCTTCCTAGATCCGAGTTAAAGAGGAACAATTGGCAAGAGACAATTTCACAAAAGGCTCACTCTCCATTTCCTTCCCTCTTGAACTGTTTTGGAGATGCCCTGATGGCATAGTGATTACACTCTGGGCTACTAACTGGAAGGTCAGCAGTTTGAAACCAGCAGCTGCTCCACAGGAGAAAAACAGAGCTTTCTACTCCCATAAAGATTTATGGCAGGGGCCAGACTCAATCCAGGGATACATATGACAGCCGGCTAAAAAGGAAGGGAAAAGAAAGAGAAAAATGGGGGGAAAAAACATGGGTAACGTGGTAACAGGGCACTAACCTACCCAAGTGAAGGATGTCGTTTATAGCTCCACAGGAGAGGCAGAGAGGAACCAGACTTCAACCCTGGGTACCAAGATGTGAACGCAACATACTGGCATGAAGCAAGGAATCCATAGAGAGATCTGGGGGGCCAGCCCCAATCCCAACTATGTGGACATCCCCCCCTGCCTCCAGAAGAATGTACTTCAGAGGACAGCACTGAAGCTACAGCTCAGGGAGAGGGGTGCATCTGATCAGAGCACACAGGAGCAACCAAAGAGGGAAGGAGAAAGGGTGGAACACATCCTGGCCCACCAAGCCCCAAGAACAATATTCCTGCTCAGAGAACCCAAAGCACAGAGAGGGCCATAGGACCAGCCCCACCATGAGACAAGACATCCCTCACTGACCCATATCGCTATGCGGGACAACACTGATACAGTGTGGGAATTGTGCCCGATCTGACCTCAACACACCAGGGCAAAACGCTAAGGGCGTGCAACAGAGCAGCAAGAGGAGAAAGAGGAGCAAAGCAATGAAGTCCCTGGGGAATATAAAAAGTAGATTTTGGGTTCAGGGTATGTCACCCCATCAGACTGGACTGGAAAACACTCCTAAAGATCAACAAACAGACCTGGTACTTTTTATAGGATTTTCTTTTCATTTTTGTCATTAGTTTTTGTTTGTTTTTTGTTTTCTTTTGGTCTGCCTTGTTTTTGTGCTTATTATTGTCTCTGCATGTCAATCTAGATAAGATAGGCGGGATAAACAATCCGGAGGAGAAAACCTGACCAACAATTCTAGGGAGACTTAGTAGAGGGGAAAGCTGGGGAAAGGAAGTGGGTGTTAACAAACCCAGGGACAAGGGGACAACAAGTGGTCTAACATCTATGGTGAGGAGGGTGTAGGATGCCTGGTATGGCAATGTAATGGAGGGGAATTACTGAAACCCAAAGGAAGGTCAAATATGATAATGGGACAAGAGGAAAGTAAAATGAAATAAGAGGTAATAACTAGGAGGTAAAGGGCATTTATAGAAGTCTAAATACAGATATACTTATGTAAATATATTTATATATAAGGATAGGGAACTAGATCTATGTACATATACTTATATGTCAAGTATCAAGGTAGCAGAAGGACATTGGACCTCTACTCAAGTACTCCCTCAATGCAAGAACACTTTGTTCTAATAACTCGGCATTCTGTGATGCTCACCTTCCTGAAATGATCACTGAAGACAAAATGGGTGCATAAGCAAATGTGGTGAAGAAAGATAAAGGTGTCCGGCTATCAAAAGATATAGTGTCTGGGATCTTAAAGACTTGAAGATAAACAAGTGGCCACCTAGCTGAGAAGCAACAAAGTCCACATGGAAGAAGCACACCAGCCTGTGTGATCATGAGGTGTCAATGGGATCAGGTATCAGGCATCAAAGATCCAAAACAAAAAATCATATCAATGTGAATGAAGGGGAGTGCAGAGTGGGAACCCAAAGCCCATCTGTAGACAATTGGACATCCCTTTACAGAAGGGTCACAAGGAAGAGACGAGTCAGTCAGGGTGAAGTATAACACTGATGAAACACACAACTTTCCTCTAGTTCTTTAATGCCCCCCCCATCATGATCCCAACTCTACCTTACAAATCCAGCTAGACCAGAGCATGTACACAGGTATAGATAAGAGCTCACAACACAGGGAATTCAGAGCAGATAAACCCCTCAGGACCAATAATGAGAGTGGTGATACCAGGAGGGGAAGGGGAAGGTTGGGGGAGAAAAGGGGAACCAATCCCAATGATCTACATATAACCCCCTCGGTGAAGGATAGACAACAGAAAAGTGGGTGAAGGGAGACATCAGTCAGTGTAAGACATGAAAAAAATAATAACAATTTATAAATTATCAAGCGTTCATGAGGGATGGAGGGAAAGGGAGGGAGGGAAAAATGAGTAGCTGATACCAAGGGCTCAAGTAGAAAGAAATGTTTTGAAAACGATGTTGGCGACAAATGTACAAACGTGCTTGACACAATGGATGTATGTGTGGATTGTGATAAGAGCTGTACGAGCCCCCAATAATATGATTTGTTTTTAAAAGGAGAGAGAAGGCCATGCCCACAAGGAGGCATCATCAGGCTGTGACCTGATTGACAGGCTAGACTCTACCCCTTCACTCTTAATACGCTCCGGTTGACACCAGATGATGTAGCTGCCACAGTGGTTTTTACTAGATGGCAGGAATCTAGAGGTTAGGGTACTATAGACAACTTTGTGTAGATGAAGGCAACATGGTGGAAAGGGGAAAACCTTGAACCTTTGGGCCAGATGGCTGGGAGGGAAGTCTTGACTTCATAGTTCAGTAACCATGTGTCTGGTATTTCTTCTCTTTACAAGAGTCTGCTTATAATACCTCACATATTTGTTATGAGTAGCCAATAAAAATATTTCTATGTGTAAGTTTTAAAACACCGTCCAAATGTTAGTGTTTTGTCTAGTCTGTGCCAGTGGGAAATCTGTCTCCAGCTGAATGCCACGCCGTTCAGAAATTGCCCGTGTCATAGGAAGCAGGAGGGCTGTTTGGAAACGGCGGGAGCCCATGTCAGTAGCCGAGCACGTGGAGACATAGGCAGGACCGTAATAGTAAGGATCTCTTACTGTTAGCCCCTCACAGTTAGGCACAGAACCCTGAGGCCAGCACCTGTTTGCCTTGTATTATTGTTTTCCAGGCGATAGAGCTTAATGTGAGTTAAGAGTACGGGCTGAGGAGCCAGACACCAGGCTCACCTCTACCACTAGAAGCGATATGGTTTTAGACTCACTAATGAACTTCATGTCTTTTTTCCATCTGTAAAAGGTGGACGGGCAGCAAAAACAGAGGAAGGCCCTCAGTGAGGTGGATGGGCTCCGGGGCTGCCACCAGGGGCTCAGGCACAGGAACGTTTGTGCAGATGGCACAGGCCAGACAGTGTTTCGTTCTATTGTGCACAGGGTCGCCATGGGCAGAACCGACGCCATGGCACCTAACAACAATAGCAACAAAATGGGCATTGTGGTAGTTAGATATTATGTCAACTCGACACTCCTAGCTAGGGGCAGGGGTTCAGCCTGCCAATCAAGTGGCAGCTTGGAGACACCTCCTTGAGGGTGCGGCCTTTTTGTATAAGAGCAAGATCAAACACGGACATTTTCTGCCACTTCACTTTCCTCTTCACTGGAACATCGCTGGGACTCTGCCTCCAGAGGGAGCCTCAAGGAGGCCCCCCCCGTACCTGAGAGTGTAAGCACCCTACTTCCACCAACCTGGGACCCATGTGACTCTGCACTCACGGCTTTGATCTCTCTGCTTCCCATTTCACTCTTTGGCATCGCTGACCTGCAGCTATGAGAGTCTGAAGAGAGTCCCGGCTAGGCTAGGGCCTGTGAACTTGAATTGAAGAGGCCATGAACTTGTACACGGATGACTGTCACTGGCTTATTTCTCTAGATAATCCAGCACAGATCTGACACTCATCTAAATAGATAGGCATCTGGCTCAAGGCTATAAGAGTTCAAGGTAATCCATACCAGTACCCACTGTGGTCAAGTCCATTCCAACTCATGGAGACCCCATGGTGTCAGAGTAGAACTTGCTTCACAGGGTTTTCGGTGGCTGTTTTCTTGGAAGCAGATCTCCTGACCTTTCTCCCAAGACACCCCTAGGCAGACTTGAACCGCCAGCCTTTTGTTTAGCAGGTGAGCATATGTGACAGTTACATCATCTCCTGTTAACTTGAGCAGAAGGGTGGAGTCTATCCTGTCAATCAGATCATAGCCAATGAGGCTTCTGTGTGGGCATGGCCTTCTCCGGAGGATTCTGGGTACTCCTGTCTTCCTCCCTGGAGGTGGGATTCACATTCTGTTTCCTCTTCCTGCTGACAAGACACATGAAGCCATGCTGATGGAGCCAGAACCTGGAGCTGGAGGAGCCACTTGGAGACCCACACTAGCACTGAGATGATTAGTGTTTTGTCTAGTCACCACTAGATCCACAAGATTTTCCATGTACTGGCCTGTGATCCTCCTACACTCTGTGTCATTGCATGTGTTGTGTGAGTCTGAAGAGGAATTTATAGACTAATATCAGACAGATGAGCTAGTATTGGACTTATGGACTTGATCTGGACTGGCCTGGGATGTTTTCTTAATATACAATTACTTTTTGATATAAAGTTCTTACTTATACACATGAGTTTCTCTGAATTGCTTTCTCTAGTCAACCCAGACTAACTCAGTGCATTAGCCATTTTCTCCACCTAGAGCAGTGGTTCTCAACCTTCTTAATGCCGCGACTATGTTGTGGAGACACACCCCCCCCTCACCACCTATTTTCATTGTTACTTCATAACTGTAATTTTGTTACAGTTATGAATCAGGCGACCCCTGGGAAAGGGGTCACAACCCACAGGTTGAGAACCATTATAGTGTTTTAAAGAATTTCTGACATAATTAAGTTAAAAGATTAGTTATTGTTACTATCTGTGCTGCACAGTGGGTTATACATTGAGCTGCCAACTTCAAGGTCAGCAGTTTGAAACCACTCCACTCCTCGGGGAAAACAAGGCTTTTTACTCCCTCAAAGCTTTACAGTGTCTGACGGATAGTCCTTCCCTGTCCTACAGTGACACAATGAGTCAGCATGGACTTGGGTTTTCGTTGGTTGGTTGGCTGGTTGGTTGGTTGGTTGGTTGGCTGGTTGGGGTTGGTTGGTTGGATGCTGAGTCCAGGGGCCCCTCATGCTGGAGCGGGTTACATGTTGGGCTGCTAGCCACAAAGTGAGCAGTTTGAATCTACCAGCTGCTCCGAAGGGGAAAGCTGAGGCTCTCTGCTCCTGCAAAGATTCATAGACTTGGAAAGGCACGGGAGCAGTTCTGCTCTGTGCTGTGGGGTTTCAAGGAGTCAGAATCAACTTGGGAGTTTGAGTCTAATGCTGAGTCCACTGTGGTTGACCTTCTATAACGTTCTCTCTCTTGATCTATCTCCTCAATGGGGCCTTGGTGTTTTGTTTTGTTTTGTTTGGGTTTAACGTCTCTGTTGTCCATACAGTGAACCTAGAGAATCACCACCTATAGAGCTCACTGGAGAAGACAATGTAGTTGTGGATTCGTACTCATGGTGATCCCACGGGCATCGGGAAGAAGTTCTTAGGATTTTTAAGACGCTGACCTTTCAGGAGCAAATTGCTAAGCTTGCCTTCTTAGGTACCTCTACAAAAATCAAAACCATACCCCACGGCGATCGTGTCAATCTCATCTCATCGAGACTCCATAGAATGTTCCTGTGGTGGTTATATAATTGTCAATTGAAGGATTAAGCGTGTAAGGGTGGAGTCCAGCCTGTCAATCAGGTCATAGTCAATGAGGCTTCTGTGTGGGCATAGCCTTCTCCTAAGGATTATGGGAATTCTGATATCTCCTCCTTGGAGGTGGGAGACTCTCTACTCACACCCTGGGAGACATAGGTACAGACTGGGAGAAGGAAGATAATCTGACAGGAATGGAGACTGTGGGCATTTGGGCCACTTCTTCATGCCGCTTACTGGTCCCTTCAGGTCCTGCTTTGGCCCGATCTCATATATACCACTTCCATTTATCAATGGGGTGTTGCTGTGCATGTCCAACTTCATGATTCTGTGGGTTAGACAATACCCAGTCCATGATAGGTAGTTCAAGCTTCATGGTGACTTGGTGGCCCATCGTGAAGCCTTCAGTTTCCACCAAGGCCCAGTAAGAGGCCAACAGCTGTTTTTCAAAGGGGGAGTAGTTGTCTGCAGAGGATGGCAGGACTTTACTCCAAAATCCCAACGGTCTACACTGTGATTCACCAATAGCGGTCTGCCAAAGACTCCACACTGCATCTTTATATACAACTGACACCTCTAGCACCATTGAGTCAGTTCCCAAGGCTGTACATCTTGATGGTAGCAGATGGTCTCATCTTTCTCCCATGGAGCATCTGAAGGGGCTGAACCACCAACCTTGTGTTTAGCAGACCAACATTTACCCAACAGCGCTCCCAGGGCTCCTCTAGGTATTTCTGTTATTGTTGCTGTTGGGTGCCATCTAGTCTGCTTTGACTCATCACAACCCCAGGAACCCTGCCTGGTCCTGTGCCACCCTCACCGTGGCTCTTAGGTCTGAGCCCATGGTTGTGGGCACTGTGTCAATCCATCTGATGGAGGTTGTCCTCTTTTTCCCTGTCCCTGTCCTTTACCAAGCATGATGTCCTTCTCCAGGGACTGGTCTCTCCTGACAACATGTCTAAAGCATGTGAGACAAAGTCTTGCCATCCTTGCCTATAAGGAGCATTCTAGCTGGATTTCTTCGAAGACACTGTGGGTGGGTTCAGAGTGTCCACGTTGGGGCTGGTAGTCCATGATTAACTATCTGGGCCATCTTGTGCTCTCGAGGAGACAATTAGCCTTTTCTTTTCATCCAAATGCAGGGACTGTTGACCAAATCTTTGTGCTCACATCGATCTGATCATCTGTCAGCGCTAACCTTCATGGGTTGGAATCTCTGGGTGGTCAGAATGGCTAATGTGCTCAGCTGTTGACTGGAAGGGTAGAAGTCAGTCCACCTGGAGCGACCTCAAAGGAAAGCCTGGTAATCTAGTTCCCCGAACCACCGCTATTGAAAGCCCTATGGAAGTCTGCTCTGCTTGGATTTATTAGGGTCCCTGAGTCCGCATTGGCTTGACGGCAACTGGTATCTCTGATTTGTTGTTGTTGTTGCTGTGCTGGGTGATTTCTGTCTCTTAGGCTTACTGAAGAGCTTCTCAAGAAAGGGAACTTAGGTAGCAAGAAATCTCATTTATTTATTTGTTTATCTAATCAAGATTCCCTTGTGTCAGAGACACGTAAGCAGTTGGGAGTCAACTTTGAACAAACGCTCAAATAAAATTCCTCCTTGTGGAGAGAGATGAATGGTAAACAAACAAACACAGCACAAGAAATAAAATGATTTAATATGTTCACTCTCAACTCACTACCCCGCAGTCGATTCTGACTCGCAGTGACCCTACAGGGCAGAGCTGAACTGGTCCTGTTTTTGTCAAGACTGCAAATCTATGGAAATAGAAAGCCTCCTCTTTCTTTGACATTCCAGATGTTAGAAAATTATACATCCTATGAAAGTAATACAGCAGGCCAATGAGGTTTGGAGGCCTGGATGTAAGGGTGGGTAATAATTTGAAACAGAATTCTCAGGGTGAGACTCATGGAGAAGTTACCCTTTGGACAAATACTTGAAGGAGCTCAGGGAAATAACCATGCACGTTACTTGGGTGGACAGTGTCTCTGTCAGTGGGAATAGACACTGGACATGTCCTTGCCTGGGAGAGTGTCCAGCTAGCTCAAAGCACAGAAAAGACCATATGTTTCTAGAGTGGCATAATGGAGGCGGTACCATATCATGTAAGACCTTATAAAGTATTACGAGGACTCTGGTCTTCATTTTGAGCAAAGTTGGGTAGAGGAGAGGGCTAACACACTTTGCTGCTAACATAAAGGTTGGCAGTTCAAGCCTTCACAGAGGGGCCTTGAAAAAAAAAAGGTCTTGCAATCTACTTCCCAAAAAATCAGTCATTGAAAACCCCGTGGAGCCCAGTGCTACTCTGAGGCACGTGAGAACTCTTGAGTTGTAACCCACCAAACAGCAACTACTTTCCAGTGCATTTAACAGGGCCACAGAATGTATGTAGGGGAGCGGGCATTTGTAGAGTCAATGTTATTATGGGTTGAATTATGACCCCTTCCCCAAACTAAGTGCTATAAATCTTAAGCCCCATGAATGTGAAATCCCATTTGTGAATAAGGTGGTCCTTGTTATGTTAATCAGCCCATGTCAGTGTAAGGTTTATCTCAACTCTACCCACTTTTGTGATCTGTTTAGTCAGAGATGAGAATATCAGGGGAACGAGTAAGTGTCATGTGGATATCTCCAAGGATACTGAAGACAACCATAGAGAAATTGAGACTCCCCTCTAGACCCGGCACCCTGAATTTGGACTTCCAGCCTTCTAAACTGTGTAAAAATAGATTTGTATTTGTTCATGCTGTCCCTGTGTGGTATTTCAGTGGGCATTGAGAAGCAAAGATAATCATTAATGGCAGAGTTCTTTCAAGTCAGTCTTTGGGACTGGCTGTAGTAGACCACACAATTTGATTCTCTGGGCCGCTAGAAGCATTCTGTCAGAGATTCAAGTTCTACTTCCCATCAATCCTGGTATTCCTTCCAGAACATTCCTACCAAATAGTCAACTTGCCTGTTCTAGACACTCCAGTGACAGGGAGCGCTCTCCCCCCCAAGGTTGCCCATCTCCCTAGTTCTGCCTGGTGGATGAGCTGATATCTGTCTGCCTGTCATTGCCATCGATCATTATATGCCCTGAGGCCTTTCAGAATATATCTAATTTCTCTTTCTCATGACAGCCCTTCAAATATTTGGAGACAGCTGTCATATCCCTAGAGGATCTCTTCCCCAAACTGATCGACTCCAGCTCCTTCTACCATTTGTCATAAGACAAATGTAGCCAGTATGCCACTGTCTCCCTGCTGAATCTGCTCTCAGTCTGTGTATTTGAACTCAAAGGGAATCCAGGCATAACCTGGCCAGAAAGACCATACCAGAGCCACCTCCATCCTCTGTCTGGGCCAAGTTTGAGGTAATTGCTTAGTGCAGGGGTAAGACTTTGGAATCAGATAGACACAGATTCAAATCCCATTCAATAGTGTCTAACTCTGAAGAGCTGGTTCCTTCTCTCTGGATCTTTGTTTCTTTTTCTGGGAAATGAAGTCGATAGTGCCAACCACTGAGAACTGTGGCTTAGTGGTTTGACACCTTTACAGTGACCTGGTTCCTAATAAAGGCTCCATCCACATTAATGCCCTTCTCGCCTCTGTGACTTTGACCTTGTTTTCCTCTTGTGGTGTACGGTATTTCCTTTTATTTCCACAGCCAGAGCCCACAGAATCCAGCAGAAGTATTCTTTATATTCTTCTTCTGATTCTTCAAGAAGAGGAACCGAGCTTTGGTGGTGATGGTGGGTTCTTCTGTCAATCACTGACAGTCCTTGGCTTGCAGCTGCATCTCTCAATCCCTGCCTCTGTTGCTCATGTGGTCTCCATGTCTGGATTTTGACCCGTCTTCTCTTACGAAGAAAAAGTAACTGAGTTAGGGCTCGATGAATCCAGTATGGCCTCAGTTTTACTTTATTGTACACAGGAAGACCCTATTGTCAAGTAAGGTTCCCATTCATAGGTACAGTTAGGACTTCACTATTTCGCGGGGGAGACTCGGTTCCACTCACAACACCTGGTTTTACATGATTGTGCATTGTCACAGCCTGGCACATAAAAGGTGCTTTAAAATGCTCAAAGGAGCCATCCTGGTGCGCTGAACTTGGCTGCTAACCAAAGGCTTGATTCCAACCCACCAGCCACTTTGCACTCTACTTCCATAGAAACAGCAGCCTTGAGAGGAGCGGACACTAAAGGCTCAAATAGAAAGTAAATGTTTAGAAAGTGATGCTGGCAACACATGTGCACATACGCTCGATCCACTTGATGTGTGGAATGTTGGAAGAGTAAGAGCTATAAGAGCCCCAATAAAATGACTTTTCAAAATAAAAATAAATTAAAAAGGGAGGAAAACATATTGCAGCCTTGGAAACCCTCTGGAGCCATTCTGCCCTGTCCCAGAGGATGAGTCAACTCAACCCCGTGGTTAGAAAGCTCCTGAAATGATGAAGGAATCAATGAAAGGATTGAACAGAAGGGTGCATTCTCGCAGCAGAAGCACGTTCTCCGAGCGCCTCCTTCAGAGCAAGATGCTGTGCTGCCCTGAAGGAGGCGCTGTGCTGAGTGCTGAGCCCGCACCTAGCACTTCCGTGATCTCGCCCATCATTTCCTCCCTGCGATGTGCCTGATGGGCCAGCATACACCCTATGCCGTCCTCAGCTCACCCTGCCTCCTGCAGCTTTAAATAGGCATACCCGTGTGTCAGATCTCAGAGTGCTCATGACTAATTCAGGACCTGGCTGGCAGCGAGTTCAGGAGCGTGGGCGTCCAGCTGGGACCCCAGCTCCCCTAGGACCCCCAGATCCTGCTCCCACTCAACAGCTGTGGGGAGTTGACTCTCTGCTTCTAGACGCAGGATCAATCTGTGGGCTCGTCTGTAATGAGTCCCCACCTCCTCGTTCCTGTTCTGAGTTCGATTGCCCCACTTGGGAAGAGGAAGAGGATGCCCATGTTGTCAGAGTTGCCGAGACAGGGACTGTGGAAGTTGAATGTTTAGGTGAATTATTATGTAGGATTCAAAGTTTATTTTTGACATGCGTTCTTCCTATCTCTTTGCGAGATGGAGGCTGGGTGGTGCCATTGATGAATGCCTTCAGATGCTAACCAAAAGCTGGCAGGCTCCCGTCCATTCAGAGAGGGCCCACAGAAGCATGGCCTGGCCGTCTGTTTCTGAATAGATGAAACCCTTGGGAACACAATTCAACTCTAATACATTAGGGATTGCCACAAGTCAGAGTGAACCTGACCACCACTGGCATCGGTACATGTATTATTGTTAGATGCAGTCCAGTCAGTTCTGACCCATAGTGACCTTCACATGGCAGAACAAAACACTGCCCAGTCCTGCTCCATCCTCACAGTTGGTCCTATGCTTGAGCCCCTTGTTGCAGCCACTGTGTCAGTCCATCGCCTTGAGGGCCTGCCTCTTTTTCATGATGTGGGCTCTCCTGACGACGTGTCCGAAGTTTATAAGACTGAAGTCTCGCCCTCCTTGCCTCTGAGGAGAACTCTGGAGGTAGTTAGCAAGTGACAAATCTGGGACAGGAACGGAAAACTATTCAGTGGTTCCTCTTGCTCTGGAGGCGAACATAGAATGAACTCAAATCATACTTAGCTGATCAATGTCCTTTTTTTCCCTTTCTAAATGCGTTATGCTCATGCTCTGTCTTGTGTGCATAATAACATTTCCGCTCTGTAACTCGATTTTATGACTGTGTGTTTGTCTGGATAGACTAGAGAAACAAATCATAGAGACTCATATGTGAATAAGAAAGAGGTTTCTACACGAGAGCAGTTAAATATTGAAGAAACATCCCAGCCCCATCCAGATCAAGTTCGTAAGTCTGATATGAGCCCAGATGTTCAATACCAATCCATAAAGCCCTCTTCTGACTCACAAAACTCATGGAATGAGGCCTAATGCAGGAAGATCACAGGCCTGTGGGTTGTGGCCTTCTGGTTCCACTGGAGTTGTGAGCAGCTCAGCACTGGCAGGGGTCTCCACGTGGCTGTTCCAGCACCCAGGCTGCATCAGGGTAGCTCCATGAGTGTTGTCAGTAGAGTGTCTCTCAGGGAGTGAGCAAAGAGCGAGTGTGGCTTCTGCCTCAAGGAGGAAATACCAGAGTTCCCAGAATTCTCGGGAGAAGGCCACGCCCACACAGAGGCCTCATTGGCTATGACCCAATTGAGAGACTAGACTCCACCCCCTCACTCTTAATCCTCTCAAGTCCCAAACTGACACCAGATGACGTCCGTCATAGTTTCTCAGTGCTGCAATGACAGAAAGGTCCCAAGTGGAGAGCTTTAATAAACAGACGTTACTTTCTCGTTGTTTAGGAGGATAGAAGTCTGAAGTCAAGTGCCGGCTCCAGGAAAAGGCTCTCGCTCTCGCTCTCGCTCTCGCTCTCGCTCTCGGCTCTCGCTCTCGCTCTCGCTCTCGGCTCTGGGAGAATGTCCTTGTACTTTTAAATTTAACTTTTGTTCCTCTATTCCTTTTTGATCTTCGTGGGACTTGTTTTACCCCCACTCTTCTCTGTAGCTACCCTGCTCTTTCCTATAACTGAAATGTGTTTGGATTAAGACACGCCCTGCATCAATAGAGTCTCATTCAGAGACCAAAATCATACTCCCAATGGGATGCATACCACAGGTGTGCGGGGTTAGCATTTACAAGCACATACTTTAGAGGACGCAATCTGATCTCTAACAATGCCCTTCGCTCTGCTTTTCGCTACAACGATGCTCAGAGGTGAGCCGTGCCACGTTGAGTGTTCTGGGAAGCAGACCCAGAACGGCGTTCGGAGAGCCAGAAATGTGATGGAGGTTATCCTGTGAACCACAAAGGAACCAGGGGAAGCCGAGAGAGATGTGAGGCCCTGGTGCCCTCCTGGCATCGGTGGAAAGGGAGCGGGGCAGAGAGAAGAAAAGCCACGGAGACCAGACCTCCACAGCACAGCAGCTCTGCCAAAGGCTTCACTAGCCCAGTGGAAGACCACCTGAAGAGGACTTGGGCAGCAATGACCAGGTCCCCAGAGCCTCTGTCACTGCTGGGCTGCCTGCAGAGAGCTTGTGGATCTCAAAGGGGCTGCAACTAACTCCTGTCACCTCATTGGACTCCATGGGGTCGGCTCTGTCTTGAAGGAATTCTGTGGCTATCACATAAGCAGACCAGAGACTTGAATTAGCATCCTCATTGTACAGGGAGGAAGAAGAGGCTTGGAGAGGTGAAGTGGTTCATCTAGTTGTGTTCTGTATGGCTACTCATTAAGAAAAAACAAACAAACGAAAACCCAAACCCACTGCCATTGAGTCAATTCTGACTCATAGGACTGGTTCGAACTGCTCCCTGGGCTTTCCAGAGCTGTAAGTATTTACAGACAGAGACAGCCTCATCTTCCTCCTGAGGATGGCTGGTGGTTTTGAACCACTAACCTTGTGGTTAGCAGCCCAACTCATAACCCACTATGCCACCAGTGCTCCTTATGACCACCCAAAATGCAGCTCAAACTCAATTGGCGGTCTTTTGCCTCAGCTCTCAGTATACCTCCCTCCCTCTGTAGTCCACAGCCTAACCCACACACAGGAAATGAGTGAGGGCAGGCAGTGGAAAAGGGACATGAAAGATACAAGTGGGCCAAATGAATCAGTGACTCATCTCAATTGAAGTCAAGCTTTTCTTGAGAGCCCCCCGTGTGCCAGGCTAGGAAAACAGAAGTGCGTGCGTTCTTTCTAGCTCAAGGACCTCCCAGAAGTCTACTCAAGGAGCAAATACCAAGCAGAAACCAATGGAGATGCCGTGGCAAAAGTTCTAGATGAGAGGTCTTGTCTACAGTGCTCCCTTCAAGACGCAAATAGAGAACAATTAATTCTGTCTTGGGTGTGTGCAGTCAGAGATGGCTACAGAGAGAGGGAGCAGGCACGGGTGTGGTGGGAAAGTCGTAAGTTTACCAGTATAAAAATGTGAAAGGGCAACCTTGCATGGAATGTTTTGAGAACAGAATGACCACAAGACGATGGAGGGTAGCGGTGGACAACAGTGGCCAGAGATGGAGACTTGAAGTTCCAAATGTCCTTGAACACCAGGCTAAAGGGCTTGAAATTCATCCTGAGAGTAATGGAGTGGCCCAAGAGATGTGTAAAGTATTGAGAAATGGGGTAGGGAGACGCAATTTTAGAATTGTAGGATACCATTGAGTAGTTGCTTGGCACCATTGAGTAGTTCCAACTCATAGCAACCTGATGTACAACAGAAAGAAACACTGCCCGGTTCTGTGCCAGCCTCCCAAGTATTCTTATGGTTGAGCCTATCGATGCAGCACTGTGTCAATCCATCTTGTGGAAGGTCTTCCTCTTTTTGACTGTTCTGCTACTTTACTAAGCATGGTGTCCTTCTCCCGGGGCTGGTCTCTCCTGACAACACACAGAAAGTTCGTGAGACCAAGTCTCACCATCCTTGCCTCGAAGGAGCATTCTGGATGTACTTCTTCCAAGACAGAGATTTGTGTGTTCTTTTGACAGTCTATGGTACTTTAAATATTCTTTACCAGCACTGTAATTCAAATGCATTTCTTCTCCGGTCTTCCTTATCCAATGTCCAACTTTTGCATACATATGAAGCAACCGAAAACACCATAGCTTGTGTCAGGTGCACCTCAGTCCTCAAAATGACATCCTTGCTTTTCAACACTTTACAGCTGCACACATTTCGAGACAAAGAGACCAATTAGGAAGATGTCACCAATTAAGAGATGACAACATACTGACCAAATCAAGGAACAAAAAGTAGAATTGGAGAGGGAAGTGAATTCTAAACTGTTTTAGAAGTGGACGTTGATATAGGAGAGGGGAAAGATGGATAGAGACTCAAAGGGTCTTTGACCATCGAGACCAGCAGGGGCCGGAAGGGAGAAGACTGGAAAAGACTAAAATAAAGACCATTAGTGGTGGGGACTGAGGGACAGAGTAGAGGAGGAAGGGAACACAGATGTCAGGTACAGCCTCATGATGTTCAGATGAGCTCATCAAGGACCATTAGAGACAATTCCAGATGGGTAGATAGCTTCTATCCCAGATCTGACGTTCAGAGAAAAGTTATGGTAGCTGGAGGCCGTTGACAAATAGGTGGAATATTTCTTAGAACTCAATTGGTGATAGCTGACAGAAATCTCAATTTAAGATAGCTTAAAGTAAAACTATGATTTTCAATATCACTGAGAAGTCCTGGGAGAGTGTTGTTTCCAGCATAGCTAGAGTTAACTCATAGAAGAGCTCACTCATCTGTCCAGTCGTGGTACCTTGTGTGTTGCTGGGATGCTAACAGGTATTTCAGACACCATCTGGAAGAGATTGATATCTGCCCATGCTAGCAAAAGGTGAACCAACAGAAATGATCCCAAACACCATTAATATCACAGGCAAGGCATAGTTTACTTAACATTGTTCAAAGACATTCGAGGCAGCACATCCACAGGGAACAACCAGAAAGTCAAGGCAGGTTCAGAAAGAGGGCTTGGAACCAGGGACATTCTTGTGGAAGTCAAACGGATCTTCACTGAAGGCAGAGAATATTGGGGGGGAAATGTCTACTTGTGCTTTTGGAACTATGCAAAGTCATTTGACTATGTGGATCATAACAAATTATGGATAATATTTTGCAGAAAGGGAACTCCAGAACAGTTAAGTGTTCCACAGAGAACTGGATATTGGCCACTCACTTCCATCATGTCCACACTTACTCATAGTGACCCCAGTTAAATGTTCCACAGAGAACTGGACATTGGCCATTCACTGCCATCATGTTCACACTGACCCATAGCAACCCCAAGGGGTTTCTGATACTTGTTTCCCATAATTGTTTATGGGAGTAGAAAGCCCAGTCTTTCTTCAGCGGAGCTGCTGCTGGTTTTGAACTGCCAACCATGTGGATCGCAGCCCAGTCCTTAACCACTATGCCACCAGATGCCATAGACATTGACCAAGAGGCATTCATTTGAACAGACCAAGGGGTCACTGGGTGATTTCAAATCAGAAACGGTGTGTCAGCATTATATTCTGTCACCACATTTACTCAATCTGTACATTGAACAAATAATCTGAGAGGCTTGATATATAGAGAACAGTGCATCGGGATTGGAGGAAGGCTCGTGTGGCAGTTACATAATCTCTTGTCAACTTGCAAAGGGGTGGAGTCTAGCCTATCAATCAGGCCATAGCCAGTGAGGCCTCTGTGTGGGCATGGCCTTCTCCTGGGGATTCTGGGAAGTCATGTCTCCCTCCCTGGAGGCGGGAGACACTCTCTGCTTCACATTCCTGTTGACAAGCCACGTGGAGTTATGCTGATGGCAGCCAGAGCCTTGGAGCTGGAGGAGGCATGTGGAGACTCATGCCAGTGCTAAGATGCTTCTACTGCTACTGGATCCCCAAGACTTTCCATGCACTGGCCTGTGATATTCCTGTGTGAGTCTGAAGAGGAATTTACAGACTGGGATGGACTAATATCGGATTTATGGACTTGATCTGGACTGGGCTGGGATGTTTTCTTAATATACAATTACTCTTTTATATAAAACTCTCTCTTACACACATGAGTCCCCTAGGATTTTTTCTCTAGGCTACCTGGATGAACAGCTCATTAACAGCCTGTAATATGAATGGCACAACCTTGCTTGCTGAGAGTAAAGAGGATTCGAAGCACTTGCTGATGAAGATCAAAGACTACAGTACTTCCATAAGGATTGCACCTAAACCAGAATTAGACCAAGAAGCGATACCATGATAAATCGAGAAAACATTGATGTTGTCAGGGTTCATTTGACTTGGATCCATAGTCAACGCTCATGGAGGCCACAGTCCAGGAATCAAATGATGTCCCTGGCCAATCTGCTGCAAAAGACCTTTTATAGAGTATGGAAGAAAAGTTGTCCCTTTGGGGTCTAATGTGCGCCTGATCCAGTCGTGGTATTCTCAATCACCTCACATGTGTGCTAGCCAATGCTTAAAGAATCCTGAAGAACTGATGCCCTTGAATCATGTTGTTGGTGAACTATATTGAATACGTCATGGACTTCTCAAAGAACAAACAAATCTGTCTCGGAAGACGTACAGCTACAATATTCCATAGATGCAAAGATGGTGAATTTGGTAGCATGGACTTTGGACAGGTGACCAGGAGGGACCAGTTCCTGGAGAAGGACATCATGCTTGGTAAAGTAGAGGGTCAGTGAAGAAGAGGAAGGCCTTCAACAGATGGCCTGATGCAGCAATTGCCGCACAAGACTCCAACATAGCAGCCGCTATAAGATGGGCGCAGCACTGAGAAGTGCTTTGTTCTCTCGTCTGCAGAGTTGTGAGTGGGAATGGATTTGATAACACCTGACAACCACAACCAGACAGAGGGGAAGGATGTTGTTTCGGGCCCTGTGCTGGGCAATGCCAACCCTACCCCGAGGGATGCTACAAACACTCCTGGGCTCTTTTGTGCTAGAGCTTTCAGAAGACATGGGAGAGTTCAGAAAGTCTCTCTGTCAGTAGGATTAGTGGCCATATTAAAATCACAGTTTATCCCCATTTAATTGTCTCCAGGTAAAGCCAGGCGACTCCCAAAGAATTCTCCTGAGGATTCTGGTGCTAGAATTCCACAAAAGATAAAGGAAGAGGAAGTATGAGTTGAAATACCACCTCCGGGTGACTGAAGAGCTCTGGTTGTACAGTGGTTAGAGCACTTAGCTGCTAAACAGGAGGTCAGCGGTTCAAATCCTCCAGCTGCTCTACAGGAGAAAGTTGTTCCTGTCTGGTTTTGTGAGGTTTCTCGAGTGGGTAATACCTTGGTTCTTGGCTTCACACGAGAAAGGATTCACAGTTCGTAATCCAAGTGAGTTTTTATGAAGGATGGGAGACATTTTAGGTTTTACAGTCTCCGAAGAGTACACGCTATTTCAGGGAAGTGTACCACACTGCGTGGAAGACATGCTGGGGCCCACAACTGAATGCGGGGCAACTTCTTGGGACTGCGCCCCCGGTGAACTGAGAGCAGAGAGTGCGGGGCACAACCCAAGCAGGAGCAGGAGCAGGAGCAGGCTTAAAGAGAACGGCCTTCCTCCTGCCAGGGTATTTCAACCCTCTGGCTGGCGAGGCATGGTCGAAGGTATTGGTTGACCCCATTGACTGAATTAAGTACACCTGGACCTAGTTTGGGCCACCCATGTGTAATGTCTACCTGGCTTGGCGCCTGAATTTGAGCATGCCCAGTTAAGGTCTTCGCAGGTGCCTAATGGTCACCTGATTCCTTCCCCACCTCCTCCATGGAGACCTGTGCAGCCATGGGGGGGACACCCTCTGTCCCTGTGTGGCTACCTAACAAGTCCACAAAGATGTCTAGCCTTGTGAACTGTACAAGGCAGGACTCTGTTCAGCATCAGTAGGTTTGGCCTTGGTGCAGTGACTTAGGCCTTTTATCTTTCTTACCTGGGTCCCCTTCGCTTGCTTCCTGAGACCCTGGTAGATGAGATGGCCCAGGGAATAACAGGACTCCCAGAGGAAGAAGGTGCTGAGGACAAACCTTAGGGAAATCCACATATGTAGGGGGCGAGTAAAGGAAAAAATAATAGCAGGGGAAAGAGAGAGAGAGAGAGGTCAGAGAGTTTGAAGGAGAATGGGAGAAAGCTACTCCACCCTAATCAGACATCCTAGCTCCTGCGCCTTTGTTCTTATGGGTCCTCTGGCAGAGAGTTCATTTATTTAGAATGTTAGATACGATGCCAATTGCTGTTAACAGCCCCAGGGCGCACATCCAACAGGATCATGAGCACTAACGTATTAATATGGAGAAAAGGAACAGCCGAGAGACAATCAAGTCTCACTCACACCCCTGCCCACCCCAAGAAAAGCCTAAGTCAATATGGATTGCTATGTTTGAATGACCTTCAGAGGTATTTCTATCCAAGCAAATAAACTCATTTCCTACGAATTTCAAGACCTTATTATGATACCTTTGTTACCCAAGTTATTTTTAATGAGGCTATTAGCTAAGGCAGGAGTTGAGAGTTTACGGAAAATAAGAGGAAGGTGGGTGGAGTTATCCCCATGGTTAGTTTCTTACATGACAGAATGTCAAACTCTTCCAGTAGTCTTTGAGTGTCTGTATTGTTGTTGCTCCTAGATCCCACAAGTGGGTTCCAATTCAGAGCGACCCTATGGACATCGCCAGGAAACAGCCCGCCCCATCCTCATTGCTGTTATATTTGAGTCCGTTGCTGCAGCCACTGGGGCAATCCAACTCCCCGGGGAACTGCCTCTTCTTTGCTGCTCCTCTACTTTAAGGACCAAAATATCTTTTTTCCTGGGGTTCATCTCTCCTAATCGACATGTGTAAAGCACCTAAAACACAGCCTCACCTGGCTGTTTCAATATTCTTCCATCGTCATAATTCAAATGTGTCAATTCTCCTCCAGCTTTCACATGCATCTGAGGAGATCGGAAATACTCGGCATCCGGTGCGTGCTAATTTTCAAAGTGACATCTTTGCTTCTAGCTCACTGCCATCGCTCGAGCTGACTCCTACAGGACAGAGTGGAACTTCCCCTGTGAGCGTCAGAGACTACATCTTCCCAGGAGTAAATAGCCCCATCCTCCTCCTTCGGAGCCGCTGAGGGTTTGGAATTGCTGACCTGGAGGTTAGCAGGATAACATGTGACCCACGACCCCACTGGTGGCTCTGCAGAAGAAAGATGAGGCTATCTACTCCCATTAAGGGTGACAGCCTCAAAAACCCACAGGGGCAGTTCTACCCTGTCCTGTAGTGTTGCTATGCATCGGCATGGACTCCGTGGCAGTGAGTTTTTTGGGGGTTTTGTTGTTATTATTGTTGTTTTAGTTAATTGGCAGCTGACAGGAACAGGAGAGGAGCTTCCACTTGCAAAGGGAATGAACGCTTTGCTTGCTAGGGTGGAACATTCTGTCTGCTAAGGGGTGAGCATTCTGCAGGCTCGGAAAAGAAATGCTGGGTCAGAGCACAACAGACCTGGCCAAGGTCTCCACATCGAAATCAGGCTGGGTGGACATCCTGGCGCATCTTGCCCAGAGGGATAGCCTGGGGAAAGTTGGACACCTCCAACCAGAGTTGGAGCATGAGATAAGACGCAAGACATCCCCACACAGAACTGTAGCCTGAGATAAATCAGAGAGAAACGTGTAGAAGATCCAAGGACCAACTTAGGAACGAATGAAGAAAGCAGTTTCCGCAGAGCTGCAGAAACCACCAGTTCAAAACCAACAGCCGGTCTTCCAGAGAAAGTCAGGGCTTTCTACTCCTGTAAATAGTTACCAGCTCAGAAACCTACAGGGGCAGTTCTACCCTGTCCTACAGGGCCTCTGTGACTCAGCATTGACTCAATGACACTGAGTAAGGGCAGAAACTTGAATTAGACGGTCTTCGTCTAGGTAAACTGAGAATGTGTTACTCACACCTTCATGTGACTATGAATCACCTAGGATCTTTAAAAAGCAGATTTTGATGGATGGGACAGAGGGATGCCTGAAATTCTGCCTTTTAATTAGCTCCCCGGGGACGCCAATGCTGCGGATTCACCAGCACACTTTAGTAACATGGACTTAAGGAACCCTAACTCACAGCCATCCAGTCAAGCTGACTCACAGCGCCCCCTGTGGGTTTCCAAGACTGGGCCTGTTTCTAGGAGTAGAAAGCCCAGGGAGCTGCTGGTGGTTTCAAACTACTGACTATGCAGATTGCAGCCCAATGTATAACCCCTACACCACCAGGGCTCCTTACCAATGACTTAGGAGTCATGGTAAGCTCCATGGACCCCTTCCATGCCCAAGAAGTTCTGTGGTGCAAGTGTTACACACAGCTGTGAATCTACAGGTCTGTGATGTCAACCCACCCAGGGACTCCCGTGGGACAGAGACCCGGCCATCTACTTCTCCAGAGACTGTAGCCGAAAAAGCCTCTCTGAGGTCGCTCTGCTTTGTCACAGGGTGGCCACAAGGAGTTCAAGCACCCAATCACTGCCACTGTCATATCCTTCCTGGGCTCCATTTCTTCCTTCAAGGTGAGAAGACCTGTATTATATTAGCCCATTGCCCGTCACTGGATGGACAAGCACACGGCCACAGAGTCAGAACGCCTGCAGTACATTCCTGGGTTTAGAACCGATTCGCCTTATGAACTTGAACCAATCGCTAGTACTCTCTGTGCCTCAGCTTCCCCTCATCCAAAAGGGGAAATAGTCGTGTCCCCTGGCACGCTGTGTAAGTGCACTGTACACCTGAACTATTATTATACTTGTTGGTCAAAGAGGTTTGGTTGAAAGGCACATACACTCCTATACGTTTCCTACACGAGGGACTAGAGACCAGATACGATCCTGTCCCTGGCCTGAAAGAGATCCATGAGAAGATTCCAGGTGCCGGCAAAGGTCTTTGGGAATGAGGTGCTATGTATTTTGCTTCAGAAATTTAAAAAATAAAAAAAGATGTCTCCTGGTGTTAGATGATACTTTTCTAAGAAAATCTATGCTTCTCTATTAAGTTGTTGCTCAAGATTTCTGCTCATGCTATGGAGTGGCTCGGTTCATAGTAGAAACAGTCAGACAAGATACTCACACATGCATCTTGCAACTCTGTCAGTAGTCTCGGCTTCGGCATGTGTCACCGTTGAGGAAAGACAGCCCAGCATCTTTTACTGGCTTCTCTTGAAGAGCATTCTAAAGGGTATTATTTACAACTCACAGTCATGCTCTTAAAATCGTTCTCCTCCATTCCTCTCGATTCCCGTGTACCTGCCAAAACTTAACTCCGTGTCTTTCTCCTACTTCCTACTCAAGCAGTAGCCCCACACCTGGCCTCGCTCACCTGCCCCTCCTCATCAGTCTCCAGACCCGATGCTCACGGCCCCTCTGCCCTTCAGAAAGCCCATGTTCCGGACCCTGTCTACATCCTGGAGTCCCCTGAGAGGCGTGGTGTGGTGGCAGCTCTCAGTGCTTTGGGCTGAAAAGCTGCCCTTTGCCCAGAGAACTTGGGGAGTTCTGAAGCTGACCTTGAAAGCAAAAGTCCTTCCTCCATAGGAAGGAGATTGAAAGAATTGTGAGGTGGCCCCCAAAGCCCGTCACCCCTGATAGACAGGCCAGGATGGATTATACTCCTGGGATTTACCAACACCAGGTGCTGTGGAGTGGATTCTGAACCATGAAGAGCTGCTATGTGCCCCACAGGATTTTTAATGGACGATTTTGCTGGAGGTACTTCTGGATGGACTTGCACTTTCAACCTTCCCATCAGTAGTCAACCTCACTAACCGCATGCACGACCCAGGAGCTCCTACTTCTGCGATTAGGCGACGCGACGCGACGTGACCCGTAGGCTTTAAGAAAGGGAAATAGCTATTCCACGTGAGCCTGACCTACTGAAGTCAGCCCTTTCCAAGCAGGTGAGTCAGAATCGATTTAAAGGTGGTGTTTAACCTGCGCTTTCTCGGGCAGACCTTATGCTTGGTGAAATCGCAGGCAGCGGAAAAGAGGAAGACCCCGAATGAGAAGGTTGTCCCAGTGGCTGCCGCCATGGGCTCGGACATAAGGACAGCGAAGCCGTGTTTCGTTCTGTTTGTACACAGGGTCACTCTGAGTCAGAACCGACTTGACAACACCTACCAACAACAACAATAACAAGGAAGGACCCTCCCCCAGAGCTAATACCCTGATTTGCATGTCCAGGCTCCAAGCTGGTGAGACATGGAACCTGGCTCTTCAGAGCCACCCGCGGTTGGAGCTGTGTTCCAGAACAGTCACCAGGACAGTGACAAGGAGCTCGGACTCTGGAACGAGCAGGCCTGGGTTGGAATCCAGAATCGACAGCTGACTGTTCTTGCAATCAGAGAAAAGGGCCTGGCTTTGCCATTCACCTTCCTCATTTCTCAAATAAGCAAGACTTGTCAAACACCACGTGTCAAAACAGAAGCTCCTTCCTCTCTACCACAGGGCCGTCCGTAAACGAGGCATTTCTAATATTACCCTGTTAGAAAGATAAGGAAAGGGAAGTGTGGAAAAGGTGTACTAGCGATATACTTTTAGGTGCCTCCAAGTATACAGTTAGCAAGTGTGGGAAGCATGGGTGCTTTGGGGATAGCAGTCTCACCTGCCATAAAGGACATCTGGGTTACAGTCCCAGCCAAGAACCGCATTCACACACAGCCTCTACCCGTCTGTCACCTACTGCGGGAAAGCTCCAGAGCAGCTTCCAGGCTGCGATGAACTAGAGAGAGGTCTGCTGATGTTCCTGACAATCAGCCAGCGCCGCCCCTGTGGATCACAGCGGTCCAATCACAACTGACCATGCCGGCAGGGCAGTCGGGAAGCACTGCGTTCCTGTGTGCATGGGGTCGCCACGAGTCGGTGGCCGACTTGGCTCAACAACAACCCAGAAGGGTGCAGTTGGAAGTTGACACCAAGAGTTTAGCGTCCAAGCGTGCATTCCTTATCATTACATCCTACGGCCACCGTAGGATAAACCTTAGAGGGTTTTTATGGCAATGAAATGACACGGTGCGTCTACAGTTCTGAGCCGATTCTACAAATATTAGCGATTATTATTCTTTGCCAGAGTTAATGATGAAAGGACCATGGGGCCATCTCTCGTCTTCTCCAGCACCACAATTCAAATGCATCGACTCTTTGCGAGGCTTCCTGATTCAAATTCCAACTTCCACGTACACGTGAGGCCCTCGAAACTACCATGGCTTGGGTCAGGCGCATCTTAGACCTCGAAGTGACATCCTCATTTTTCAATATCCTAAAGAGGTCCTGCGCAGCAGGTTGACCCACCGCAACGCATTGTTTGATCTCCTGACTGCGGCTTCCATGAGCACTGATTGTGGATCCAAGCAAGAAAAAATCCTTGACAAAAATCCTTCAACCTTTTCTTTATTTATCATGATGTCACCTATTGGTCTGGTTGTGAATTGTGGTGCTGGAGAACAACATTGAAAGTACCCTGGACTGCTAAAAGCACTCACCTATCTGTCTTGGAAGAAGTAAAGTCAGAGTGATCCTTAGGGACAAAGATGACAAGACTTCGCCTTAGTCTTCCTTAATCTGGATAGGTTGTCAGGAGAAACCAGCCTCTGGAGAAGGACCTCATGTTCGGTAAAGTGAAGGGGCAGCAGAAAAGAGAAAGTCCCTTAAGGGGATGGATGGACACAGTGGCTGCAGCAATGGGCTCAGGCAAGAAACAATTGTGAGGATGGCACAGGGCTGGGCAGTGTTTCAATCTATTGTTCGTAAAACCACTGTGGGTCAGAACCAACTCAATGGTACCTAATCACAACAGCAACCATGATGAATGGTATTTATAAATAAGCCCAATACTTCTACTCACTGTGCCCGGAATCTTTCCATAGTATTATAAATAAAATACCTTTGTTTTTCGTGATCCTAAAGGAAAAATCTAACTCCTTCCAAGATCCCCTCCTGCTCCTCATTCTGCCCTTCCCAGCATGCGGCAGTCTCTTTCAGGTCTCTGCGTCTCTGCTCATGGCTCTCCTTCTGGGGAAAGGGTCAGCTCTCTCTCCCCTCACCATGCTGACCAGCAGCTCCCCCTTGTGAAGCGCTACTTTCTCTGTGCCCCAGCAGCTTAGTGGGTGTTTGTTGAATGAATCAGAGAGTTTCGATTACCCTGACTACCTATCTGTCCATTGAGCTCCATCTGTTTTCCAGGTACCAGCCTGTGCTTCTGATGCTGCAGTACAGCTCTGGGGCACAGGCGAGCAGGCAGTTCAGACCAAAAGGCGTGGAATGTATAGGACAAGAGAACCTGGTGGGTCAGCAGACAGTGTTGGCCTGAAAATTCTTATGTATGTTTCATGTGTGTTTGTGTGTGTGCGCACGAATTGGTATCTGTCTTTTTCTACCTAGATATCTATTTCTATGTGGACAGCTATCTTTATCTAGGGACCATCGATACGCAAAGATGGTGCAATGGAGAAAGAGATTGGCTGATAAGGTGAAGATCAGAGTTTGAACCCGTCAGCTCCTTCATGGGACAAAGTTCCGGCAGCTGCTTTCATCAAGAGTACAGCCTTGGAAAACCCTACAGGCAGGTAGTGCTTCCCTGCCCTCAAGGGGCTGCCGTGAATCAGAAGCCCCTCAATGGCACTGGGTAGCAGTCTGCATGTCTGGTATGACCTTAAGACCCTTCTGACTTTATTTGGAACAATGCAGAACAAGAAAAGTTGGAGCCAAACCAAATTACCATCACCACCGACAAAAATACATCATCCTCATGAGAAAATGATCAAATCTAATGAAGCCTCGTGATGTTTCAAAGTAGCCAAGTCAGTCATTAAACATTGATACCGGGTTCCAAAATGTGGGTTCTAATGCAAACGCCCTAGGTAAATGCTGTTACACTATTCAAGAACGTCTGTTGCGGAAGTGCTGACTGTGCCAAGCTGTGGGAGAAAGCGGAGAAACCTGCAGGCATAACTTTGAGGGTGTATTCAGCCCCTTCGCCTTGGCGCTGGATGTGAGCTGAGCTGAGTAACCCCATCAGCGGGTATGAACGCATGTGCTTCGAACTAGCTGGCGAGGAGTGCTGGGATGCTCACCCACAATGCCTAGGGGAAACGATGTGGTT